>NC_133985.1:4242424-4545454 GCF_047716275.1 Strix uralensis
GCTAGAAAGCGTTATCAGGTACTGGAAGCCATTCAGGATAGCACCAAAATACATTATACATGTCCAGCTGTGCACCAAACTCTGTCTTTGGAACTTACTGATATTTTCAACTCCCAAGAAAAGTGTTGCACTAAAACTAGTGCATAGTGGAAGTTGTAATACACTCTGTGTGATCTCCCATTTAATGTAATGAGGCTTCACTGAAAAAAGAAGAGCAAAATAAAGATTAATCAAAATCCTATGTGAATTTATTTATGGATCACAAAAAATGTTTCTAGAATATCCAAGACATGGTCGAGGGATAAAGTTAGATGAAGTTAGGATTTATCTCGATTACCTAACCTGGCATTAAAATCCTTTCCACTGATCAGCAAACAGAGGGATAAAAAGATTTCAGAGACATTATGTAGGTCTGGAATAATTCCCAGTACGAGTTCCTATAAGAAGAGGAATTGTAGGAGGAATACAAATATTAATCAGAAGAAAAGGTTCTAAATTGGGAAACTGCTCTGGCAACGAGACAAAAGTTTTAAGTCATTAGTGTAACAACCTCTAATCCCTATCAGAGCAGCCAGTCTCATGACAAAGATGGACGTGAAATGGCTTTCTCCATAAATATTTCAGTTTTGATTAATTCTAACATTCTGTGTCTGGACGTAACAAATATGTTGTCAAACATATCATGAAAAAACAGAACCATTTAGCTGAACAATCCAAAACCATGTAGAAAACTCATTTTCTAGGAAACAGAGAAACAAATTTTAAAGCTGCTTTCTTCTTAACTCAATGCATAAAATTCCCCAGTGTCCAACTCTTTAAAATAACTTCTCCCCACAAGAGCAGCCTATCTAATTAAGTCCAGAACCATGCTACCGTTCTGACCCTGATTTCCATTGGCAACTCCCTGACAGGCACCAAAATACCTTATTAAATTTTTCCAGGGATAGCAGTTCTGCTTTATAAAAAAAATAAGTAAATATTTTCTAGGTCAGAAAAGGCAAGAAATGCTAGGAACAATCCTGCGGTCACAGAATTCAAACGGAGCATCAGGCAGTAAGCTCAAAGTCCTGCTATGGTGACAAGCACTCATGTAAAGCAGATCATCCCTACCCAGAGACTGAAGAACATACATATGCATACCAAAGCTCTGAGATTACTCACTCAGAGCACTCTCTTTTTTGTGTGTAATTACAAATCTTTTCCTTTCAGAGGCTGTGCCAGTATAAGAAGCTCCTGTGACAGCCTCACGGTTGTGACAGTACAACTGTGTTAGGGCTACATACACAAGCGGATCAAGGTGGATCCCAGGTAAGGATAGCTCTGTTTTGGGAAAAGTATTTTTTAGGCAGCCTCATTCTCTGTCCCAGGTTCCGGGGCAGCCTCAGCGTGATCAGAAGGGACTGGGGACAGAAGGGGGCGCGAACTGCTTAAGTCTCATACTGGCACTGGAAGAAATGCACTTGTAATCATGGTCTTTGGTTGAGATGCTTAATAAAGCAGGAATTTCATGTAGGAGCAGGAGGCTGCAGTGTTTTGCTACCAGACACATGGACATGAGGCTCAGGCCCTTGGGTTGTTCTGGGAGAGGATGGTACTTCCTCGGTCAGCTACAACAATTCCCACCAGAACTTGCACATTCTTACAGTAAGTTTCACTTTGAGTTAATGAATAGTTTCAGACTTTAAAAAAAAAAAAACACAAAAAACCCAAAAAAAACCCTCAAAGTACTAATGGATTTTACCATGTAGCAGCTTGGCATGCTTTACAATAAAGGATATAAAAGTTGCCATCAAATTTACCCTCATTTAAAGGTTTCCACTTCTATGTTATTATGGGCTTCTTAAGTAATACTGAAGTGTATTTTAAAAGACAGCTGCATTAGATTCCAATTTTGCTTTTAAGTAGTGCTACCAATCTAATTAAATCATCATTCTCTGAGTTCGCACCCTGCAGATGAGCAATACTGCTTTCCAGAGTACTCCGAGTCCTTCCGAGGTCTGTGGAGTCAAATTCATAGCTACCCAAGCACACAGAAAATTCCTGCAGCCATGTAAGAGCCAGGTGGAGATACCCTGGGGACAGCCAGCAGAGTAACTCAAAACAGAAACAAGTATTTTTCTAAAGCACAAAATGAATTATGAAAATATACCCAAACAAAATGGAAAGTGAAAGCAGGATTGAAAGAGGAAAGTTTGGGACCACTATACACAGCTTTATACTAAACTAAACTTATCTACAGCGGTAGCCACATTCATAATTCAGTTCTTCCCCACATCAGAGAGCTGGAGATGTTCTCCAGCCTTACTCCACAGCCCTGCATATCTTGTTAGCTATTCCTCTGAGACAATCCACCCAAACTGACCGTGTTTGGGTCACTATTGATTGCATTCAGGATCCCATCTGCAACTTCAGTAATGACTGAAACACCGCTGGTCAGTGAAACCCGGGGAGTTTGGACAGAGTGAGATAAGCTGGGCTGAATGTGGTTGTCTTCCAAAACCACTAGAGTATTGCTCTACTAGAGACTAGATTTAGCAAGTGAATTCTAGTACCTGCATTTCAAGTCCCAGGCAGGAGTGTAACCAGCCACAAGCCCTGGGAACAGCTGTACTGCTACTGGTTTCTAGGATTTTCTTCATTCAGTCAACTCTGAGGTGCTGAAGATCATGAGCTATGAACACTGCTTCTTGTTTCCATGTTCTGGACATTACCCGTGTTAATGGCTATATGTTTATCAGCAGTCTCCCTCATTTTCTAAAATTTCCGCACAGGATTTCTCTCCCTCCCTCTTGCTCTCCTTCCCCCAAAGTCTACGTTGGAGGATATCACACTTTCTACTCCTGAGATCCCAGTTGTGGTTCTCTCTTCATAGTGTCCCATTGACCACAAGAAGAGCTATTGGTGGCGTGCACACCAGTTTCTCACTCATGATCTCTGTTCTGGCCTAGAAATTGCCTTTATTGTCCTACTTAGCTGCCTCGGAGCCCTTCCCATGTACCTCTACCTGGCTTTTGACAGTTGAATGAGTCTTCATAATTCTGTTTGGCAGGACACTGACTTCCCATCAGCCTTCCAGAAATTCTTAATTCATTTATACTTTTGACCTACACAACAGTCTCTGGCAGTAAGTTCTACAATTTAATAAGTTATATGAGAATGTATGACTTTCTGGTTTAGACCTGATGCCTCATAATTTCATGAGGTATCCTTAACTTCTCCTATTCTTAAAAATAATAACCATCCCCTCTTCATTGTTTCCTAGCTAGCTAGGAGATCTCAAGACCTCTGTCCCATGCCTATCTTCTCTGTCCTGATACATAAACCATTCTGTCCTCATCCACTTTCTGTGGGTGGAATTCAGATTAAAAAGCTTTGATTTAGTGTTGGAGTTTAGATATCTACCTCATAGATCGACACCTACAGGTAGAAAACTAAATTTAGGTGTCTAAATCTCCAAGCTAAATAACTCCCACCCATCCTTTTTAGTTCTATTTTATTCTTTGTGAAGACAGGATGAACAGAACTGCACATATTAATCAATACGTGGGTTTGCCAAACATTTATATAGTGACATAATCACATAATCGTGTTTTTCTTCTCCTTTCTTCCTTTTCTAAAAATTTCTCTCATTCAGTTTGAATTTTTTATTGCTGTGGTCACTGCATCAATGTTTTCATAGAGTTACCCTACAGCAACTCTATTTCTGAGTGATAATAACGTAATGTTCAATCTGTAATTGAGTAAGTATAATATATAATTGAATATGTATGTTTCCAGACAAACTACTTTGCATTTATTAGCATTGATTTTCACATGCCATTTCTGACACAGTCACTCACTGTCATGAGAACCATCTGCCTCTCTTCTCAGGGTCAGATTTGACTATCTCAGCTAATTTTGTGTTATCCACAAACCTTGTCACTGCAATATTCACCCCCCCTCTCCAAATCATTTATACAGATATTGAAAAACACAGGTCCTAAATCAAACAGTTGCATGACTAAGCTGTAGAGCTCCTTTCACTGGGAAAACTGATCTTTTCTCCCACTTTTTGTCTCATTTTGGCTCCATCTTACTTACTTACAAGAGGACATCTTATTATCTCATCTTAACTACTTTAAGAGTCTTTGCAGAAAGACTTATTGACATTTGTTTGGAAGTCCGTACACACTTTATCAACCAGATCAGCCTTACCTACAAGCTTGTTGACATCTTCAAAGAGTTCAAATAGATTTATGAGACATGGTCTCCTTCTGCAAGAACTGTAATGACTTTTTCTAAATAAATCACATTTATGAAATTGTCTACTGGTTCTCTTCTTTATTATTGTAGTTTTTACCCACTTATTCAGTTTGGAAGTGAGATTTACTGATCTGTGGTTTTCCACATTTGTCCTGGAGTCCTTTTTCTCAAGGCTGAAGACACATTTGCCACTTTCCATCCTTCTTGCAGTGTGGTCAACTTAAATGACACTTTTCATGCTACATTTAGCTTTCTCTTAATCTAGTGTTTGAGGTCTTTCAGAACTCTTGATTGAGTATCATCTTATCTTGGTGCTTTCTTACTGTTCACTTTATTGATTTGTTCCAAAACGTCCTCTGCTGAAACTTCATTTAGGGACAATTCCTCATACTCTCCACTGATTCACCACTAATGTACCCCTTTCCAGCCTTCCTCTATAATTTGTTCCCTATTATTACAGTTTCCTACCCTTCTGCCAAGTTTCTGAGGCATTTATTATGTCAATAACTTCCTTTAAAATCAGACAGTCTAGTTCACCTCTTTTAAGCTTCAGAGTTGCAGCATTTGTATAGATATATTTCTACATCTTTTATTGATCTAGTTGCCCATTTTTCATGGGGCCTGCTTAGCTGGGACTTTAATTGCTGAGACCATTCTTTCCTATTTCCTTCCTCAATGTTATTGATTTCAGTTCCTTCCATTTTTCTAAATTACAAGAATTTTCTTATTTCTCAAGAGAAGCTGCTATCTTGAACCATGTGCTCTTGCTTATTTGGTGAGTTTCCACAACTGTCAACTATAAAAATACCTCATTGCTTTTGAATGTTAAAACCTAGTTTGCAATCTAGTTTCACATTGATTTATATAGCTTATCTCTCTTGTTAAAACTACCTCACCAACAACTAAGGATCTGCTTGTCTGGTAGTGTGACAATTTATAACACTGTGATTCCACTTTCAAAATTTCTTTCCTACTCATTCCTCTGTCATCAGTACTCACATCATTCACAACACCGGCTCCCTCTAGCACTAAGTGTGGACACAAAAATCCAGCAAAGGCCTCAACAGCACTGCAGAAAATGAGACTTCCTCCCATTTTTTAATAATGCATTTTATTAACACCTCCCAGTATGAGACTGAGATGACTGGGTCACTTTCTCCCGTTTCTCAAGACCATGAGAAGTCTGAGGGCATGTTGGTTTATCCACAAATTTTATGAGTTCTTTGTTAAATCATATAGGTCATTAATTAAAAAACTGAACAGAACTGGGCCCAGGACATATGTCAGCAGGACTCTAGTCAAAATAACCTCCCAGTCTCACAGTGCCCCACTGCCACCCACGTTACAGTAATATCATGTACCTTCTAAATTATGAACCTCAAGCTATGAACTGCACAGGGCCTGCCAGGACAATGAATTTGGCTGTGGTCTCCCTCGCTCCTTTCTGGATCCAGACTAGAGCCCATAGGGAGGAGGGCTGCCCACTGCATGGGCTATTTTGAGTACCCTGCAGGCCATCTTTGCTGGGAGCCCACTTAGTGCCTCTGTTCATGGCACTATGTGAATCTGTCCACACATAAGCAATAAATCTCACTGCCCCAGGAAGCACTGGCTTTTCTACACTTGCACAATACAGTTACGCATTAGAGGAAGGGCTGCAACATATGGTCTCTTCCTTATACAGAAACAAGGTAAGTGTCTCACCCAGCCAGAAATACTGGGCACACTGATACAGACCATATTTCTTTAGTCTGCTTCTGAAAGAATCATGTGGAACAGTTTCAAAAGCTTTCCTAAAGCAAAATATGTCCCATCTGCTGCCTCTTCTTTATCTACTAGACATTATTTTCTCAAAGAAGGGAATTAGAGTAAGATCACATGATTTATTCCTGGTAACTCTATGTCTTTTTTTTCTTTTTACCTTCTATTTGCTTTAAATTGATCATGTAATATTTTTTCAGACTTATTTCTGGGAAGAGTGGTCTCTAATTCCCTGATTTCTTTTTCAAAAAAGTAAACTGTGTTTACCTTTCTATAGTGCTCAGTGATCTTGCCTGCCTTCCAAGAGCTTCCAGGGTAGTCACTAATGCTTCAGTAATTGCTTCAGCTACTCTCTTCATTGCCCACAGGGCTCTCTCACAGCACATACCCAGAGCAGTTTGAGGCCAGAGCTTCTAATCTGGAGAAACAAAGAGAGAACAAATATAAGGCACAAAACCAGTGTAAAAGGACATGAGGGACTAGGCCAAGCTCAGACTGCTTGCTCTCCTCTCGCCTTGAAGGAGGCTCAGCCTCCTCTCACAATGGATAGTTTAGCATAGCATAGAATAGCATAGCGTAGCACAGCATAACATTAACATAGCAGGAAGCTGCCTTCCAGCTGAGGAAAAGCAAGCTGACAACTCCAGGAAAGCTATATCTGAAAATACATTTTCAGTTGAGAACTTTTGGTCTACTGTGCTGATGGGAATTTAAATACCAGGAGCATACCAGCAGCCGCACATGCAATGACAGAGATTTGCTGACTTATAGGCAGAATATGAAGGGGTCTTTTATGAGACACCAAGGTGAACGCTAGAAAGTGCTGGGGAGGAGCATGAGGTCCTACTGCATGTCACAAATTTTAAAGGGAAATGCAAGTGAAGGATCCTAGAAGGCAAAGTCAGACTGCTGGCTAGAAGATTTAGCCCCAGGGTACTGTTGACAGTTTCTCTGAAATCCTTCCAGTTATATGCACAACTCCAGTTAGGCAGAGGGGAAAAAGAGCTATCGGGAGCTGATGGTCTCCATCAAAAGTCAAAAGTGAAATCAGACTTTTCACAAGGAAAACATATATGATGTGTTTAATTAAGTGGGAGTTGGGGTAAATCTGTCATGAGCTAAGGCAAACAGATTGCTAAGAGTTGGTAAAACAAAAATACTCTGTGTATCCAACTAGTTCAGAGAAAAAGCTTAGTACAGGGATAGGAACAGTTCATAGATGAAATTTTATTACATCAAAACGACACTGAACTAAGAAGCTAAACAAAGGTGCCCCCCAAATCAAGAGCTATAAATGCATGTATATAAAAACTTTTTTTATTAATTAAAATAAAAGCTGTATGAAGTAAAACACAGGTAATAAAATCAGATTTTGACACAGCAGGAAAGATATACCATAGCATGTGGCTATAAACTAAAGAAAAGAGAGTATAAGTCATAAAAGTGAAAGACTTCTTTTATACCAAAGAAAACGTTTTAAGGAATCTAGTCAGACTAAAATTCTTACTGGAAAAGACTATACACTGAAACTGTCTGGCAGTAAGAATGTAAATATATGAGTAGAGTTATCCCATCAGTCACCAGAGAAAGAAGACTGAATGCTTAATGCTAAGAGGTGAAATAATAAACATGGGGACCTCTATTATTCATAAATAAATCTATATAATGGCACAAAGGAAAAAAAGGTTAGAGAACCAATTTATAGAAACACAGTATGACTGCTGTTCGGAACTGTTAGATCCGAACATCCAAGAAGAGAGGCTGCTCTCTACTTAATATTATGCAAGATGCAAGAGGAGTAAGTTCAAGAAGAGGCAGTCAATGAACCAACAGAGAATATGGGCTGCTCTTACAGAACAGAAAACTCTATCTTGGAGTGCAATGGTTATGACTTAAGAGGTCTTAATGGGCAAGGAGCTCACCACAAGCGCTCAAGGTAAAAGCATGATGAAATGGGAGAAGTGATTAGAAATAAGGAATCCGTTCAACCTCTGGGTACAGCATCATTGAAACCACTAGTATATCTAATTCTGATGTTCACATTTAAAGCTGTTGAAAGATTAGATCGGGGGCAGAAAAGAGCCATAAAAAGTATATGAGGAGAGAAGAACATGTAACTGGGAAACTTAAACAGCTCAATTGTGGGGCGATTCGATAAATACTTTCACAAGGGGAAAATATCAACCAACACTTTTTAATCTAGCAGAGACAGAAGAAAGACTAAGGGCTGAAAAATGAAAGTGATTCAAACCAGAAATGAAACACACATTTTTTAACAGCAGTGATGATTAAATTTGGGAACAAACTACCACCTGAAGTGATGGATTTTGCAACTCTTGACATCTGGAACATATGTTCCTGTGAAAAGTTCAAGTTTTGATAAATAAGATTTTTTTTTTTCCCCTGAAAAACAATTTTGTCAGAAAATTCTTAGCCACTGTTTGGGTTTCTCGTCTACTTTAAAAGGATGTAAGATGAACCAGAGAAACAGCTTTGTACATTGAAAGTTGGTCAAAACGATAATTAAAAGCAGAATAATGGAATTCCTAGATAAGGAGTATGATATGGTGTAGGAGCTAATTATCACAGTGTCTGTAATGAAAATTTTGCATCACTAATATTTCAGAATGATTTGAAAATATCTTTATAATAATGATCAAAAGGGAACTGCTTGACATAATCTACTTGAACATTCAAAAGCCTTCTGACAGTCTTTCTCAGGCAGGGCCTATTCCACAAGAATCCTGCATGGCCACATACTGCGGATGCTGCAGAAAGCCAAAGCCCAGACCAACACGCAAAGACTACGCTAACAGCCAGAGCACTGCCTGCTATCACTGACAGGTATTTCACTACAAGCTTTGGCTTTTATGTGGAGGTGCTAAGTGGCATTATCCCAAGTATACTTTTTGTAATTGCAATCAAG
The DNA here is from genome assembly GCF_047716275.1 of Strix uralensis. NCBI lineage: Eukaryota > Metazoa > Chordata > Aves > Strigiformes > Strigidae > Strix > Strix uralensis. The sequence goes on from NC_133985.1 coordinate 4,251,354, forward strand.
GCACCAAGAACTCTTGCATAAGTGCTTTTAACACACTACAGGAATGGAATATGACACCTAAGGCACTGACAACTTGTAGAGCATCGTTAAACATACCATGACCATTAACAAATGTGCCAAGGAAGGCTAATACATCTGTATGTAAGTCAAGCTGAGGAGTTGGGATCCACGTGATTTTTTTTTTTTTTTTTGAGTGAAATACTTTAGAAGACTCCAGCTTACCCTGAGTCAATAGAACGTGAAGCATCACTGAAAAAAAAATCCTCTTGGGATTTTTCATTGGACTGAGAATTGTGGCACTTCTCAGTAAATGTCAGGCTTATCAGTGTTGTGAGTAAGCATCAGTTAGCTCTCAAACAAGCCGACTCTGTTCATTTTTCTCAGAACTGTATGTAATATTCTCCTGGCAAGAAACAGCTCTTTTAGTAGACTGCAGCACAAATCTGTAAAAGAAGCTTGCCTCAGCTCTGATCCAAAAACCAAAAGAAAGCTAGAATAGATTAGATGACTGTAGAAAGATCTGCTTTTTGACTACAAACCCTGGATCATTTAAAGGGATGCAAGAAATACAAATTTCTCCTTTTCAGATCATAACAGATGTACTACTTGTAAGAAAACTTTCTTCTTAATACTTGTTTACCTACTTCAAATTACATCAGGAGCTTCAAGTATATTTTTGACCTCTAAGTGGTTAATGACATCAGTATTTGCAATACATTTTCATCCCTTTATAAAGATCCTTTCTTTATTTCCACCATGTAGCTTTTCTCTTTATATTGCTAGAGGAGACCTAGCAGCATCATGGGGAGATCTTCATTAGCATTCAAATAAAAATTCATTGTTTGCTTCTATAGTGGGGAGATGAGTTCAGCATTCACTGTGCAGTGTTGACTGTTACCATCAGAAGTGTTTACATTCATATCTATGTTTCATTTTCTTTTGACAGAACATAACAAAGCACAAGAAAGGCTGCACTGGGTCAGATCGAAGGTTCCTCTACCGCAGCATCTGGTTTTCAATACAGGTGCCTGAGGAAGGAGTTTAAGAACATACCAGGCATGAAGCAGTGCCTTCCTGGAATATTATTCTGTTTCCCAACAATATGTGTCTTGGGACTTCTTGAGTCACAATCCTTGGTTTTACTATTTAACAGGTTATGCTTTAACTTCTCTCCATTAACTTTTGCTGTTACCCCTGGAGCACAAGTAAACTTTGCGCATCCATATCATCCTATGGCAAGGGATTTTACAGCTCAATTACAAGTTTTGTAAAGAACCATCAACCAGATTAAATTGATTTCTAGTTGTTGCTTTGGAAGAGACACTAAAGAGGTTTCTCAGTTTGGAGAGAAGGTGGCAAGGGGGAATACGAGTGAGACATCAAATCATGGTCACAGCAACAATAGGTGGACAGTGCAGGCAGATGGACCACTGGTCTGACCCACTAGACCATTTCTTATGTTGTTATGACTGGGTCGCCTAAGTTGCATCTTCAGGACCCTTTCATGAGCTCTAACAAATTTATGAAATGTGGTTTCTCAGTAGAAAAAACTTTCCCTAATATGTTGGGGTTTACCCATTTAATAATTTCTTTCTTATAATTTCTACTCACTTGCTCAGTAGACTCCGGTGTGACGGTCTGCAGTTCTCCACTCCTGGGGACCTTCTCAGGAATTGTTGTCACATTTACCATCTTCCCTCCCTCCTGCAGGGAGACTGATTTAAGTGACGGGTTACACACTATAGTAGCTCCATAATTGCATATTTGTTTTCCTCCAGAGCTCTTGAGTGATTACCATATGGTCTTGGCAATTTCTGACTCTTCATCTTATCAATTAGTCCTAAAATGCATTTTATTGTCATTTAATTTCAGACAGTTCCTTACACTTGTCCTCGTAAGTTTGGCTCTCATGGGAAAATAACCTACCTCAACCATAGTGAGCACCAGCACAGAGCTTCAGTTTACTTTTCAACAGCAGTTTTCCTCTTTTACAGTAATCCTTTTAGAAACTGGTCATCTGTTGACCAAATGTCTGGAAAAGTACCTGATTCTGGTAATTTTGGAAATATTTTTACTAGTATTTTTATTATTCCTTTAGTGATTTTGCACCTGAAAATTGTCCCTTGCCTGCCCTACAGATTTAGCTTCACAGTTAATGCATTCTTCTCTTTTTTTTTTAAATAGTTTTGTTATTTGCTCAGAAATCCCTGATTTTGAATACTCTCTTCCACTCTGCTGTTAGAATATTGCCTTTTTTGTCCCTTGTAGAATTATTTCACTTAGTGATATATTGCTCAGAGCTTCAGATAGGGTGTTTTTATCTAGTTTCTCATCTTCTACATCCTTATAGGAGCTGCTTTTAATTTCCTTTTAAGAAGCTCCTACCCTTTTTTAAGTCCTATTTTTAAGTTAGGTATTACGGTGAGGTAGTTGTGGAGGAAAAATCAAATACTCCTAAGATACTCTGTCATGAATCCTTCTGAAAAAAAAGATAGATATCCATCAAGGTGTTTTCAAAGAGGGGAGGCTTTGGAGGAAAGAGGACATCTAATACCACCGGCTGGAAGGGGAAGGGTGGGGAGGACGCTGCCAGAGCACTGCAGGGACGCTGGGCAAGGCGGGCAGAGGAACCTGTAGCACCAAGCTTTCGAAAGGGGCTGCGAGGAGGCTCTATCAGGGTCAGGTAAAAGACAGGCAGGGAATGTGAAGAAGCAGCTCCCAAAGGAATTCAAAAAAAGCAGGAATTGCACCTGTGTCAGCAGAATGACATGAACTCACTCGTTCAGGGAGAGAAGCTGGAAAGATCTTCTGTTATTACAGGCTCTCTGCACTCACACAGGCGGTGTGTACAGAGCAGAGCTGTCATACGTGGCCTTCCTTCAGCACGCCATGTCTCTCTCCTGCTAGGCAGGCTCTGGAGAGGCTGCAGGGAGCTTGGGGTGAAAGCCTGTATGCATTTCCCTACGCCACGGCTCCCACCTCTGCTGCAGTGCTCAGTACCCTTGCGACTTACAGGAATTAATGATTCATGGATGATGGAAAACCTGTGTTGTTTTTCTGGGTGGCTGTTTCTTTCAGGTGAGCTGGATGCCAATCTCACACCAAAAAAAGAGGGGCCAGCTCCCATGGGATGCAGCTTGGGCTGTGCACCTCTCTCTGCAAGGGCAAGCATGCAGGCAGGACAGCTCCCTGGGGGCTGTGTCACTGGCTGGCGTCACCCCACACCTGGATGGGACAGCAGTTGGTCAGGATACTGGTCCCTCCTAGGACACTGGTCTGTCCAGGCAGCTTTTTGCTCACAGATGTAGGTGTCCCAGCACAGCAGCACCCTGTCTGTGGGGACAGGCTTCCTCCTCACGCAGACAAGGTTTACAAAATGCAATGTAAATGGAATATAAAGCAGGCAGCTGGCAGAGCCCAGGCAGGCCTGCAGACCCACGACGACTCACAGAAACAAATCTACCAGATGTTTCAGCCTCACAAGGGAGCCACATGCCTGTCCTACTGCAGGAGTTGTGTTTTGCCTCCTGTTGTGTTGGCTTCCTGCAAGAACACTGGAAAATGGTGGTGGTTTGAGTTACTTTCCCCTCCTAAAATTGGTGCTACCATAGATTTGTGTAGTTAGTGAATATCAACAAGAAATAAATCAGAGCTTGGAGAAATGCTGTTCTCCACTCTTCCTCCAGTGTGGCTGTTTACACTGCTGCGCTGCAATCTATAAAATGCCATCTATAATGAATACTAAATAGTGGGAGTCTTTTTCTCAGCAATGTGTTACTAAACCTGATTGCTGTGCAGTATAATATGCTGGGAGAGAGCGGGGGCTTGGCTGTGTTTCTCTGTTTCATGCAGTCATAGAAACTGTCAAGCTTAGGTGCCTCTGTGATCTCCAAGCAGCATGTCTCCCTACACCCCTTCCTAGCTACCCATTTATTTTTAAAATGTTCCATTGTTACTGTAGCTCAGTTCTTTCAGCCAATTTTAATGTCATTATTATTTCTGTCTCTTTAAAATTTATCTAGTTATGCAATTTTAATCTTTTTTTTTTTCCCAAACCAATTCATAGTAATATGTTAACAGCTGCCTTGTAGTGGAAGTCACCTAGAGTTAATACTCAAAAGTCCTCACTATTAAGAAATGACTCACCTCTGTGTTATAAAATCTGTACTGCTCTGCCTTGCAGTCCTGTCCTTAGTACATTCACGTGTGTCTCTGCTTCATCACCAAGAACATTTCCAACCTTGCGGTGAGTACCTGCCCGTGGAGGGTACATGCAAAACCAAAGGATACGAGAAAGCAAGAACACTTTTCCACATGCGAATGACTTCCAGACTACTTCTACAGCTCCTTAAGCTTAAAGGACCAGGAAGCAGAAGGGGATCTGTATTGCAGAAGATGGTAAAAAAGGGGACGAAAGAAGAAAGAGTCATAACAGGGCCCCTGCTCACACTTCAAAATTCCTGCAGACAACATGGAATACATCTGCCTCTATTTTGGGAGTTTGATGACACTTTTGATTTCCCTCCTCTGCCAGCAGTTCCATCTTCCAAACAGCTCAAGGCACAACCATGGTGATAGTTCTACATAACAAAATGCAATGGTACTGACCCAAAGGCTTGTTAACACACAGCATAGATAAGAGTTTGCTGGGTGGTATTTTTTTAACCTTTAGAATACTGAATTCAGACAAAAACAAAGTTTCTGAAAAACAGCAAATTGTTCATACCAATGCAATGCATATTCTTTCTTCCTTGACTCATATACTTGAGTGTTCATATAAATATACATACACTTCCTATACACACAGTACCAAACACTCCAGCAGGAGCGCTACAAGACAAAGTATAACACCTTGTTTTGTACAATCGAACTTACAGTCACCTGGGTACACTGAACAGGAGATACTAGAACTTATCAGACATGTGCTTCTCGTTGAGCTGTGCAAAGGTCATTCTGTTCTGCGAATAAGCCCGTGTCAACAGTGAGCATGTATTAGAGTTCAGAAAACACTTTGCTGAGGAGATCCAGGCTTTCTGGGTTAAAAGGTTATGAAATTTAGTCTAATCTCTATTCCTATTTTCTTAGATGTTCACTACCAATCTATTATAGGCAAAGAAGTCAGTGCAGCCCAAAATTAAGGTTTCCCAACTTCTTCTTTTACATGACCCTGACCATATTTCTACAAGACTGATACGACTTGTAGTTAAAACTGTCCAGAATTCTCAAGCTAGCCCGAAATTTCTTTTCTAAATTAAGCTGATTTGCATCATAATTTCTCAGACTGAAATAAAATAATTTCTTTTTGTTAAAACATTCCTTCCACCACTCTCTTGAGAATCTTTTGTGTCTCTGTGCTTTATCACAGGAATTTCAGATGTGGCACAGAGTTTCTCCTGGTGAGAGGTTTGTATCTGCTGCCTTCACAACTGTCCACAAAGTTCTTACACTTTCAAACAACTGGAACCACTAGCAGTCATCTACAAGTCAAATAGAATAACTAAGATAACAAAAGATTTAACGCCCAAGAAAAGAAAAAGACCAGAATAATCTGAATGACTTCTAAGTGCATACAAACTAATAAGGAGATGCGTACTTGTCAACATAAATTCCTCATAAACAAAACAAGCTGACTTAATCTAATTTCACTCTCCAAAGGATGAGACTTTGTGGATAAGGAAGAAGCAGCAGATACCACACACCTCAATGTCACTGAGGCTCCTGACATTGTTCCATATGACATTCAAGAGTGCAAGAATGCTCTGGCTGAAGTCATGTCACAAATCGGGTTGGAATCTGTACTCCGAGAGTAGTTTCCAATGGTTCACTGTGACATGTAAAGGACAAATTGAATGGTTACTCAGCTGTTCATAAGTTCCATTCAATATTTTATTGATAGCCTGGATGAGGGAATGGACTGTGTGTTTATTAAATCTGCCAAGATTAAATCTGTGAAGACTGGCTACAAATACATGGGGGATAGCAGTATTAAAAACTTTTGACAACTTGGACAAGTTGTCTATAAATATAGGAGTCATCTCAATTGTAAAAAGCGTAGTGTTTTAACTTAGGCAGGAGTAAAGTGCACAAATACAGGATAGACATCAGCTGAGCAGAAAGCCGTCTGGAAAAAAGAAAAAAAAAACATCTGAAGGTTCTGATAGATCACAAGCTGAAGAGGGGTTATTGTCCTGAGCAAAGAGAAAACACTACACAGATATTTTTAACAGAAAAATTACCTTCAAGACATCTTGCAGGTCCTTTTGCTGTAGTCAGTAATACCTCAGTGCAGAGGCATGTCCACTCTTGGGCACTGCTCCTCAAGAAAGGTTGAAGGCTAAGCACCAAGAATAACAACAACAGTTAGAGGTCTGGGAAACATGACCTGAATCAAGAGACTGAGGACAGGAGGTGCTCAGGAGAGAAGACCATGGAGAGATTCAGTAACACTCCTGACAGAGTCAGGATCAGTGCACTAACAGTCCTGTAGCAGATAAGTCTTCTACAAAATGGAAGAGAAACAACGGTTCTGCATATGCCAAGAATGTCATAAGCAGATCTGATTCTGTTGTGGAAGAAGGCGATGGACTAATTGACCAGTTGAGATTTCTTCCAGCTTCACTTTTCAATAATTCTGTGCTCAGCTGATACCAATTAGAGTTTGTCTGTATTCAATTTGTCCTGATGTACCCCAGTGACTTCATACAGTAATTGCTCATGCACATTTACATCATTTCTGCATTAACATCATCATTAAGGTTACAGTGTTTTACGTTCATCTTACCATCTTAAGACTATCTGTCTTACAAATACCTTATCAAAATGCTATTTGCCAAACCAGCTTGACTCACAACTCATTAATCAAGAGCCATTTTAATAATTAGTCCTCAAATAGTAATTCAATAAAATCTTTGTATCTTGCTTTTCCTTTCTAACCAGCGCAATGGGCAAAAGGGTTTGTAATCCTTTGGCACCACTACTATCAGACTCAAAGAATCCAGATTAGAGCTGCTGGTGCCAGAGTCTCCCATTCCACTGCCATAATTTTAGAAACTATTAAAATTTTAGAAAAAAGTGTAAACATCTTAGGCCTCTCAGTTCCAGATTCTTATAGCACTGCTGCTGCCATTAGCATCCAGTCCAATTCCTGGCACAAAAGCACGACCAGCACTACCTATGTCCATTCTGACATCGGAAGAGACGTACTTAAAATCTTCGCCAGGTTACCCATTTCAGTGATTATACATCCTATATTAACAACGTATTCCTAAAGTCTCTGTTAGCACAGCTCAGCCTGTTATCTCCAGCCATTTCCCCAGAAGGCATGGAAAACAGTTTAAGATGCAGTGCCCAGGCAGGGCAGCTGACTAACATGACTGCTTCTTAGTCACAGTTACTTCTCAGGGTGCCAAGGGAAAGCAGTGCTGCTTTATCAAATAATTATAGTCAATTACCAATATTGATCAGAACAAGCTATAGCTGAGCTTCCCACAAGATCCATCAAATTAAATGGTTGCGCTGAAGTATTTCTGGAAGGAGAACAAAGATCCTTGTGAAGCTGTGCAGGTTCTAAGATTTATGAAAATACAGCTCAATTTCATCTGCATACAATCAGTTAAATCAACATTGTATAGAACTGGAAATAATACAAGCCATAGACCTTGTTGGCTCTGTATACCCTTACACCAGTGTTAAATTCAGTTGATATGTCAGAGAGTGGAAACCCAAAAGATACCGGATTTATCATCTTAATTCTTTACGTTGCTTCTCAAGAATTCACACTGCTGTCATTTTCTCTTCCATTCTGATTACCTTCTTTGTAACATATTGGCTTTCTTACTTTTACTGAATAATTCCTGGTCTATTATATCTATAATTATACTAATAATTAAGCATGCCTTTTCATCAGCTAGCAGCTAATTACTTCTGTTCCTACCCAGCTTGCTCAGAAAACAGTCAATTCATCTGTATCCATATCACTCTCCCTGTTGCTAAGCAGTCCATGCCAGTCAGCAGTTGCACTGTAACTGGCGTTGTTTGGTTCACCCTGGCTTTACACGTACTTTGCAGTAGCAGAGTGCTGATGCCTTTCAACCTCAGAGTAAACGTTTTTCACTGGTAAGGAAGCTTTGGCCACATGTTGAAGTGCAGCACCTGCTTGGCAAAGACTGCTTATCCCAACAGTTTCAGAGCAGCTTTGGAGCTGTTCGCAAGCAGCTACTATTTTTTTGCAAGGAGGAGTCTGTAATTGGAGAGACCCAAAAAGAATCAGCAACCAAACCAGCCTCTACCAAGTGCAGTCTTAGTCCTTTTTTGGTCAGACTTTATCCCAGATTTTGTTATATGCAAACTGAAGTCATCTAAGCTCTCAATTCTCTAGCATTATCACAGTGAAGAACTACTTGCATTCACACACTGTCCTTCCAGACTTCTTGGTATACCAGATCATTCCTGTGTCTGCTAATGTGAGAACTGGCAATTGTCATCATGACTCTGCTATCTCACTCTGGTTCCCACCAGCACAGCGTAGAGAGGCTCTGCCCAAAAACACTCAAGCTAGTTAAGTCTGTGTGGGCTGGCACAGGCAGAACACAGGAGCAACCACAAAACCACGGATGAAGTGCAAAGAGTAAATTTATTTTTGTTACCTCGCCAACCAGGGGATGCCCAAAGCAGCGACCGAGGGGACAGGCACCACGGAGCTCGGTCCATGCTTGAAGATCACCAAATCTGCTGCTCTCGCCATATTTCAGAGATTCACACAGGCGTAGTTTTCCACTGTGCTTTGACCTTTCCCACAGCAGGGCAGAAATCTCAATGACGCTCGATAAGGTGCCTCTGAGTCTATCACAGACCTATGTTATCGAAACACAGATGTTCTACTTGTCCAACACACAAGGCTAAACAACAATTAGTATGATATATGTGTTTTTCTACACCTCAGCTGCAGGTCACTTGAGTGTGTTTACAGTCCTCCTCACCAATCTTCCGTTATTCTCCCACAGTATCAAACTTCAGTGATGTGGCGACAAATCAACCCAGGTTGCTTTTTTTTCCAATTACCTGTCATTTTGTCTGTTGTAGGTTGAAGAGAGAAACTGATGTTCCAGGGCAGGAATTCCCACCATCTCCAGTCCTGGAGAGCCACTTCCTTCCCTGCTTCTCAGTTAATGAAATTAGTGAAATTAACATTAGTGAAATGTTAATGGCTGATATTTCCAGGCTTCCTAGAGACTGGGCTAGGCCAAAACCTTTAATCCTTTTATCTGATTCATGACTGCATACACTGAAATGAAGAAATGTTGGCAAATGCAGTGGTTGTGCTTGATTCTAGAGGAAGGGAATTCAAAAATGAGGAAATTTGTTAAAAAAAATGCTCAGAGTGGCAGCCAGTAAGGTAAAATGTTTTCAGATGGCAGGCAGACTATTTTAGGATTCTATATTGGAGGCTCAAAGCAAATGCATATAACCTGTCAAAAAAGACTTGAGAGAAAAACAAAAAGCTAGCATCATAAAACAGCAGGATCAGGGAGGCTGTTGGAAGTTAAAAGGTATCCTGCAAAAAGCTGAAGTTGTGTCTGAGAAAGAAAAACTAAAAAGAACATAAATTCTGGCAGACTAAATGTAAAAGCACAATAACATAGACTGAAGAAAGAGTTTAGAAGCAGTTTGCTAAAGAAATAAAAAAAATAATGTAATAAATCCGTCTTGAACACATCAACAGCAAGAAGCTTGCAAGAGCCAGTGAGCTACACAGGTATGAAAGAAGCACTCAGAAAAGATCACGCCATCAGAAAAAATCCCAAATTCCTTTTTTTAAAAATCTGTTCACCTGGAGAATCTCGGAAAAACTCAAACCAGTATCTTGTTTATAAGGCATTCACAGAAGGCTTGTCTTCAGGTTGTTAAGAGTAGATTACAAACCAGACAAAATGAGTAACCACATATCACTGGGCACAGATGATATTCATACAAGATTTTTACAGAATGTTAAATATGAATCATCTGAGCTAATACCCTTAGTATGTAACCTTTTGCTGAAAATTGCTGCAGTTATCAAAGGACTGGAAGGTAACTAATAAGAAATCAGTTTTTAAAAATAAATCCAGTGGCAATTCAAGAAACCACAGATCACTAAGTCTAATGTCCATATTGGTCATATTGGTTAAAGCTCTAGTAAAGAACAGAATTAGTGAATACATGAATAAAAGTAACACACTAAGGAAAAGTAAACATGACTTTTGTAAAAGGAATCTAAGCCTCCTAAATCTGCTGGAATTCTTTGAAGGAGTCAAAAGCATGCAAATAACAGAAATCCAGCTGAGAAATTTTCCCTGTATTTCCAACTCACCCCAAGCTTCCAGAAACCTCAGACATTGAAGGTCTCATCAAAGGCTCTTAAATAAACTAAACAGCTGGGGACTACAGGTAAGGACCTCATAGAGTTAAATAACAGCTTAATATTGGAAAAAGAAGATAAAACTAAAGGATGAGTTTTCACAGTGGAAGATGATCATCAGTGGAATCCCATGGGGATTAAGGTCCATGGTGTTCAGTGTGTTCAGAAGTGATCTGGAAAGTAGGTGGAACAGTGAAGAAGATTTTGGATAAAAACTAAATTAATTAGGGTAATATTTACTAGAAAAACAAAGATCTTATGACACTGAGCAGCCTCATGATAAAGTGGAAGCCAAATTTCAGCCCTGACAACTATAATCTGGCTATCCACGAAAAGCAACATTACCTTTACACACAGAGTGATGGGCTCTGAACTAGTTTGCACAATTTAGGAAACGCATCTTGACGTTATAATAGCTAGTTCCATGAATATATCACCTCATTCCTCAATAGCAGTCAAAAAAAGAAAATCAAAAGTTCAGAATTCTTAGGAGAGAGAAGTATGACTTTACCACTGTATGAATTCATGATGCATCTGCTTCTTGAATACCAAGTGCAGTTCTGGTACCCTCTCCTCAAAAGAAAAAAAATAAAAAATAGAAACTGTAACAGGAAACAGAAAAGACACATGGCAGAATGACAAACATGGCAAGTACAAAACTGCTTCCATGTGAAAAACAAAGTTAGCATGCAGAAGTTGAATAGGAAGTGATCACTTGCCATTTGTCTTTCCCAATTGCACTGAGCAGGCCAGGTGCCAGAAAGGGGAGACAGACATCGTACAAGAGCTCTGTTGTGTGCCTTTCCATTCAGCTGCTGAAGCCTTCATATTCTGTCAGACAAGAATTCCAAGGGACGTGTGAGAATTGCGACAGCCAGGTTTCATAAGCAACCCCAGCATGTTTTCAGGAAAAAATAGATGTGGAAAAGGGAGGAACAAAAGACTGCTGCACTTGAAGTACTTCTTGTTTCCATTACTTCTAAATCATAATTCATTAGAGGTCTCCACTTTCTTTCCCATCTGCCCTCCGCAAGCTACAATTTCAGAATTAAAATAAAAAAACACTTAGGCACCATTTACTAAGACCTGACTATGGTAATCCAGCCATTTTGCTTGCCAGCCTCTATAGTGATGCATTTTAACACAGCTCCTCTCACCTTTTTACATTTCTCTCATTTTTCAAACTCCTTTGAGCATTGTGGGTTCAGGTTGTTAACTCAGTTCCTTCAAGGACAGCACTACTTTTCATTCAGTCGTGCAGCGGCTAGTACCAATTGGTCCCATACCTGATAACAGCCTTAAACTACTGGAGAGCTATTAATAACATGCAAGCAATCATTTTAATTGCAACCGGGTGTCTAGAATTTAGGAGCTGTACGAAGAGTTCCTTCTATCTAAAATATTATTGTCCCATTGTGCATTTTGGAGTTTAGCTCTCATTAAAAGTAATAGAGGGAAATAGTCTGTAGCAAACTGAATGTGTTTGTTTTCACAGTTCACCTCCTGCTCCTCTACACTAAAACACACTCTCACTCGGTGACAAGACCACAGCTGTTGCCATCTTTTACTTACCTGCTGAGTGCAATATTTAGCTTGAGGGACACTGAAGTTTTCTGTTTGTTAGTTATCAGGTCAATAACTCTCACCTTATCACTTCAGTTTCCATTCTGTTGATAAAACCTGTCAGCCTTCCTTGAGTGGTTCCTGGCCCTCAGAAGAAATCACATTAAATTGGCACAACCAAGTAAATCTGTAAGGGATGTGCTCCTGACTTACCAAAGGGAAGGGGGGAGGGCTTCAACGTCTCTCCCTCTTCCTCCTTGCACAGCCTCAATGTCCAAGCGCTTAGAGCTGTGTTGAGATCCTCCCTACGGATTCAGCAGTTCAAGTCAGCTCAGGTCTTTGAATATGGCCCAGAGGAGATGTCTGTGGAGCCAAAATTGATATGTTTAAGTGCAAGAGACAATAATCATTTCTTCAAGTATAAGCTAAAAATACCCAGAAGTGGAATTCATAATGGAGATTTTAAAGATCTGTGACATACCAAAGTCTGCACAAGGGTTTTAATGAGAGAGAAGCCAATTTAATTGGTCGGTACGAGCAGATGCTTTGCTGGGTGAGTGGGCTATAACATCGCACATTCCGGTTTAATGCCAGGAGCATCACCGCTGTGCTTAACATGGCTGCGACAAGCCCATGTCAGAGGAGCGCATTGTCAGAACCGGGAGGAACCTCGATAATCAACGTCTCCTTGATAATCAACGTCTCTGGGTTGTCAGATCACAGAGCCGAGCCACAAGGAGAAAGCACTAAAAAGAGGAGGCAAAAGCTGACAAAGGAACGTTTCTAAAGGTAATTGCATGACTGACCATCTCCGGTTGTCATTTGTTTCATTATTATGCTAGGCATGAAGCTAAAACAGCCCGTTAAGTTTTAAAGTCTGTTAAGGCTGTGTTAACAGAGAGTTGCTGAGTACCAGGGTTAAAATCTGCAGGCCTGCCCTGTGAAAACACTTCTGGAGTGTATGTCACCATTCACAGGAAACCCAGAAATAACTTCCGTGGACCATTCAATTATAGGCAATCACCACACAGCGCTCCCTCTACTTGTGGCATGGCTCATCAATCAGGTTTTCTGTCACCATGTCTCTTCTCATAGCAGTCACCAGAAGGCTCTGAGCTCCCTACGAATTCATGTGACATTTACTGTCAGGGGCTGTCAACACCAAGAGATTCTCCCAGGGCCTCCGAGTTCATCACAAAGCAACAAGATATATCCCCAAAACACACTCCCAGTTCCAGCTCTGGATTACAATGACTGACTGAGGGGCTTTGCTGCAGTCAGGGAAGAGCGAAATGGCAGTGTGAGCTACAGCTTATGCCCAAACACCTTCCCTTTCTTATTTTCTTGTTAGAAAAATATAACCGCATTAAGAGAGGTTTTAGGCCTATGATTAATGAAGACTTCCTCAAAAATGCCCTTTATCAACTTATTAGGAGAAAGATGAGATTGTTTACTTTGAAATTTAGCCTTCCCATCTTTAGCATTGATCCTGCATTCAACGTCTGTTTAACAATACAGTGACCTAGTGGAAAAAAATTTATAAAACTTAATAAATTGCAGTTGGCAGTATTGACAGTGTGTGTATATGCACATTTGGTTTTGTATGAACATATTCTAAGAAATCTAATAAAGTAAAACAAACATTTTCTTTGTCTGTGAGCTGTGAAACTACATCATCTGTAACTACAATGTTTAAAGCATACTTGGTCAAAGTCATACAGCGAGGGTTTTTCAGCCATATATTTCCAGCTTTAGAAAAAAAACCACTGTGTATCAAAGTTTACATGTTCCACTAACTTACTTTGCTCAAGACGCAGAAAAAGAAAAATGCAGATGAAAACCTAAGTTACCAGAAGACTACTACAAGACAAGAGGAAACAGCTCCAGCACCCAGGGAATAAAGTTCCAGTGGCAAATGTGCCTCAAAGAAATAATCAAGAACTTGGAGACACATTGATTTTGACTGGACTTTAAGGGGGGGACTGGCATTAACGAGTGTTTAAACCAGTGAATAAGAGAGTGCTTTCAATTGCAAGGTTTTTAAAAGACCTCAGAATGTGTATAACCTCCTAGAACTTCGATGTTTGTTTTTAACTTGCTTTCTACAACCAGTTTGGTTTCCTCTTTCCACCAAAATAAATATATTTCTTAAGGAGCACAGTATTTATTTCCCTAAGGAGCAAAGTGTTTATTTTACTAAAATTATTGTGTGATATCACACAGTTTTCTCAGCCCTCTTCTGTTACACTCTGTGTGCTAGCCCACTGATCACCATCACCTGAGCCCAACAATCCAGGCAATTTTCCATCCAATTTGTAGTCCATTTATCCAATCCATACCTCACCAGTTTGATAAGATGATACTATGGGAGACCATGTCAAAGGCCTTGATAAAGTCAAGGTAAACAACACTCACTGCTCTCCCCTTGTTCTCTGAACCAGTCTCATCACAGAAGGCAATCAGGTTGGTCAGGCGTGATTGCTCTTGTCAAATCCATGCTGGCTGCTCCCCATCACCTTCTCGTCCTTCACAAGCTTAAAACAAAGTTTCCAGGAGAAGGTGTGCCATCATCTCCCACACAACCGGGCTAAATAGAGTGTTTCAGAGTGGCCCAATCCTTCTTCTTCCCCTTCTTGAATGAGGATACGATATCTGCCCTTTTTCAGTATCAGAATCCTCTCCTTATTACTGTGACCTTTCAGAGTGGCCCTGCAATGACATCGGCCACTTCCCTCAGCACCCCTGGGTGCATGGAACAAAGTCTCACCACCACCAGTCAGAAAAGCTGTAGCGAGACACTCTGCACCTGCAGCAATTCCTCACGGCTTATCGTCTCTTCCTCCTCAATGTCCTTTCCACTCTCTGACTGCAAGCTGCAAGGACGCAAACTAGCTGAGCTGAAAAGGCAGAAGCAGCAGCCCTTGCGCAGAACGCGCTGTCCTCCCGCCCACGTAGCTCAAGTCATTTCTCTCTACGACATTTACTCCTTCAGCCATGTTACTCCACGACAGTCTACATCTCTGATCTTTGTTATCTCAACTTTGTCTTGCTCTGGACAGTCTCCTTCCTCATCTCTCAGAGCCTCCCTCTCGTCTCATCTTCATTCAGCTATTGTCCTTCTCCAGAGTAAAAGACACAAACACACAGCAACTGCACAACGGACATTGTTCAACTCCTGTGGCATCCTCACGATATGAATCCAAACAGATTAGCTCTGCTATTGACTCGCCAATCGCAGAAGACAGAGAGCCTCGCACACCAAATGGCTGGGGACTTGAAAGGAAACTGGGATTAACAGCATTAAAAATACAGTGATTAGCTGAGAAGATCTTGGATGAACCAATACCAACGAATGCAGTTTCAGTTTTCGGAGCATTAATTACTCATATGAACTTGACGAGCAAGAAAATTAAGGCAAGATTATAGAGATGCTGATACTTGTATTTTGCATGTCATTTTCATCCCCAAACAAACTGTAGTATCTTAGGAAATACCAGTCTAGCCTTCAAACATGAGACAATTACAGACACATTTACTAAAACACACAACGAAATGACTTTGTAATTAAGGTATTAAGCCAAATATGGGGTGAAAAGGATAAAGGATTTGTGTCCCATATGACACTACAAAAAAATAAAAGCTATGGAAAACCAAAAGAAATATGATAGTTTAAAGCAAGTGTTTAGGCTGATGAAAGAGAGCTATTACAATCTCCTGCAAAGCCACACTTGGAGCTAAACTTGCAGCCAGACAAGCATAAAACATGGATGATACTGAACAAGAACTACAAGTTCATAACAGGAATCGCCAGCAAAGAGAACACCATATTCTGGAAAGAGAAGCAAACTGCCAGAATGACCAAGAATTTCTGTGCCTATGGAACAAAGAAATAAATAAGAAAGTACACTGTTCAGCTGGAATGAGCACAGGGGCGGCAATATTCATGCTTCTGAAGGAAACCACCAGGGTAAGGAGAATATAGAGCATATCTTTTTCTCACACTGGCATTCCACATTCTCGACTGGGAACTCTGCCATCTCCTGTTACAACACTGTTGAAACAAACACACAGACATACAGTAGATACAAGCCAAGACCTCTGAGAGCACGATCAATCACAAAATCAGGCTGACTGCCGATAAGAGGTGGATGCAGGTTCATACGCAACCCAAACCGTAACTGCATCTTAATGCATTTTTTACACATTTCCATTCACAAATGTTTCGCATTTATACCCATTTCCCAAATACAATTAATCACATCACTGATTACAGGAAGATTAACTGAGTTTCTGATCATACCTGAAATTACTTTTTTGCTATAAGGAAAGTACGTTGCAGAATGCAATTTCTTGTCTAACCCAATTGCAGCACCACCAAATGCCCATCTACCCTGCTGTGGCAGGCCATTCTGGATGAGGAAAAGGCACCTTTTATTAGGGAATCACAGGTTTAGGGACACTTCAGCACTCCCCACTACTAATTTGGTTCCTACGTTGTAAGTCCGCACCTCCGAGGCTTATCTGTGGGATCAAGGACTCCTCACAGAAACCCCAGACCTGCAGCACAACCGGTTGCCCCCCCCCCCAACTTGTGCTTTCCCAGGGGGCTTTATCCCCCTGAGCTACAGTGGATCCCCAGGGGTCCTCTCCAGGACACCCCGACCTACAGGGGACCCCCAGCACCCACTGGGCCTACAAGGGGACCCCCAGAGCCTACACAGGCCCCTCCAGCGCGGGGACGCCCGATCCCCGCCCTGCAGCACGGCCCTTCCCGGGGCGCAGCGGCCGCCGCGCCGTTCCCGCGCTGGCCGGGGGGCGGGCCGGGCGCCGCTCTAGCTCCTCTCTATGGTATAGCGCCGCTCTATCCCTACCCGCCTGGTGGGCTCGGGCCGCCTGAAGCCGCTCCTCGGCGTTTTGCCCGTGTGGGCTCCGCTCTCCCCGTAGCCCGGGGCGGGGGCTGCTGCTGCCGCCACCGCCCTGCGAGCGGCCCGCCGGAACTAGCCGGTCCCCTTGGCCGCTCCGTCCTCTCTATGGCCCCGGCCGCCGTCGCTCAGCAACGCGCCCTCTCTATGGTCCCGCGGGCGGGATGTGGCGGCTGCTGCTGGGCCGCGGCCTAGGCCGCTGCTGGCCGCCCCCCGCCCGCCCCGCCTGCGCCGCCGAGCCGCCCGACGGCCGCGGCCCCAGCCCCGAGCGGTGAGTGCGGCCCGGCCCGTCGGACCGCGGCGCTGGCCTGCAGCGAGATCGGGGGGGGGTCCCCTTGCCCCAAGGGCGCTGCTGAGGGGGCGGTCTGAGGACTGATTTCTGGCTTGACGGTGTTTTCTTGTTGTTTTAGAGCCCCCGGTCGCCAGGATGGACGACCCCGGAATGGCTGGGAGCGAGGAGGAAGGCAGCAGCCGCTGCCCGGCCTGGTGCCCCGCTATTCCGTGCTGGAAGCAGTCACCTGGGTGAGGAGCAGCAGGCAGGGCCGGGTGTCCCTGGCCGGGAGGAATGTCGCCAGAAGACCTTGGGGGTGTGAAAGGGGATGGGAGCTGCGGGCGCTGCAGGAGCCCCCCGGGAGGGGAGCCGTGGTGGGAGGCTCCCCGAAATGGAGCCGTGGGCAAGCTGCCGCATGGAAGCAGGACAGAAGGAGGGAGTGGGGCTGTTTTCCTTGACTTGTGTCTTCTTTTCTTCAGGGAGCACTCGGTGCACTTCTTCTGCAGCTGGTCAGACAGATCTCATGGCTGAGATCGCTGCCGGATGCCAGGAGAGAGCACAGATCTCTCTGGCTTTCTTCGTTGCCCTCTCAGCAGACAGGTTAGCAGCTCTGGCTTGTGAGAAGGGGCTGTGGGAGGGCCCGGCTGTTGGACAGGATTGCTGCCTCATGACATGTTCACTAAGACTGGAAGAGAGCTGTTGTGAGAAGCTGACAACCAGCTTTCATGCTCTCTGGGGAGAGTGAGGGCTGGTATCTGTCAGGGGAATCTCACTGTTTCTTAAGGATTTGATGCAATCCCACTTTTCATCCCACATGCCCTTACCTTTGTTTTCTATTCTGGACTCCACTCCCTAAACTTCCCTCCTGCTTGGCTTTGTGGTCAGAGCAGAGAAGGACACTGGGTAGATAAACAGACCAGTGTTGTCTCCTAAAGCAGATGCTGCACAGCTAACGGGAACTGTGTTGTGCTCTATATTTCAGTGGAGACTGAAGCCTCAACCAGCTGTCCTAGTGCACAGCTGGGATCCCACTTCCTGCAGAAAGCAAGTCCGGAGGTCATACCAGAGAATTCATCCTCGGGCATCCCCTCAGGGCAAGGAGAGAGCCAGCCCTGGGCAGAAGTAGGTATGTGCAATGTGCTGCTGGTCAGAATATTTGTGGTAGAAGGACTTCTGAGCCTGAGTTTCCCGAAGGCAAAGCTAGGAGCTAAGAAGTGTATAGCCATTTATTGACACTTGAAGAGATAAGTTAGAGTGGAAAGACAGAACTTCAGAGAGATGAGTCAGAAGTCCAGAGACGGGAGGGAAAAAATCTCCTGAAGGCAGGGAGCAAGCAGCCTGTGCTGTAACTGCAGGAGCAGACATCAGCTTTACCAGTACTGGGCTGCCTTAGTGACCTGATTACAGCATCCGGTTTCTGTTCTTTTATTGTGGACAGATGTTTGTAGTCAGAAGACTTCAGGCAAATAGTGCACCAATGATCTGGGAGGTTTGTACACACGGTGTAAAACTAAAGGAATTCTTTTCTTCCTGGAAGATGAGGATGTATTTCCAAGCAGTGATGCTGTAGATAAGACAGTGGAAGGAGGTATCAAAGACAGTCTTATTAAAATGAGTTTTATAAAAATGGGAAGATATACTTAAAAAAATATGAAGTCTTATCCAGGAAAGCATGTCCTACATGTTAAATTTAAATTCTTGTCAAGGAAGATCCAATGAGGCCTACAACAGGGCTACTCACTGGGTATAAACACTAATAATGGCTTCAGGAAAATTGTTAGAAGCAGGAAGCCTGCTGGATCAGGTAGTAAGGGGGACAACATATGATTGTGGTGTAGAAGAGGTACATAAAAAAGCCAGAGCACGGATACTGGCTAGATAATGTAAGGTGTTGCAGAAGAGGTCAGAGGGGTTCCCCATTCTTTACTTTTTTCCAGATTTTTGGTTTTCTTCAATGCTGTTTTAAGCTACTGCCCATCACTGCTTATCAGACCCATCTCCTGCCAAAGGTTACCATCCCCATCAGTTGGCAAATGAAGCATTTTGTTTCCATGTCTCCTAATTAGCTCCAGGAAAACAGCCAGGTTAATTTACCTAAACTGCCAATTAGACTGTTTAACCCATCTGCTTTTGCCTGGAGCATATTAAGAAGCACTCAGACACACTGCCTCGCTGGCAGATAACTGGACATGGACCTTTGGGAGAAGTGGTGGGGAATAAGTGAAGACAGTGATGCCTTCACTTGGCACTGCTGAACATTCAGGAGTGAATGTGTGTCTGTGTCTGACAAACAGTTTCCTACTGAGAGTCAATAGGAAGAGCTTTTAGGCAAACTGATAAATTGAACAGTGACAAGTCACCAAGGCCACATGCTCTTTGTTCAGATGTTCTTCAGAAGCTATGAAATTGTTGAGCCTCTAAGGATGATGTGTAACCCAATGCTTAAGTCTGCTGTATGACCAGAAGAATGAACACTGACAAACTGGATGCTGGCTTTTAAAAAGGGGGCTTGTTTGAGCTGCAAAACTGGGAAAAAAAAGGTAATTCCAAGTTGATAGAAACTGTGTTACAGAATAGAGATGTTAGATACCTGGATGAGTGTGCTATATCAAAGAATCAAAGGTTTTAGGAGGCCATTTCTCAGGCCAGCTTGATCCATTGCAGAGACTTAAGAGGGTTGTAAATCTATTAAGAGTTCTTTGGAGAAGTCAACAGGTATGTGGAGCAAGATTATCCAGCTTTTAGCTTTCTGAAAATCTTTCAGCTAGGACCTAAAACAAAGCTATCTGAGAAATAAAGCTGATGTGAGGGAAGACAGAGGGGCTACTCTTGGACTAGTAACTCCTTAAAATACAAGAAATCGTTTTCACAGTGGAGAGCCCTTACTGGTGGATTCCCTTAAGTCCTTTGTTGAAACCTGGTTTGTTCAGCACAGTCGGCAGTGATTTGGAGAAAAGAAGTGATGAGTGAGGTGACAGAAGAAACAAAAGGTAAAAAAATTATTCAGGACAGTCAAATCTGAAAGTCACAGCAAACAATTGCACAAAAAGTAAAACCAGGTTAATCCCAAGGTAGGTTAAATTAGTATACGCAGGAGAATGTAACTGTAAATACACATACAGAATGAGGAGTGTCAAATGAATAATTACATTGCAGAGGGAATATTTAAAGTCACTATGGATATGTTTTTGATAAGGTTAAGTCAGTGCTCAGCAGCAGTGAGGCCAATTAAATGTTAATTATTGTAAAGGAAGGAACTGAGGACGAGACAGTATCGTAGGTTTGTGTAAGTCTATGATGCAGCCACAGCTTGAACACTTTAAGGAAAAGACTGTCTTAAAAAGAGTAACAAGAATGGCACAGAAAAGGATGACAAGGAGACAATTACATACAAAGAGAGGCAGCCTCTTCAGCTTAAGAAAGAAGTGGCAGAGGGTGTGCTCTGTGAAACAAAAAGTGTTGAAGGAAGGTGAATAGGGACAATATTTTTCAGAATACACATATTAATAGGCAGCACAGGTAGCAAGTTTGAAAAAAGGCAAAAGACAGTAGATATTTGGCCGGGGCACAGGTAAATTGTGGAACTCATTGCTACAGGCCAGAAGTATAAATGGGTTCCAAGAAGTGATTGGGTAAAATTACACATTCAAATTAGACTTAATTAGTCCAGTCAAAACCTCCTGCTCAGAAGATCACAGAACAGCTGATTGCTGGAAAGTTCTGCCAGGAAAAGCATGACTTGATAATCCCTGGTTTTTACCCTTTCTGCCCAAGCATCTACAACTGTCAGTTGTCAGAGATAATAAATGTCAGAAATAATTTGATTTTGCTCAATACATAAGTCCTCAGGTTACATTCTCACATTATGCTGTGCATCCATTTTGTGGGAATTTATTGAGGAAAGTCAGAGTGAAGAGATTCAGTAATTTTCACTGAAGAGTCTGAAAAAATGCATAGTTTTGTAATGTGAGAACTCCTGTGAATCTTTCCATGGAAAGTTTCAAAGTGAAGCTCGGTGATGCCTTGGTGATACCTTCCTCTCGGAGTATGTTTTGCTTTCTACAGAAAAAGCTGCCTAAGGTTTAGGATTTTTTTTTTTTCGGGTGTTTAGCTACGGAAAGAGAATGAGGCTGGCTAAATCAGAATGCAGCAAGAAGCTGGGGAGAGCAGAAGGGAGGGGAGGACAGACGCCTGGCAGATGACGCAGAGGATCTGGTAGCAAAGTCTTGCCATTAGAGAAGAGACCTCCAGAACTTGGGGTGGAGCAGATTGTACCTTCACTTCTCCAGTTTGCTGTTGCCAGCAATGGCAAAGGACCTTCTAGAGAGAATTCCATGTCCTCATCCTTCCTTTCAGTGTTTCAGTTAATTTCCAGACTTGCTTGTGCTGGTCTACATGTACAGTGACAATCTGCTATTGCTGTCAGCTACTTCGTTACCTCAAATAGCAAAGATCTTTGTGATGGATCCAAACATCCCAGCTTTGCAGATGAGCCGTTCCAGTTTTAACATAACACAATATGATAGAATATATTACTTTTAGTGTGTTTAAAAAGAAAACTTTAGGAAATTCATTTAAAAGTTGCTTTAAATAGCATTCTGGATATTACTGTCAGCAAGTCCTCAGCTGCATGATCGCATCCTATTTTTTTCATGCAATTCATGCCTCACTCAAAGCTTTTTTGCCGAAAAGTTAAAGGCACATAGTGAACAAGCAGGTGATTACAGCCAGTCTCAGTGTTATAGCAGCTGAATGCTGCCCTGGGGAGTTGTATTTTACCCCTGGCAGAACTGTAAAATTCGTTATTTCAATTCTGAGATTACAGACATTTCAGAAGTGTGTTTTCATTTCAAAGCACAATGAAACCAATTGGAAACACTAAAATTTTCCATGAGGCAGAAATCCTGGATTTTGTCCAGCTCTTGTTGTGAATTAATTCTTGTGAAGCGTTTGGATGTTTTGGGATGAGCAATCTAGACTGTCTATGAGAAGATTATTAATTTCTCATTTGGAGCTAGCTTTGAGCAACATTTGATTAGTACAGGATGAACAGTGGGGAAATACCAAATATTTATTAGCTGCTGAATATGTGAGCATCGGGCATCCAGGGCACTGGAAGCTGCAAGATTGCGTGGAAAAAAGGATGCATAGTTGTGTTGATTCGTAGCACATGTTTGAAGAAGTAGAAATAAGGTTGCGCAGAAAATTCCAACTGTTACCAGCTTTTGTGTGCTTTGAACATATAACCTTAAGAATAATTTAACATGGTTCTGTGTGTGCAGTATAGCAGTGAATTTGTTCAAAGCCTAGTTCCTATGAAGTTCTGCTGAAGCTGGACCATTCTTTAGGAAGTAAGAAACAGTTGGGGTGAACTTGTATTAACTAATGTCGGGTTGAAGGTTAATCTCAGCTGGTCATCTCATTCTGCTGAAGTGGGATGGGATTCTTTGCTGCTGGGGGGTGCTTTTATTTCTCCATTTACTGCTGAAGGAACCTAAGCGATGTGTTTAGATTGTGTGCCTAGTATTGAGACAGCTGCTCTGAAACAGGAGAGCCTTAAAAATCATGATATCCGTGACGAGATTTGATTTGAGGCTTGCCCAGCCTCAAAGGGAAATTCCGAGAGCATTCAATAATCTAGCTCTTCAGGAGATGGGACTGGGTGTCAGGGTCAGTTGGTCCCTGTGTTTTCTTCCAAATGACTCCCCAGGAGTGGTTTGCTCCCTGGGAGTGGTAACTCTAATCTGGGGAGATTACTGGGATTTGAGTGAGGAGGGGTTTCCAGTGGTAGAGGGGCATGAGATGCTTCTGGAGGCTGATAGAATTCAGAGTTAGTTTCTGGGTTTTTTTCATGGGGTGGTGGTTTGTCCAAATTACAGCGTGTTTTCTCAGTAAATGACGAATCTCTGATTTAGGAGTAGATGTCTATGCAAAATGTAAAGTTTCTTGAAAGCATGAATATACTAATGTTGTTTAAACAAATAGTTGGGAGAATTTTTAATACAGACAATTTTTTTCCACGGGACTTGCTGTTGTATCTACAGCAAAAAAACAAATTACTTCATGAGGGAGATACCTGAAAAAGAGATAGACTCTTACAGTGAGAAAGATCAGATAATTTTATGCCTGATCTGAAAATAAATGTAAAGTGCAACTAATAAATTCACAGATTATATTACTTTTGGTGGAATGACGAATAGAAATCATGTTCGCCATAGCGATCTTGCTTGTTGGGTGAGTGGGGCTTGTTCAGATAAAATACATTTTAACACAGCCAGAGGGGAACTGTTTATCTGGGAATAATAAGGCTGCAGCTGTAACACAGGCCACAGCTTCGTGCGCATTGTAAGACAGGGCAGGCAGTGCAAGAGGCAGTCCTGCCTGTGCACACTCATTTCTGCCACTGGGCTGGCACAAGTGCTTGTGTAGCCATATCGTGCCAGGAATCAAGGAATCAGGCCCTGGAAAGGACTGATTATTCCCTCGTATTAGCTCCCTGCTCTGCAGCCCCGCAGCTTGAGAGGGGGACAGGGAGACCTGGGGAGGGCACAGCTACATCTTGTGTTAGCGGCACTGGCTTGGAGTGATCCAGGCTCCAGCACCTGGTGTTAGGTGCCAAGTGGGATCCAGCTGCTTATGGTGATTCAGGTTACAAATAATTGGCCTCAGTCAGCCCTCACCTGTTTGTCCTCTTTGCTGGAGGTTACCATCCTCTTAGAGTAGCTGGCCTCAATGCCTGTGTAATCACTTCCTGCACAATTCTGTTAAGAGCAAGGTGGCTTAGCTTTAGCTGTACATGTCTTCGTTAGATAATTCTGAGTGAAACTGTCCAGGTAGTGGCTGAACACGTGGTTGTGCCAGCGTATCTAAAAGGGCAGCAGTGAGCGAGTGGGGCACATTGGGGTGACAACCTAAGCCTGCATCCAGTGCAGCCAGAATAGCACGTCTGATCATGCCCTTGCAGAAGCAGAACTGTACCCTGGAAAGAAATTACCTGGAAAAGGAGCTAGGGAAGCAAGCACCTAAGCATGAGATCTTGGTGTGATGCCCTGGGCAATGGGAATTGGAGCACAGTTCTGATACATGCAAACTAGGCAGTTACGGATTCGAATAAGGAGGCAATTTTACCCTTCCTGTGACACTGGTGAGAGGGTCCGCACTTCAATAACAATGTTGAAAACTCAGGAATAGTGGCAAAAAGTCATAAAATTAATCAAGTCAGGCAGAAAAGTACTTCAGTTGAAAGACATGAACAGCACAGTCTGTTTAGAATCACAGACAAGAATCAAGAGGGGTTGATTAGTCGTATCAAGACTTTCAAAAGGAGAATGGGCTTTTTAGTAAAGAGGAAAAAAAGCCTAGAAGAGCCAGCGCCTGGGAGCAGAAACCAGTTGTATTTTAATTTGAAATGAAGCACAGAGGTTTAAAGCAGCGATTACAAGTTGCTTCAGAAGCAGAAGATTCTCTAACTTTTGGTGTCTTCAAATGAAGACTGGGGGCCTTTCTGGAGGAGGTGTGTTGGCCAGCTGCAGATTACAGGACTGTATTCATGTGGCACTTGGTTCCTTTTGATACAAAGGTCAGATTGGTCAGTGTTCCTTCTGTTCTCAATGTCCCTGACTGAGTGGGCGATCAGTCCTCTAGGAAGAAGCTATGGAGGAGAGAGGATGGGAAGAGGAGGAAGCAAAGATACAGCATTGCTTAACCCTGCTTTTTATGTGCTTTTTTTTTTTAATGTAGGGGAGTTCCAAATCCCTGAGAGCTCCAGCTTGGGGCCGGTTCTCCACAGTGCAAAGGTACACTTTCATTTTTCTCACCCTCCATCTGCACCTGAGGCCCCTTCCCTACAGGAAGACATCTCAGTGCGACCCCAAGCACAGCCTGAGCGATCCACTCACCTGCAAGACTGTTTTCTGCCCTGCACAGCTGGAGGCCAGGAGAAAGAGAGATGTGATACGCTGCCCTCTGCTTTAGCCAGAGCAAAGTTCCAGGAACTACAAACTGGCATCCCCGTCCTTTGAGGTGTCTGTGGAGCAGGAGTGCTAGTAGAGAAGCACTGAAAGAAAATGGAAAAAAAAAAAAACAACAAACAAACCAAACAAAAACAAAACCCCCTATTCAGTAGCACCAGTCTGTTTCTTCTGTATTTGCATTTTGATGCAATCTTTCACTAGGTGATTACATGCTGTTGCTATTTTGGTTTTTACCAGACAACCCATGAGTGGAGAAGGTGGAGTCACTCCTCCTAAAACTGCAAATCAGGACTGGCTCCTGTCTGTTATAGAGAGGAAGAGGGTGCATCAGCTTGAGAGTCACAAGGCCATAAATTGTATTATTGTTCTTGTTGTGATTAAACCTGCTAATTCCTTGCTATTCACAGTCTTAGGTGCAGACAATTCCCTATTTTAAAAATCAATCAGCTGAGCAGTTGCTCAAGGACACTGTGAACAGAGTGGAGGTAAATTGAGTATTTATAGAGTGGGTTCCTCACTTTGACACGGCAGTGACCTCTGCTTCCCCACCAGAAAGGCATTTGCTTGATCTGCTGAGGGCCTGGGCATCGAGCTCCCTGTCCTGGGAGGTGCCACTTCTGCAGGGCCTCGGAAGTGCAGGTCGTGGGGCAGGTCTGAGGAGAGGAGGGGAGTTGGTCCACGTCTCGTCCTCTTGCGAGCAGCTCGGGGCGCTGGCTGAGCAGCAAGGCTGTTGGGTGACAAGGGGCATTTTTGCCGAATGACTTCCCGCAGCAGAGGCATCTCGGCCATGTGCAGTGTGCACTGCTGCCACTCGATGGCACTGCATTTGTACGCAAGCTGGGAAGCTAAAGCAACAGGCCAGGCTCATCCTCCTCCCACCTCCCAGAGCCGTGGTAAAGTAAAAAATAATGTTCATTACAGAGGAAGAAAAGATATTGTCTGCTGTGCAGGATTTTATTAGGAGTGTGCAGTGTTTGGTAAGCTGACAGTGTGGGCTCAGCTTGAATTGTGTAAAGCATATACAAGTATGTCAGTGCGTGTTTGGCAGAGACTGTGCTGTTGACGTGATGCAGGACAGTGAACAAGGGCTAGTGTTACTTTTGAACGGAGTTAGAGTGGTATCAGGTATTTGCTAAATTCTGAAAGGTCTGATGCTGTCCAAGAGGCTACGTCAAGCTCCCCGGCCAGAGAGGAGGCGAGCAATGTCCATACAGCTTCCCTAACTAGATGGCTATGTAGGACAGGGAGATTTTTTTTGTGGACACATGACACCAGATTACATCACCCTCTTGATAACTATAGTACAGTACAAATGTGTCTCACTGCTCGATTTCCAGGAAAGAATCTCCTATAGGGTTTGTATGGTTTTGCTGTCTTAATAGCTTTCTTCTTTAACTCCTCAGGGTGACCCAGCTCAGCGAGGGCATGTGGAGGAAGCTGCTTTCCAATTGCAGCAGATTTTCCGGATTGACATTTCCATTGCATTGAATATCCTCGGTAATGTGGACTTGGATTTGTTTTGTCCTTAAACCACACATTTCTCTTTTTTGGAGGACCTCCAAATCGTTGCAGGTCTTGTGTGAAGGCAGAGATGGCATATACCCAAGCTGAAGCCTCCTTTCAGCAATTTCAGCTGTGCTTTGAGAGATTTATTGCCCTTTGTCCCATCCTGCCACCTGATTTATATCAGCATATTTAAATCCAGGCTTGGTTGAAGCCTGCACTGTTGTCCTGACATCTGTAGTTGGAAATTAAGCCATCTCTGTCTTTTTTGCAACACGAGATGTCGTATCCTTGTATCCTTTTTTATTGTCTGAGATCTCAGTCTTCTTGACAAGCTGAAAAAGCGGTTGCAGAATTGCAACTCTAAGAAGAGCTGAAGGAAGATGCAATGATCTAAAAGTCCCTGCCCTATATATACCACTAGTTGCAGCACTAAAAAAACGAGCCACTTCTGTGCGAACCATACGTTGTGATCCCTCTTTGCAACGAGGCTAGAAAAATTCCTAAAACACAGTGTTGCCATTTTTCCTATGGAAACTTTGGTCCTGTGATGTGAGGGTTGGTGAGCGAGCTGGAAGTGGGGCGGAGCGCTTGGCATGGGCCAGGGAAGGTCTGGTAGCTGTGGGGGAGGTTGCTGCATTTGAGGCTGCGTTCTGTCCGTTTTCTTTTCCCTGGTTTTTATATTGTGTTCTTCTCAGGGATTGAAAGTATGAGAGCGGGCCATTACAGGATAGCCTATACCTGCTTCAAACTAGCAGCAGATCGAGGCTACAGCAAAGCCCAGTTCAACGTGGGTCTGTGTTACGAGCATGGCAGAGGCACGGAAAAAGACTTGGAAAAGGTATCTATGGCTTGAAGGGTTGTGTATGTGCAGCACAGACCAGGAGGGTGGCCTTTGTTGGGTGTGCAGGCGCTTTTCTCCTCCTGCATGGGTGTGACAGACTCTGAAGTCTTGTTAGAAAATGCTGAAAATAACATTAAATGCAGATTTGCAGTGCTAGCTTCAGTGTCATAGATCCCCTCAGAGATGTGCTCCTGAAATCCCCCTTTTCATAGCTTCTGAGGTCTTCTCCTAGGTACGCAGGCTGTGCCGCTAGCACCCGGGAGAGTACCAAGGAGAAACCTGTCATGTTACTGTATTTAAAACACCACTGCACATCCCAGGGCTTCTTTACAGCTCGAGCCGACCAGTTTGAGTACCTTAACTACAGCCTGCCACCTAGTGCGTGCTGGCCGTAGTCAGCACCTTCGGGAGCTGGAAAGATCCGCAAAGGCGGCTTGAGTCGAGTAATTGTGCAGATCCCCGTTGGCACAGAGTAACCTTTGGTATTGCTGGCCCAGTGCCACGCCCTTCAACATGCAGGGAGTTTTGACTGGAGAAGGTTAGAGGTTAGAGGTCTCTCGTATAGTCACAGTCCACTGTCTCACTTCAACAGTCTCATGTTCTTCAGTGGGGAGGTGTGGGAGAGCTGCTGGGGTAAGAGTGTGCAGCTTATGATAGATCTAGATGGAGAGGTTAAGCCAGTCCTGGCCACAGGGGAGTCATGTCATGTTTGTGGGCATGTATTAGCTGAATCACACAAGTGTGTTTCTCTTTTTCCAGGCAGCTTTTTATTACTGCAATGCAGCCAGAAGCTGTCACCCCATGGCACAGTACCGCTACGCTAGATACCTCTTATGCCACAGACCTGAAAATGAATGGGACAGGCATCAGAAGGCAGTGACTTTCCTGGAGCAAGCAGCAATGGCTGGGATTACAGAGGTCAGTGTCCACAGCATGGGAGCTCATAGGAGAGAGCCAGCAGAGAGCCCTGTCTAAGGATTTGAACCACAAGACATCCTGGAAAGCAGCATCTGTGGGACTGGAAGCAGAATTCTTCCTACATATTTATACTCCTGTCAGTGTAGAGACAGCCCTGCCTGCACATGGGAGGCAGCTAATTGTGTTGGTTGTCTGTTTTGCTGTTGGGCTTTTTAATGGGGTTCTTAGATTAGACACCTAGATTAGAGCATTGGTTTAGGAAAACTGACCTACAGTTGAAAATGTAGCTGTGTTTCATCTCTCTCTGTGTTACGAGAGTACAGGTTGCTTTGGTGGAGGAACTTCCATGAGATGCTTGAAGTAAGAACAGATCCTCATATTGTATCTGTGACTTTTCAAGATGATTCATCTGCATGGATCTGTGTACCTTGCCCTCCTTTCCCACTCTTTAGGCGATGCATTTAGGCATGTGCCATCTTGTGTTGCGAACACCAGTCGTTCTGGCAGTGACTGTGTCTCATGTAGCATGCTGTTCCAGGAAGTGCATCTGCTGTATCTTATGGACAGCTCACGAGTAGGAGCCATTCTCTGGCTCTGACTTCCACAGTGCTGTTTGAAGTGATATTCTGGGTCTTACGGTGTTAGTATGGTGATGTTAACTCCACGTATAGTGGAGTTCTATAGATCAAATGTGATTTTTCGTGTTTACCATATCAGGCTGACTTTTCCTAGGACAGCCCCCCCTTCTCTCAACAGGCTTTGCAGCAAGCAGGGTACTTAGCACGCTTGTCTTGCTGCCGTAACCCCACCATTTGAGCAACTTGCAAAATCAGTAGAAGAACTGAAGTAATTAAGGGAGAAGATCCTGGCTGATTTGTATCGTGGTTTTGTTGCAGGCACAGGCTTATCTTGGAGTGTTCTACATGAGGGGGCTGCAACCTAAGGAAAAGAGAGGTCTGAAGTACCTGCTGCTGGCAGCGAAGAATGGCGTAAGTAATCCCTTTGCAAGCTGTGGTTGTTCTCAGTTTGGGATCATTGCAGGTTACAGGTCACAGATTTCAGGGCTTCTTGGAAATGGGAGCGAGTGTCAGGATTTTACCTCACAGTCTGAAAGGACAGGGCGGAGCCTTGGTGCATCTTGGAGAAGAAGCAGGCCCTGGGGCGCAGACCCTACAAAACATGAATGTAGAAACAGCCCTATTGGGTTGGAGCAATTCTTACAGCACTAGTGCTTATATTCATCTAACATAATTTTACAAGTTTCCCATTATGGAGCATCTACACGCTCTTCAGTCAAACTCCTTCACGACTGTATCATTTTCAGAACTTTGTGTCTGTCTTGAATCTGTTCTTCAAAATTGGCCCATTATTTCCTGCTTTCTGTAGAGAGGATGAAAAGACTGTTTCTTTGCAGGGGCCTTCAACATACTTCAATACTTGAATCCCCATTCAGCCTTCCCCCATTGTTTGAGTTTATCCTCACACGTCATGTTGTCCAGATCCCCAACAATTTTCTTGTTCACTGTTGAAGTTTCTCTGAGTGACCCAGGCTTATTTGTTTTGGAAGGGCGGTGCCACAATCTCAGCATAGTGCCGCTCCTGAACCTTTACCAGCACTTAGAGTAGTGGAATATGACATCCCATGTCTCGCAGCCAGGTTTCTGCATCCCGCAGTTTTGTTTCTTTACAGCACTGTGACATTGTTCACTCATTTTCAGCTTGCACCGCATTGTAATAGCTAGTATTTTCTGAAGAACTTGTTCATTTTAACTTCAGTTCCCACAGCTTTTGTATAATGGAAAATAATGAATAGCTATTCCCTCTTCTTCTGGCTAAGACTTCTGATTCTGTCGCCCTTCAGTATGTCCTCTCTGAGTCATTTCTTTTGCAGGCTGCAGAGTGCTAGTTTAGTTTGTCTCTCCATATAGTTAAGCTGTTCCATTTTGCTTGTCAGGCTTCTCTCTATTTTTCTAAGTCTCCTTTGACCAATTTAAGATGCTTGGACTAAAACTGGACTCAAGATGGAGGCATGCCAGGGATCTGAATTAATGAGATCCTCTGCTTTGTTCCATATTTCCTTCCAATAATTCCTAATATTGTTTGCCATTTTGCCTGCCACTGAGCAGTGACTTGATGGTTTCAGGGAGCTATCACAGTGACTCACAAATTTCTTTCTATAAGCACTGCTTTGTGTTTGTCAACACCAAGTTTCCTCTCTGATGGTGTTGCCCACTCTTAGTCCTGCAAGATCTTCACTAATTAATTCTTTACAGTAAATTTGATCACTCTGGGTGACACTACATCACTTGCAAACTTTACCACTTCAGTTTTCACCCACTTTTAAGAATACACTGTCAGATCACTGGTGAGACTAGACCTGACTAGCACCAGCAGCTCAGACATCATGTTCATGATGGTTGATACAGTATTTAATTCCAAATCTGCTAAAGATCTCTCATAAGCTGCATCATTGACTTCTTTCTTCCAGCCTGATGTCAGATGCGTACGCTGCACAATATAACAATGAATTATCTCGTTAAATAGATGATTGTCATTTATTGAATGCCTAGTAAACCCTTAACAGAAAATCTGGCAGGTAACTGCAGATCCCAGGGGTACCCTGCCGTAGATCACTGTTTCAGTCCCAGCTGGGACAGTTCTCAGAAGCCAGTCATATTTCCCCATCTCTGCTTCCCGATGGATCCTGGCTGCAGATGTACCACAGCCTCGTCTTTGGTGACAGGCTGGTGCGTAGGCTCCCTGGGATGTACCCCACGCCTTCTGCTGGGAGAAGGGCTCCCTGAGTATGTTCTTCTCCCATTACCCTCGAGTATGAATTTATGTTTAGTTGGTTAAAAGAATACTGGATATGGGTGAAGCAAGGACGGCACCATTTAGCTACAACTCCAAAAAAGGGAAAACAGGCACAAAAAAGTCATGGGTTCGGTGTTTCTCTCCCAGGTTGTTGCTCTGTGCTAAAGCCAAGGGGGAAGCTCTGACAAGTGTTCTTCCAGATACAACGATGCTTCAGAGAGCTGCG
Organism: Strix uralensis; assembly: GCF_047716275.1. Lineage (NCBI taxonomy): Eukaryota > Metazoa > Chordata > Aves > Strigiformes > Strigidae > Strix > Strix uralensis. Next base: position 4,282,784 of record NC_133985.1, read on the forward strand.
TTTTACTTTGGTTACCACTTCTTATCCTCCCTTCTTTTATGCATGCAACCATAGACTATAAAAAAGAGTGGTGATGGAGAACTGAGTCTGACCTTCAGATTTCAAAGCATATCGCAGTCACTTATGCCATGCTAATTTGGGGATCTCTTCTTGTGGTCTTGTCTTTGAGGCGTTCATCAGATAAGAGACGGCTAGTGGAATACTTCATACTTATTTAACCCTGTCTCTTGTCACATCTGAAGTGCCAATCCTTCAACATGTTTATCTCATCTCTGAAGAAGTTTATTGCTGTCATAAACTGGGACTTGCAACATTTTGCAAAGCACCCACTCATTAAGTTCTTCGCTTTCCTCTACCAGCTACATCCCAGGCAGCAACACTTGCAATATGTTCTTTTCTCATGGCTTTATTAAAGCTTGCTACTTACTTCCCTTTTTCTTTTTTTTTCTTTTTTTTTTTTTTGCAAAGCCTTGTTTAGATCATGTTTCTGGCAATCATACCCTTCAAGTTATGTTGCTGGCTTTTTTGCTGGAAAAGGTCTGTGTGACCACTAGCCCATGTGGTCTTTTCAGTGTCTTCAGGACCATCATCTTGGTTTCTTGCTATCTGTGAGACCCTCTTCCTCCCATTGGATCTCAAAGATAAAGTGCACAGCCGACATGTAAACATATCACGGGTTTGGATTTGGCTTCACTGCCCCATCTGCAGTGGCATCCTCTACTTTATAGTCCGTTCTTAGCAGTTACAGGTGTCTGAGTAGTTTAGGTGTCTTTTCTTTAGCACTTACTTGCTTGACTTCATTTCTGCTGCTTGAGATTTCTTCTGGAATATAATTAGGTGAGGCTGAGCAAGATAGGGGTGCGCTGTTATGTTGAAGGCCTGATGGCCTGATGCTGCCAAGGGGAATCTTCCAACTCTTGGCAGCAATTACCTCTGTGGCATTTGTTATGTTTTTACAAGACTTCTGCATGAGCTGTAGTAGGGCAGTCCACAGGGCGTGCTCAGGGTTTGGGTGTGATCAGGATGTGGATGCAGTCAAGGCTGCCCAAGGCCTCTTAGCTCTGACCCCTAAGACAATTGGGATGCTCTGAGGAGACAGCAGTTCCTTTGTCCCTGTGACACAGACCTGGATGTTGAAAGGAAATCAGTGAATTTAATTGGAAAGGGATACGAGGGAGCAGAGTCAGAGATAGCTGGTAAGAAATTCTGCTTCGCTATGTGCTCGGTGAAAGGACTAAATTGTTGAAGATACGGTCTGAGGGACCAAAGAGAGAGTAAGCTTTAAAGAAGGTGACCAAAGGTACAGCATTAAACTTTAAAGAAGGTGTTAAAGACTCTCTGTTCTCCTTTTGTGTGCTGTCGTCACATCTCTGTCATGTGGGGCTCATTGCTGTGCTGTCTCCTGTGGCTAGGATGCCCAAAGCAGGTATCACGTGGGCGTTTGCTATGAGAAGGGCCTTGGAGTGCAACAGAACCTGGCAGAAGCGATGAGACACTACCGACAGTCAGCTGCTGCTGGGAACAGGAACGCTCGGGAGAGGCTGCGAGTGTTAGAAGAGGAGGTGGAAGGTACCGCGGGCTGCAGGGGAAGAGGGTGTGTGGGACTGCACGGGGTAGTGACCCCATGAAAGTGGGGCCCATATTGCCAGAGGAAAGGTAGCACAGGGCCGTGGCAAGAAGAAGTCCTTCTTACTGAAGGGGCCACTTTTCTTTATCAGCCCTTTCCACTTCTTACCAGTCGAGCTGAAGTGGAGAGCCCGTTCCTATAGTATGATGCATCATTAATATCTTGTTTTAATGTACTTCCAGATGTGCAAACAAAGCATTCGTTCCCTTCTGGAATAAGAGCTTCTTCCTCCAGCCCCTGTTTCTGGGCTATTGAGCGTGTGCCTGCAGGCTTCCACACCACCCAGCCAAGACAGTCTGCCCTCACCCTGCCCCACTCTTGGAGCACAGACGGACTCCACACGATGATGCTCAGTGGTGCAGGATGGAGCCATGCTCTTGGAAACAGGGCAACACCACTGGAGCTGCAGTGCTTGGAGCCTCAGCGCTGCCGTTACTAGAGCGGTTGGTAAGTGAAGTAAGCAGGTGGAAGGGAAGGCAGCCCTTCTTAGCCTGTGTGGAGCTGGAAGCAGGCTAGCAGTGAGTGGGAAGAGAAAGCTTTCTGTTAATGGAACAGGAGCCATTTTTAAATATCGGGGTTTTGAGAATAAACCTTGTGATATCTCCTATGCCACCATGTCGTCTGGCCCTCTACCTTCCAATACAAGGACCTTCCTTATGCTCCTACGTTTCCATACAGAACTACGTGTAGCCTTCCACCATGCCACAGTGGTATGATTTGGGGCTATAATTCCAGTAGCCCTGCGCATCTTGCACATGGTCCCCCAGTGAGGTTTACAAGCCATCATATGGTGATATTGGCAGCTAACTCTGTGATGGGCCTGGCCTGCACCCTCTGAGGCAATTTGATCTCACTTCAAGGCTAGCTGTTCCCACGGTGATTCTGCTACCAGCACAATCTGGGCTTCTCTCTACGTTGCCACTGTGGCAGTTTAATCTGCTTTCAAACCTGTGCAAGCAAGAGAGTGAATTCTAATTATTAGAGCACAGGTGTTTGTGGGATATGGCTTATGGATCCACCTGAACCGGTGAAAGTAACGGCTGTCCTCAGCCATCCTGCACTGTTGTCAGTGTCCTTCGGTCCCCAGTTATTATTCCTTCAGCTCTGGCAGTGAGCTGCTCCCACAGGTACACCCCTTTGAGTCACAATGAGCAAGGTTTGCTTCAAAATTTATGTTGTACATGTTTGCTAAGCACGCCAGCTCATTTTCACTGAAGTGGCTAAGGGATGCTCCCAGCGGGCAGTAACCACTGTCAGGCAGACAGTGGCAAGCAGCTGGTATGATAATTTCTTCCACTGGGGCAGCTGAATCCAGAAAAAGACATTTGTCCACACCAGTTTAAAGTGGTTCAAGGGCATCTGTACAAACTGTCCAGCTTCCTGTAGCCATGGGGCTCTGCTGCTTTGTGTAGATTGAGCTCTGAAAAACAAAGGCAATGGCCCCATCCTGAACTTGCCATGGTCTCCATTCACCAAGGGAGGGGCACAGCCAGAGCTCAACACATCTGATTGTTCTTCTAGTCTGGTCTCTCTTTCTGCTCAGACCAAACTTTCTTAGACCATTTCCTTTATCAAGCAGGATACAATTAGCAGGAAATTCCTCGGGTGGATTTCCTATTCTGTGATAATCCACAGCATGCTTACACATTGGTCAGGACAGGACGGGGGTAAGGCTTGGGGGGTTGAAAGCAGTTTGCAGGAAATTGAACCAAGAGAGAGGAATTTGTCTGCTTTTTAATCTGCTTATTATAATGTATTTTTCTGTGAAAATTGTCCCTTGACAGGCACATCAAAGTAAGTTTGCAGAGGAGTATGTGAGGTTGTGCCGTGTGTTTGTCCTCTGTGTGTCCCTATGTTTGTTCCTCTGTCCCAGGATGCAGAGGAATCCCTTAGGCCTGCACCTCCTCACACTCACACCTCCCTTGTGGTTTGCCCAGCTACATCTCAGTTAGAATTTGGCTCACTGGCATCGTTTTAGTGCAAGAGCCTGTTTGTGAAACAAAACAGCAAGATACTTCTGTTAGCAGCACAGCAGTATAAGCAGGCTGGGGCCAACCCTTCAGTGTAGTTTATTGTCAGAGATGGGGTCACCTGTAAAGCACTTTGGAGGCTCCAAATACAACAGTGGATATTTTGGGTATTAAAGAGTCTACCTGGGGAAATCTTACTCTGTTGCTTTTGTCATTTGGTCCTGGGAGCAATAGAAAGGGGTAACTTTCTCATTTACTCCATTTTAAATTATCTGTATGGTTGTCTGCTGCTGTGACTTGTGCGTGTACACACTAAAAGCAGGGGGCTGTCACCTCTAGGTGCATGGAAAAGGAACATGGGTTGGACAGTGGAGATGCTCCAGGATCATGTCTGCTGGGTCAGGCTGCCTGTTCTTCTTCAACTTAACAGTAAAACAAAAGCCAAAAGATCACCCAAAGACACCTGGTGCGACAGCCCCGCCATAAGCAAATTAGCTGTGGAGAAAGCTGTGTTGTGAACTGTGGTGCCTGTGGAGTATTTTTAATGTAAAGGTGGTGAAGGAAAGCAAGCAGTGTGTATGCTGCTGGCCTGCAGTGTGACGGAGGGGAGGCCTTGCTGTTGTAGTCACTCAGCAAGCACTGTGTGCTGCTAGCAGCGGGGTGGTGGCTTACCCGCATTCCCATAGCCTGACTCTCCTCCCACCCGTACAGCCACTTTGCCACCATGCCCCACATTTGTTCTGGTGTTTTGTATCGTAGTTGGAAGGCACAAACTATGGTACTAAGAGAGTCCTGTGCTTGCACAGTCCAGAAGCACTTACCTGCCATCCGTGCACCGCTGCGCAAGCCTACAGGTGTGCTCCAGATGCTTATGCCATTGTTGTCTTTCCATTCTCTGTGAGCGCAAATCCCCGTGGTTAACACCACCTGTGTGCTTCTTTCTTTGTTACTAATATCCACATTTTAGTTTTCTTACACATGCTATTATCCTAAAACTGCCTTATAGCTCACATACATACAGATCAAAGTGAAAGCCCATAATATGGTTGAAGCTTGTGACTGAATATTTCTAAACGGTGTTTTCATGCTTCCCTTTTCCCAGGTTACCTTTGGCAGACTCCAGCCATCTGTTGTCTGCTTCTGGGCAAGGACTACGCTCCAAAATCCAGTGGCCTCGAAAGAGAGCATGGAGAAAGAAATTGTGGGCACCTAGTGCAGCCATAGGAGAGATGCCAGTGCTGATTTTGGGGTGTTTTACAAAATACCACGTTCACAGTGGTAGAACCACAAAAGCTGAAAGGATCAGCGGGAGACAACCAGCAGATCTCCTCTTTTTGAGTTGCCATTTTAGGCTTTCTGCAGATACATCATCATGTCAGCTATACTGCACCTTGGTCCAGAGGTGGTAGTGTTAGGAAAAAAACAATTTTATTTAAATAAGAACTGAGATCCTGGAGCCCAACTCTGCAGCATGTTGCAAAGTCCATGACTGTGATATTTTACCGTCCGTGGTGCACAGTCTGTGATCAGGTGGATGTAGCTGACTGTGTTGTGCTTGTGGTTAATCCCACAACCCCCCCCTGCCCCAATCAGCCTGCCCTGGGAGGAAAGGGCCCTCCTGCTGGTGTGTGACTTGAGTGTGAAGGTAAGGTGAAAAATGAGGGTGGAAGAGGAGGAAAGCTAGTAAGGCAAGAACAGGCAGGTAGAAGGGAACTAAACAAGGTGAAATCAGTCATGGAGAAATTTGATGGAGTGAGGCAAAGGAAGAAATATGCCTGTTGTGATCAGTCTAGAGATGGATGATACAATGACCCTGTTAAAGCACATGTGCGCCCCAAGTGCAGAAAGAAGTTCTGTCTGACTCTTATCTCCTTATCACAGCCGCCAAGCTGCCTACAGAACAGGAGCGCTGTCTTCCAGTCCAAGGCTCTTCCCGTGTGCCGACAGCTGCCGCAGAAGCCCCGAGCCTGTTTCATTGTGGACTTGGACCTTCTGGGACAAAATCATTTCAAAGAGGGTGCTCATTTCAGAAAGGAAAGTGCTGGCCAGTCTTGTCCCAGCAGCATTCGTGTCAGCCCCAGCACCTTTGCCAAAGGTCTCAAAGGTCCTTGGTTTCTCCTGCTTTGCAGCTTCCTCATCCTGAGGTGAATGCGGGGAGTCAGGGGAGAAGATGTTGTCCTTGTAACTACTGGTGAGCGGCAGGGAGAGCCGAGCCACCCATTCTGGGTCAGCAGCCGTCAGCCTCTTGAGGGCCAGCTCTGGAGGGAGTGAAAACAAGAACTGTTGGTGAGACATAGAGTAGAGGAGACCACAGGAGAGAAGAAGGAAAAAAAAAAAAATTAAAAAAAAAAAAAAATTGAGAAATGAGACTGCTGAAATCAGCTGCGAGAGGACTGATTGTAAACAGGTCTAGAGATAAGCTACCAGCAGCATCATTCAAACCAGCAGCTTAAAAAACCAAAGAAACTAGAACTGGTTTAAAACTACTGGGGTTTTTGTGGTTTTGGGTTTTGTTTTTTTTTTATTGTATATTAGGATCACTTTGCTTTCTCATTTGTTGCAGCCTCAAGTGGCACTTCACTAAATGGTTAGCAAAGCTAGAGAAAGTGAGGGTCTAGGACTGGCTAAAGGGGAGACAACAGTGGAAAGCTTTCAAATGAGAAGTGTTGGACAGAAAGAAGGTCACTAGTGGACTTCCCTTAAGGGTCACCCTAGGGTGGGAATTTGCTACTAAGCAGCCATATTGAGGCTGAAAAGAAATGGGTTATTGTGAAAACAGTAACAGCAGAAGTGGAATGAAATTCTGGATTATAAAATGCACAGCTGGATGGTTGAAGACTTGTAACAAAAAATTGAGCTATAAAGTAGTTGTTCGTCAATTGGAAACAGATGAGGAGCAGTGGGAGCCTAGTGTGGGTGTTGGCTGCAGGCTCGTTAGTGTACCAGTAATGTGATTCTGCCCCAAAATGAGCAAATGAAATCATACAGTGTGTTGGTCAAGGTATTCCCTGTTGGCATGAAGACATATCTGTGGCATTGTTACTAGGTCCAGCGAGACCTGATTAGGAGTATTACATACAAATCTGATTATCCATCTGTAGGAAAGAGGATCTGAAATGACAGAAGTGCAGAGAAAACGATTGAGATGAAAACGGGAGAGAGTCCAGGCTTACGTGGTAGAGACCCCAAGAGATAGAGGTTGCTTAGCCTAAGGAAGCAAATGCTCACCGGGGACCTGACTGCAACCTGTCGATGAGATAAGCACCGACAAAGGAAATCTTTATGCTTAAAATAGTGTTGGCAAAAGAAGAAGTGATTATAACTGTCCATGAATAAACATATACTGGAAATTAAAGGAAGGACCCCATAGCAGGGGTGAGCCTGGAATAGCTTCCTCATCAGACGGCAGGAAAGGAAATGGCAGTTCTTGTTTTTTAAGGTAGAGCTTTGCAGTTGGTAAACAAGACTCCGTGATGTGCTGCACAGGCGCTGCCTTCCAGCCCCGCATGGCTTCATTTGCAAAGCGTAACCAAGAACCACCGGGAGGTGCGAAGCGACCGCCAGGTTTGTGAAACACTTAGAGAGCAGCAAAATAAATAACTGGTGTCTGGTAACAAAACACAGCAGTCCCGATCAGATGGCAAGAGCTGCTGTCAATAATTATGGGGCTTTGACTTAGAAAGCAACCTCCGAAAGGAGGGTCCCTGTTCTAATGCACTTATCATGCTGCTTCCAGAAGATAATCGATACCCTGCCACAGCCTGGGACACACAGTCCTTGGTCAGTGGCGAGTCAATCACTGAGACAGGTCTCCTTCCTCAGCCAACTAAGTAATTAGTCCTTTTCCTTTGAAAACAGCCATGTCCTGGGGTGGGATGGGGGTGAGTGCTGGGATTCAAACCTGGTAAGGATTGAAGGGCAGAGACATCATTTAGAATTTGTTTCAGCTGAAGCCCCAAAATTCTTTTGTGATGCTTAACTTCCAGGCTTTCTGCAATCTCAGTATTTTCTTTCAGTCACAGTGACTGTTCCTTAAGAGATCTCCCAAGTGTGCTGAAGTCCCATGTTTTTTCTGTAAAACATCCACAGTTCTCCTCCTCAATCTGCAAGAAGCCGCTGCATTCCCTGAATATTTTGATACTTCAGCTCTAGAGCAGGGCACAGCAGTAGTCTGCTCGCTGCAGGGAAAGCCAAGACGCCGTGAGCTGATGGTCCCGTGGCCATGAAACCTTGTAATTAGGTATGTTTAATTTGACCGATAACTCTTTACTGCCTTATTTTAATGGTGTTTCGGGAGCAGAGGTTGTTTTTATAATCAATAAAGTTATATCTCTCATCTGCTGCTGGGAGCGCTCTGTTTCGCTGGTGGGAGATAGGTGTTAATAGGCAGTGCTGGGTGCTGAGAGCTCACAGCATAAACAGCCAGAGAGCTGGTTGGGACAGATTATTCGTGCAGTTCCCCCCCGCTGTGAGTAGCACAAAGGCCCAGACAGCCTCAGCCAGCTGTTATGATACTCCTGAGCACAAGCAATGCTTCCTTCCTCCCTCTCTCAGGATGCAAGTCCACTTCTCTGTTTGTGTTTGGGAGAGGAGGAAGGAGTCCAGCAGCTCCGTCGTCTGCGCTCCGTTGCCTTTTTGGGAAGGTCTGGGCTCATGGTTAAGGTTGTTTTTCACTGCTGAAACAGGGCAGCCTCTTTTGTCATGTCCAGCAGTACTGTGTGGGCAGGAAGCCACCCTGGCATAGCCTCAGCATGCACCACTGGTGTTCACTCTGAAATTCCAGTGATTTGGCAAAAGGGATTTTTTTCTATCAAATGCAAGAAGCATAGGAGATGGCATTTCATGGCTATGCCTCCCCATAGCACAGATTTTCTAGGATGCTAGCTTTCTGGGGAGGACTGATCTGGGCAGATGTGCTGAGCAGGTCAGCCAGTCCCTTTACTGGGACTAGTGCGTGCCAGTACAGCCATGGGATGGAGCTGGGCAGCCTGTTTTCTCCCTGCTGTTGGCTGCAGGAATCTGGGGAAGCTTTCAGCTCTCATTTCACTCAGCCTTTCCCTCGTTGGCTCCTTATTAGAATAAAAGGGCAGGAAGACAAACAGACAGAAGCAGCATGGTGCTCCCTCTAAGCGAGAGCACAGAAAATGCCCAGCTCTGGAATTAAAACAACCACAGCAGCAAACCTCAATGAGTTCCTGGTGCTGTGGAGGAGCACAGAGGCTCCACAATGAAATTTCTGCTACAGGACATGAGTCAGCCCAACTCTTTCAAATTGAAATGCCAGTAGAAGAGATTTTTAGAACAAATCAATAAAAGGAACATGTAGAAAATGTCAGACCCAGATGGTATTCACCCTGGAGTGCTAGAGGAACTCAGATATGAAATTGCTTGGTTTATTAACTGCTGTTCGTTAACTACTGCTTCAAATGAATACGGTATCAGAGGAGGGGAAGGTAGAAATTGTGACATGAGTTTTTATGCACGTGAAGGTGAATCTAGTGCAGGCAGATTCATAGAAATCATTATATGCGAAACTCAGCAGATAGCCGAGTACCTGCTATTTGGACAAGAACTGAGGTGACATTTGCAAGGCAGGGAATTGCATTTTGCAAATTTGTTGGCATCTTTGGAAGAGGTGGATGAAGAGTCCTGGTTGACAGAGGACACCTGAGCTTGCAGGAGTGCACCAGCCAGACTCTCAGGGGACGTGAGCTGTCCCTGAATTAACAGCCACGTTCTTGTTAAGCACTAATATGTGTTAAAAGCTGGGAAGCAAGGGTAGGAATAAATAATCTTCCCCACAAAGGGAGGTCATTAGTGGAGTCCTAGAGTATCTGTCCAACAGTGGATGACGTTGGTGTTGACTCTACTAAAACACCCAGTGACATAAAAGCAGAATGTTCCTGAAGGACCTAATGCCATGAGCAAAAAGTGGCTGGTGGATTTCCGTGTCACCAACTGCTGGGTAATTGTCGCGGAGAACAACACATCATGTATTGATAACTCTCCACCACACAGAGGAGGGATTCGGGAGTCATTGTGAAGTTTGGTAACAGAGCTCAGCATGGAGCTTGGGCAGGACAGGAATGAAGAACAAATCAGAAGACCTCCTTATACCACCAGCATAGATGTATCCTGAACACTGCACACAATTCTGGTCACCACGTCTCATAAAAGATACACTAAAATTAGTATCAGGTTGGTCACAGGAGATGAGACTGGGCCAGTTCAGCCTGGTAGGAAATAGGAGCCTGATGGGGCTCAAAGGATATTTAATATCTTGAGGGGCTTGATGAGGACAACTCTTCACCTTTCTCACTCTGCATGGACTAGGAGACCATGAAATGAAGGGGCTCAGGTCAGCATGAGAAACAGGTCACATGCTGCGTAGTTAAACTGGACTTCACCCCTACGCAACAGAGGTCAACCACACAAATCCACTGAACAACAGCAGATAGATCCATGGGAGGAAAAATCTACCAAGAGTGATTAAACACATGAAAAAATCCAACGTGAAGCTCAGCAAGTCCCTGTGATGTAAACTGCCTGGTACCAAAAGCATAGGATGGTCCATACATGCTGTCCCAAGCATCTGCCACAGTCAGAGCCAGCCTAGGAGATGAGCTGTCACCTGGCTTGCTGCAGCCCAGCCAGTTTTATCTTCTGAATGGGATTAGTGTGTTATTTGAGGAGATCCTGCTGCTGGAGCCCCCCACCAGCCCCAGCATGCTCCCAGTAGTGAGGCCACCTCACCTGCCTGTGGCTCCAGGAGGGTCTCCAGCTCCTCTCCCACCAGCTGCTGGACAGAGAGCTCAAAGCCGCTCTCCGAATCGCGGTCCTCTGCCTCGCTCTCGCCGTGCCCGCTGTCCTTCGTGCTCAGGCAGTCAGCATCCAGCCCCGCAGCCCTGAGAGGGGGCCAAAACACTCAAGTCACACTTCAACGCTTAATACGACCCTGCCTCACCGATTGCTTTGAAGGTGGTTGTCTTTATCCCTCATAAAATGACCCAGAGGTGGGGTGTGGGCGTCCTCTCAGTGCATCGTTCACAGTACTGAAGGTATAATCATTTCAGGCCCTGCCAATTAATGAGTTTTGGTTTTGTTTTTTTTTAAAAAAAAAACACCACCACACACACATGAACAAAAGCACTGACATCAGGAGTGCCATGGACCCTCTGAAAACTGGGCCCTGGCTGGGCGCTGGGCTACACATGGGGCTGCTCCACATTTCTTGCCCAAGAGGGTTCTTAGCCTTCTGCAGGGAGATCCTGAGCAAACGGGGAGCTGCTGGCTCTTCCCCGTGAATTCGGAGGAGCACCCTGCCCCAGCAGCCCCAGGACAGCTCTCCCTCCCTCTCCATCCTCAGCAGATGGAGATGATGATGAGAAGGGTGGAGAAAGCTGGGTCTGCCCATGGCCTGGGCAGGTGGGGTCAGGGGGAACATGGCGAGGCAGTGATGAAGCCCTGGCAGCCTCAGGAGCCTTCATCCAAAGATGTCAACAGTGTAATTTAATGGGAATGCCATAAAGTTTGTCTCTGGGAGCATCTTCAGCGCACAGCTGGGATAGCAGTCCTCGTCCCTGCTAGCAGTGTCTCCCTCACTAACCTCCTGGCCCTGAACTCATGTCAACAGGCAACAGAATCTAAGAAAGTACCCGGAGCCATGAGAAAACTCACCCTCGTGCTGCTACCTCCAAAGCTGGGACCCTCTGTGCTCCTGAGTGTACCTTTCCATCACACTCAAACACATCAGTGTTCCCCCAGCAAGGATGGGCAGATGGTTCGTGGCCATGGAGGAGCTCAGGTGAGTATGGAAGGAGCTGCCAAAGGTGCCCCAGGAAGGAGACAAAGAGCAGCTCTAGGAAATCACTGGATACCAACGGTGAGCCAGGACCAGAACAGCACAGCCATCCCCTGACGGGAGGACCTGCCTCCCAAATCTTGGGTCAACAAAACTGGGGACAAGGTTTTGCCTTGTGTGCCTGCTGCCCTGGTGTCTCGAGGCTCTTGGGGCCAGTGGGGCTGAAGCAGAGGCAGCAGAGGCGTGAGGGAACGGGGCGTGGGGAAGGGCAGGGCTGAGAGCCAGCCTTACCTGCTGCCGTTCTTGGCCGTGTACTTGTTTCCCCTGTGGTTTGTTTTGGGCTGGAACTGGCCCTGGTGCAGCAGGGAGAGCAGCTGGGAGATTTGCTGTAAGGCAGGAAAAGCCTGTTGAGCCCCGGCGATTGCCACTCAAGCTGCTTCCTGCCAGGACGTCCCCTCCGAACACCCTCCCCCCAACCCCCGGCCTTTTTATAGCGTTTCCTCCTCCCGCAGATGGTTCAGCATCCCCACGCAGGAGGAAAAACAAGGGGCTGGGCAGCCCACCTGGCCCCAGCGCTTCCCCTGCGCCGTCCCTGCCAGCCGTTCCCTGCCAGCCTGCTGCCCTGGGGAAGCGAGTGCGGGGTTGTCCCTGTCTCCCCATGACAGCCATCCCCCACCCCAGCTCCCAGGGTGTCCTGGTGGGCGTGGAGAGGGCCTGTCCGTGGCGGGGCGGCTGTTCATCCTACCCAGCCCCTACTGCTGGGGCACCTCTGCCCAGGGCTGGCAGGAGACCAACCAAAGTCCATCGGGTTGCACATTCCCACCACCCCAGGGTGTGCAAGACCCGGGCAAGGAAGGATTTGGCAGGGGGGGAAGGGGGACACACACCTCTGTCAATGCGTGGAACAGCTCCTACCTGCACCGGGGGTGACTCCATCGCAAACTCTCCGGTGGGGCTCTGCTCTGCCAGCGCCACCAGCGATAGCCGGACCAGGCTCCTGAGGATGTGCTGGTGGGGCTGGGGCTGCCCAGGTCCCCCGGCACCCACGGGCTGGTGGGGTGGCAGGGGGGGTTCTCCCACGGGTCCCTGCGATGGCTTCACCAAGCTCTTGCAGTGCGGTGGTGCATCCGGTGGGCTCACAGTCTCTTTGGCCAAATTTTTCGGTCTGTGGGGCTGGCAGGGCCGGCGCTGGAGGACGGGCAGGTTGAAGGTCCCCTGCTGCTCATCTGAGTCTTTTTGGGTCCTCTGATTTCTCAGGGTCCTGTAGAGAGTAGGGGTGAGGTGGAGGGGAGCCTGCAGGGAACCCCCTGGCATGGGGGTGGCTGTGCCAGGCAGGTCCTCCTGGCAGGGATGGGGGGGCTCAGCCTCCCGGGGCCGGCCCCGGAGCAGCGGGACGAGGTGGATATCCGTCTTCTGGATCTGCCTGTGCGGCTTCTTGAGCTGCTGCTGCCTGCGGGCATCCTCTGCTTCCCTGCAGTTGTAGGCCATGCCGTCCTTCTTCTCCTTCTTACGCAAAGACAGGGTTAAAGCCAAAAGGAGAAGGCACCCACCCAGGAGAGCAGCCAGGCAGATAACAGCCACCACAGAGGGGCTCAGCCACCCGGGATCCTGGGCTGAGATTTTGGAGAAAGCCCCGTGATGCCGGAAAACTAAGCGGACCCGGGCCAGGGTGTACAGGGGGATGTTCCCCCCATCGCTCACCTGGATCACCAGCTCCCACTCGCTGCCAGTGAGGCTGCTGGCATTGCTGGCATTGAGGAAGACCTGCCCCAAGAGAGGGTCCAGGATGAAAAGCCCAGCATCATCCCCACCCACCAAATCATACCGGAGAGCCCCATTGATGCCAGAGTCCACGTCCCTGGCTGTGACGGTGAAGAGGAGGGGAGCACTGGTGCATGACACGAGGGTTGCATTGGTTACCGCTGCAGTCCCTTGAGTGCTCCCGTTCCCAGGGGCCACCCAGAAGCACCCCGTGTCTGCATTGACCAAGATGGAGAACGTGGCCATGCCTCCCACCAGAGCTGGCGCAATGATGACAGGCGCGTTGTCATTCTGGTCAAGCACAGCCAGCCTGACAGAGACATTGGACGCCAGCCTGGGGTGACCACCGTCCTCCGCCGTCACCAGGAACTCCAGGCTCCTCATCTGCTCATAATCAAAAGCTTGGAGGGCAAAAACATCCCCAGTCACGGGGTCGATCGAGACCAGACCTGAAGCAGAGGAGTCCAGGATGCTGTAGGTGATTTTCCCGTTGAAACCCAGGTCAGGATCACTGGCACGGACGGTGAGCAGGAAGGCAGGTGCTTCGCTGTTCTCAGCAACGGCAACCTCATAGGTGGCCTTCTCGAAGGAGGGGGCGTTGTCATTGACGTCGCTGATGCAGATAGTGAGGTGCTTCAACACAGCCAAGGAGAGGTCACCCTGGTCCCGCACCACCAGTGTCAGGTTGTACTCGGCACGCAGCTCCCTGTCCAGCGTGGCGTTGGTCATCAGCACGTAGCTGTGGCTGTTGGTCCTCTTCAGCCTGAAGTGCTCATACCCTTGACTGAGGGAGCAATGCACTTGCCCGTTGCTTCCTGAATCGGGGTCGCTGGCCGTCACCAGAGCCACGAAGCTGTCTTTGGGGAGGGCTTCAGAGAGCACAGGCACCCGTGCAGCCCAGGTGATGTGGACATCGGGAGCGTTGTCGTTGACATCCAGGACTTTGACCAGGATCTTGCAGTGCGCTGGGATGGGGTTGGCACCCAGGTCCCGGGCTTGCACATCCAGCTCGTAGGCGTGGGTTTCCTCATAGTCCAGCGGGTGCTTCAGGATGATGCTGCCTGTGCGGGCATCGATGCCAAAAGAGCTCAGCACCTCCGGGGGCGCATGTTTGCTCAGGCTGTACTCGATCTCCCCATTGCGGCCCTGGTCAGGGTCAGTGGCCGTGACCGTCACAAGGAGGGTCCCAGGCAGAGCATCCTCCCGAACCTCTACCATCAAAGAGCTCTCTGCAAAGATGGGGCTGTTATCATTGGAGTCAAGGACGATGACTTTAATTAAAGCGGTACCTGATTTTGGTGGCTCCCCATGATCAGTGGCTGTCAGCACGAGGTCAAATGAAGAGTGCAGCTCCCGGTCCACTTCTTTAACCACGACGAGCTCCGCGTGCCTTGTCCCATCAGAGCCGGAGACGACCTCCAGAGCAAAGTGCTCGCTGGGGGAGAGGGCGTAGGAGCAGCGGGCATTGGGGCCGGCATCGGCGTCCAGGGCTCGGTCCAGCGGGATCCGTGTCCGCAGGGATGCACTCTCTGACATCTCCAGCTCCAGCTCCGGTGTGGGAAACCGCGGCGCGTTGTCATTGACATCCAGCACTTGAACCTCCACGTGAATCAGAGCCAGGTTTCGGGCAGCCAGCACGTCGAACGAGACCCAGCAGGGATCACTGTGCCGGCACAGCTGCTCCCTGTCCACCCGCCCGGCGGTGCTAAGCACCCCATCCCCACTCCCCACATGCAGCGGGAACCTCCCGGGGGTCTCCATCAGCTGGAAGGTGTCCGCTGTTTCACCACTCTCACCCCCCTCGAAGTGCTCAGCCAACATCCCTATCACCGTTCCCGGCGGCACTTCTTCGAACACCCGGTACTGCACCGTGAACGTGGCCACCTCCTGGGCGTCAGCGGAGAGGAAGAGGTACCACCACAAGGCTGGGAGATGGAGAGCGGAGCGGCTCAGCAGCAGCATGCTGTTGGTGAAGCCCACCACCCTGCTGCCCCAGCACGCTGCCGCGGGCTTGTCCGCCTGCCGCCGCATACCCGAATGGTCCTTACGGCGATCGCAAGTCCTCAGCATCCTCTCCCATCTCCATGTCCCACAAGCACCAGTCACTGGTAGGAAAGGAGGAGAAATAGCGAGCGAGTTCAGCAGTTGTCCCCCGCCCTGCCATCACTGGGGGACAGCCGGGAGAGCCAGCTGCTCCCTGGGCTGAAACGCTCAGCCTGGCGCAGAGGGGATCACCACCACCGCAGCTTCAGCCGAGGAGCAGCGTCCGGCCGGCCGGGCCAGGGCTGGGAGGTGGACCAGCCGGGTTTCCTATGGAAACCCCACCTACAGGAAAAGGGAGGACTGGGCTGGTACAATGCCTGGGTGGGTGGGGGCTCCTGGACTTCCCAGCTGGGAGAGGGGTGTGGGAGTGCCCTCGGTTTCCAACCTGCGGGGACCATCACCACTGCCTGCTGTCACCTGCAAAACGCATTTCACAGAAGGCACGATTCCTGCAGACGGTCCCTAACCCATCTTCAAAGCCTCATGTGTGCTTCAGGAAGATGTCTGCAAGGACCAGCGATGATGGACTTCTGCTCTTGCATTAACCTAAAGACTTGTTCCCCACGTTGTTAGACTTCTGACTGACTTTGATTTATTCTCATTTTGTCTAAATCCAGCATGTCATCCCTGCTCCTTGCTCTGCCTTTGGCTGTCAGTTTTGAGGGCAACGCACCCACGTCATCTTTTCCAACATATGGCTTTTGATTATGTCACTGCTTCATTTTCATCTGGACACACCAAAAGGAGCTAATGAATCACTGGGAGAGTTGCCACATCAAACACAGGCAGGTGGGCACAAGGGAAGAAAGGAGGCTGTAGCAGATGCGAGCTGTGTCCTGTCAGGCCTCTCCCTATCCCCTATATCTGTCTGCCCTGGCCAGCTCCCCCCGTCTTGGCACATGCTCTATCCCCAGCTTGGCTCTGCTTTTATTTCCCCAGTGTCACTGCTCGCCCAGCACTGATTTTGCATCATCATCCCTTCTTTGCCTTATTTCAGCACCTTAGTCCAAGCCCCCACCTTCGAGCAGCCCACGTGAGGCCACACAGCCGTACCACCCGCTCCCTGGCTGGCTGTGCACGTGTGCGTGTGTAGCACACAGCCTGAAGTGCTTCATGTATTCCTCCTAAGCAGGCAGCAGGCTGCCTGCAGAGCCCAGTTACCTCAAGCTGGGCTGTACTTTGGGTCTCAAGGTGATTTAAGGCACTCAAGACAGGGAAGGTCACTACAGAAGTTTCCTTGGCCATCACGGAGAGCTTCACCTTCATGAGGTGGTTTGAGTCCCACCAGCCACATCATCTTTGTTTTGGCCCCTATGACTCCAGCAGCCCTGTGGCTTGCCCGCCTTGCTCTCATCCTGCTTTTCCAGCCTTGATGGGCACCCTTGTACCCCCATCCTATTCCCATCCCTCCCTCCTGCCCCTCACAGCTCTGATTTTTCCAGTTGAAGCTCCCCATCACCTGTATCTCTGCTCTCATCACTTTTCTTTATTAGGGTAAGTTTTAGTGCCACAATTAACAGCAAAAGCAAAACCACCCCAGTGCCGACCATCTGTTTCGCCCCAGGGTGGGTTAGTGCCGCTGCTCAGCACACCAGGAGAAAGGGCCGGTGCAGCTCAGCCATGGTGGGGGGGCAGGAGACCCGGTGCTATTCCTGGGCTCAGCCCCAGCTCCAGGTGACCTTTGCCAAGTCATTTCCCTGCTTTGTGCTCACACTTCCTCCTCAGCTGAGCAAAGCCAGCCCGCGGGATCTCCCGGAGGGATGCTCTCCCGCTCACCGGCTGCCCGCAGAGCTGCGGATGGAGAAGCGGATGTCTCCCAGCCCATGCCCTGATTTTGGGGGGTGGGGGGTGGGAAGGCCACTTCCTTCTGGGGGGAGTCTCATCCTTCCACCTCCCTCTTCTCATGCCTTTCCTTTTCAGGGATGGAGAGGAACAGAAGAACCACATTAAAATATCACCAAGGAAAGGAAATAAATGTTATGCCTGAGAACTGTGGGGTTCCCAAAAGAGCCCTGTAAGAGGTATCCTTCTCCCCATCACCTCCCAAGCCAACCTCAGCAAGTGCCCCACATTTAACCCACCACTATTGTGCCAGGAGCTATATACCCCCCGACACCAGGACCCTGCTTGGTGCAGCCCCACCCCGCCAGCTAAGAGGGAGGATGCCCCTTCAGGCTGCTGCAGCCCCGAATCCCAGAATCAACTCGGTTGGAAAAGACCCTGCAGATCCTCCAGTCCAACCATGAACCTCACACTGACCGTTCCCAACTCCACCAGATCCCTCAGCGCTGGGTCAACCCGACTCTTCAACCCCTCCAGGGATGGGGACTCCCCCCCTGCCCTGGGCAGCCCATTCCAACGCCCAACAGCCCCTTCTGCAAAGAAATCCTTCCTAAGAGCCAGTCTGACCCTGCCCTGGCGCAGCTTGAGGCCATTCCCTCTTGTCCTGCCGCTGGTTCCTTGGTTCAAGAGACTCATCCCCCCTCTCTGCACCCTCCTTCCAGGTAGTTGTTCTCCCCTCAGCCTCCTCATCTCCAGACTAAACCCCCCCAGTTCCCTCAGCCGCTCCCCATCAGACCTGTGCTCCAGACCCTGCACCAGCTCCGTTGCCCTTCTCTGGACACACTCAAGTCATTCAATGGCCTTTTTGGAGTGAGGGGCCCAAAACTGAACCCACTCATCGAGGTGTGGCCTCATCAGTGCCAAGCACAGGGGTAAGATCCCTTCCCTGTCCCTGCTGGCCACACTACTGCTGATACAAAATCGCTCTTTTTTTCTCCCCAAAGGCAGGGAGGTAGATGGGATTTTGAGCAGCAGTTTGCTCAGCCACCATAGGGAAGGGCTGAGGTGACAGTGCTGGTGCTGGGAGAAGTCACAGTCACTGAGATGAGGGCTGTGACCCCCTCCTGTGCACCATCCCCCCACCGGCTGTGCTGTCCCCATCTGGCTGCACAGATACTGGCCCTGGTGACAGATCTGGACTGCCCAGGAGAAAAGGAGCTGGAGGAGCTAATGCATTAATTATTATGATGCTTCAGGAATAAATCCCTGTAGACTAGACCTGTGACCCCAAGCCATCAGGACATTAGCAGTTTGCACAGAGGATGGCTGCAGGATTCTGCAAAAGCATTGCTGAGCTGCAAACCACGCCAGCTGCATCTCGGTGGAAGATGGGCAGAGTAATGCTGACAAAGAAAATAGAAAAGAAAAATGGGGTTGAGCTGAGACTTGTCAGAAGTCCAGACAGTAAAATAAGATCTGGTGCTAAAAAAAAAATACAACAGTCTCCTCCTGTTTCCTGTTCACACAGAGGCAGGTTTCCAACGTGCAGGTGCTTCAAGACCTCCATAGATAATGTGTCTATGAACATAAAATTTCCCCCCTAGGAGGGTGGCTGCACCTAAAACCTTTCATTTAAACCTCAGAGCACCAGTTATATTCAATTATTGTAGCAGTATTCTTCAGCTTCTGTGTGATGCTGTTAGTGCCTGAAGCAGATGTAAATGCTATTTACTGGTGTGAAAATGTGGCTCCTCTGAAGCTCAGCTGCTCTCCAGGCTCCACAGACACAGGGGACACCCCAACCTCGCAGGGCTGCAGAGCTGTACTCGAGGCTCCACACCCTCGCTGTCCATTGCATGGCAGGGCGCAGCCCGACCATATTATTTTGAGCTCCTCCGCACAGCTGGAAGCCTTCAAATTTTGTTTGTCATTTTGGGTTGGCTTGGCGTTAGCTGGGAACCACAAGCTGTGCTGCACACCTCCAGCAGGGTGCATAGGGCAACACAAAAATGAGAAGGGAAGTGAAATTTTTTTTCAGATCTAATAATGAAAAACCTCACCAAAAGGAGAAGAGTTCAAAATCAGCACAACTAAAGACACACCAAGATTTGGCCTCGTAGTGTGCTTGGGGCTTACTGCATCCTGTGGACCATTCAGGGAAGCAGGACTTGGTCTCATCTCTGCCCTACAGCTGCTCCATGGGGTGGGAAATGGAGTCTGAGGGTCAGGACACAGAGCCCAGGATGCACCCCGAGGTGGGACACTTCCAGGCTCAGCTCTGTACCCCGGAGCACCACCCTCAGCAGGAGGACAACTGCAAATCTAGATGGAACAAGTGGTGGCTGCTTCTCTTCAGCTGGTGTCCCGACACCAGGGATCATGCTTTTTTCCCCCTCAATTGTCCCAATTTTCAGCCCTTCAAAAACAGGCTTTGCTTCTCTAGAAGTGTCGCTCGCTTTTCAGCAGGAAAAAAAAAAAAAAAAATAATCTTGTTTTCTTTATCTCTGTGCATTAGATGTTTCAGGAGCTGGGTGCAGATGCACAAGGTGGCCCAGGACCTGCCCCATCCTCAGCTGCCTGCAGGGCTTGGGGCGGCTCTGGAGGGACCTTTCTCAGGAGGAAGGAAATGATTCACACTCTCACACCAAAGTACACAAATCTGCAAGAGGTGGATGGCCCTTCTCTCAGGGGGCCCTGCCTCTCCTTGTGCTCATCTCCTCTGTAAAATCGTAAGGTGACACTGGCTGAAAGTGACCCTTTTGGGCTGGGTTGCTCAGGTCCTCACTCATCCTTCACCACAGCCACGGCTTCTCTCTACCTCCTCACAGCCTCCTCCAGCCACGCCTTCCTTGCACCGGGGAGCCCAAAGCCAGGCACATCCCCCCAGACACAAGCTCCCCCCAGCTCCGTTCTCCCCAGTGCTGGGGAGAGGCAGGAGCAGCCGCCGCCCCGACTTGCTGCCTGCACCCCTGCCTGCACTTGGCTGCCTCCGCCACAAGAGCCCACTGCTGCTCCGCGCTGGGCTCTGCCGCAGCCCCCGGCTCCCCCCGACAGCCACCGAGCCCTCGGCCAGCAGCAAACCCCCGGCGAGAGGGTCCCTGCCCACCCGCACCCCAAGGCTGAGGTGCCGGCGGGGCTCAGCGGGCTCCCAGCGCTGCAGGGGGGCACTGGGGGGTGTCGCAGCTCCCCTCCAGCCTCTGCAATGCTCTGGATGCCTCCCTCAATTTTGCACCATTTTAGGCAACCCTGCAGCAGCATAAGCAGAGTTTCACAGAATCATCTCGGTTGGAAAAGCCCTTGAAGCTCCTCCAGTCCAACCATGAACCTCCCCCTGACCGTTCCCAACTCCACCAGATCCCTCAGCGCTGGGTCAACCCGACTCTTCAACCCCTCCAGGGATGGGGACTCTCCCCCTGCCCTGGGCAGCCCATTCCAACGCCCAACAACCCCTTCTGGAAAGAAATCCTTCCTAAGAGCCAGTCTGACCCTGCCCTGGCGCAGCTTGAGGCCATTCCCTCTTGTCCTGTCACTTGTTCCTTGGTTCAAGAGACTCATCCCCCCTCTCTGCACCCTCCTTTCAGGGAGTTGTAGAGGGCCATGAGGTCACCCCTCAGCCTCCTCTTCTCCACACTAAACCCCCCAGTTCCCTCAGCCACTCCCCATCAGACCTGTGCTCCAGACCCTGCACCAGCTCCGTTGCCCTTCTCTGGACACGCTCGAGTCATTCAATGGCCTTTTTGGAGTGAGGGGCCCAAAACTGAACCCACTCATCGAGGGGCGGCCTCACCAGTTTCCTACAGCCCCAGATGTAAAGTCCCCACTAAATGCTCCGGGGAGCCCTGTGCCTGTGCAGGGTTATCCAGGTGCTCCCCCTGAACACCCCACTGAGGAGGGAAATAAAAGGAGGTGCAGGCAATCCCTAATCAGGGCAGAGTTAATAGGCGATGTAGCGGCTTTTAAAGGCTTCCTAAGGCAGCAATCTGGCTTTGAGAAAAGCAATGAACTGCAAAGTCTCTGCCAGCTCCTGCTTGCTGTGCTCCAGAAGCTCCCCTGTGTAGAGAGCATGATAAGGAGAGTTATTGTTGCTCTATGTTCATAAAAAGATTATTGTGAAGGAGGGGAAAAAAGTTATAACTGAAATAAACTGGAACAAGCTTGGTGTTTGAATAGAGAGTAATAATGTTATGATAATTTGCATGCACAGCCTCTACCACTTGAGAACCCTAACACGTTTTATAAAGTCTTGTGCTACAAAGAGCAATCCTATAAGCGGATAGCAGTAGAGCTGGCCAAATATAAAAGAGGGGAATCTGTAAAAATGACATTTTATTGTGTAGGAGAAAGCAATGAGAAGCAGAGTTGAAATTTAACCCTTGGTGTCCTTTTGGAGGAGAAAGCTGGCAAAAGATTGTTGCTTGCTATATGATCTAGTTTGCTATTATGAGCCTTACAGTAATTTTTTTCCTCTATTTTAGAAGGGTATATCTAATATCTGTTTGCAAATGAAAAATAAGGAAAAAATCCTGAAGGCCAGAACTTCAGTACTCGATCTTTCCAGAAAAGGTCATCTAGAAGACGGGGCTGCTGATGGTTGCTGGGCTGTGCTGGAAGGATCAGAGCACAGGGCAACTATGGGAGAAACTGGAGCCCCACCAGCACCACCATTCACTGCCAGTTTTCGTGGCTTTCAGTTTGACAACCTGAAATACCTGAACAATGGCAAAGTGTTTTGCAACAGTGGGGTTTCCACAGCTCCTCCACTGTATAAGTGATAGATCTAGGCCACAGCACGCTGTAACATAAATCAGACCTTTACGAGTCCCCAGCGGCTGCAAATCAATGAGTTCTAGTAATAATTACCCATTTTATCTTTCTCTTTATTAATATTTAGACATTTTTAATCTTTTCTTTGCAAACACAATGTTTCCCTGCTGCGGCTGTCCTTCAGTGGGAGCTGCCGTGAAAGCTCCTCTTTCTCCAATTAAAGACTTTGTCTTGAACCAAGCTGCTGATCGGAAATGACACAACCACGACAGCCAGGTGACAACTCCGCCAATTCACCCTGGAGGGGTGACACCACCCCAGCGCACAGCTGGTGTCCAGACACGGTGTAGCCAGTCTGGGTACCACGATGCAGGTTTTGCAGTGGTTGTCAGGGGTTTCTTAAGCTCTTAGACTGCGCCCTCACCCTTGGCGTGGGTGACCACCCGGGTTATCACAACCTACAGCCACCGTTTAAAGAGATGTCCCTGGAAGGTGGTTAGTTCTTCAAGTGATGCTTGCTCATTAGCGATGTATAAATTAAAAAATAAACCCTGTGTTGACATGCAAAGGGAGGGGGGATTCTCGGTGATTCTCAGTTGAAATGACAGACCTTATCTCCTCTAACACAGGCATAGGAAAGCTGATAATGTACTATCACCTCTGGAAAACAAAAGGGAAAAAATCAAAACAGAAAACAACCCCCAAAAAAGTAATATAAATTATGTTTATTGTAAAGACCAAAATTTTCCAGCAAGTCCAACCACTACTTAGCTTTAAAGTAAGTAAGTGAGAAAAGAAGCTGGAAATAAGTGAGACAAAGGATGCTGGAGCATCTGCCATGTCAGAAATACCTCCAGTGCCCGGAGGAACAGGTAAAAGACCCTTTTCTTGTCCGACAGTGCACAGAGGGATCTGTGCAGAGGATGCAGCTTAGGATGGACACAGATCTGGCTTTTCTGTACTGGGATGTGGAGGGGAGAGGCAGGAACTGTATTTTGACTCCTGGGACTATCCAGCAGAATAAATCCTTGAGGGTGATCCCAGAGGCTGTGCTCCTTCTCCAGTGACTGTCCTCTGAGCCCACGCACTGAAGACAGGCTTTGATGTCCAGCTTCCACCAAGTGAGGAGAAACTGAAACCAATTTCTTCTCCAAAGAGATAGCCAGCACTTCCGGCAGCAGAAAGACTCCCAGGGCTGAGCAGGTCACCACGGTCTGCTCCCACCAGGAGCCTTACGGGGCTGAGGCTGAGGATGATGGTTTACCCCTCCATCTGCTCCCTCTGTGCCGCCCAGGGTGACCAATCCACATCAGCGTCCATCCCAATGGGGCTATGCCAACCCCACCATCGCTCCCTCCTCAGCTGGGACATGCCCTGCTGCTTCCAACACTGGGATCACCCAAGTCTTCAGGTCCCCAAGCAGAGCTTCCCTTGGCACAGGGACTGCAGACAGCGATGGGGACAGTGAAGATGACTGCAGTGAAGGTGACCTCAGGTCTCCCCATCGTGCCATCGTGCATGGAGACGCTGCAGGCTCTGCCCAGATGCATGCATTTCTCTTCCAGTGCCAACACCTCAAGATGTTCGGCCAACTGCAAGGGGTGGCCAACGTGCCGTTATGACCTCTCCTGCCAATGCCGTGTCACCTCTCTTCTCTCACCCACCTGCACCGGGGCACTGGACATGTCCTGTGCTGCTGGCTCCACCGCTGAAACACCAACACAGGTTCAGGCGCTGCCTCCTCTCCTCTGGCTGCTTGCCAGGACAGGCTGAGCGCACGGCCGGGGCTGGCAGGAGGGAGGACAGCGTTTCGGCCCTCCAACGGAGGGAAAGGGGCCGTGACATGGAGGAAAAGGGGCTGGAGGCTTTTCTGTGCCATATAAATGGCATAACGAGGACACTACGCATGTGGAAACACCTTTAATCTGGAAAGCGATTCCAGATGATGTAACATCCAGCTCCTGCCAAGGGGCTGAGCATACGCCCAGAGCTCCACGGCTGGGGCAAGGACCAAGATAGCTCTCCTGGGCACTCCCAGACAGCGTGGGACAGGTAAAACCAGGGCGAGACAAAATAGAAGAGATGCTAACGCTGTCCCATGTAGGCTGACCCAGCCCCAGAGTCTGGGCTGAGGACCCAGCTCTTGCCTGGGGACAGTGGTCCCCCTGGGCTGGACCTCTGGGGGCTAATGATGGGTCACTGCAGTGACACAACCTTCTATCCGAGCCCACCTGGGAAGAGACACAATCCCGGGGGGCTAAAACCTCCACGTGTGGGAACCGGTGAGTCTTGGGCTAAGCTAACATGCCAGTCACTATTTTTCCAGTGGGACATTGTCCCTTGAGTCCTGCCCAGGTGGCTCACAGCCTTGTCACAGGTACGTGATCTCGATGACATTGGGCTCAGCACTCCCGCAGGGAAGCTGATGCTTGCAGGAGCACCGGCAGCTCACGCCAGCCGCGTCCACACCGCCCGGCTCCCGCGGGCACGGCTGGGCAGGCAGCTTCTTCTGGGAGCCCAGCTTCTTCCAGTCCATGAGGTGCACCCCATCGTCCAGGTCCTGTGGCATGGGCTCGTGGTAAAGGGTGATCTGGACAGTGCGGAGGTGGGGGCCGTAGTGCACCACAACAATGATGAATATGGCCAAGAGGACAAATATGACGACGATCATGGAGATCATGGGCAGGGCATCAGATTTCTTTGTCACGCTCCTGACAACAGAGATGGGAGTGAAGGCAGCTGCATCCTGGGGCTCAGGCTGTCTCAGCTGGCTGCCGGGCATGGAGGTGTTCATGGCTGAGCAGGCTGACCTGGGACAGAAACACGGGGTGGGAAACGGTGACCACCAAGCAGAGACTGTCCGATGTTCTTATCTCCTGCCCTCGCGTCAGCACCTCCTGCCTGCACGTGCAGCTGCGGGGGAGTGGGACCATCTCCTAAGTGCTCCCTCCCTCAGGCTCACAGCACAGGATGAATTTTGGCGGTTATAGCTGGGGTTGTAGGGCTGGCGCCCTGGATGCATTCAGCCAGGGAGGTGATGCCCTGCGGCCCCTTGTCCTGGACACCTTCGGCGTGAGGGTCTTCCCTCCCCACTGCACCTCACTCCCCAGCTGCAGCCAGTGATGGGAACAGGGAGCCCCCGGGGAGGAACCCCCCACCCTCCCCTCTTCACCCCCAGCCCCACGCTGCTAATCCAAAACCAAACCCCACCGGGACCTCCCTGGGAGACCCAACCCCACCAAAGCACACCACAAGGCATCCCTCGAGATGGAGCCAGCACGGGTGGGAGCAGGGGGCAGCAGGGGGAGAGGAGGGAGGGACAGCCCTCCCCAGCCCCGCAGGGGTACCTCGGCATCCCTGCTGCGTGGGAATCATCATCTCCAGCGGCGAGGCTGGGAAGCTGAAGGCAGGACCAGCAGGAAAACCTCCAGGATGGTTCTCCAGTGTAGGAGCAGCCAGACTTACCTCAGCGGCTGCCACGTCACGCCTCGGCCCCACACACCCCCGGGACTCCCCGGGGCAGAGGAGGAAGTGCCTGCTCATCCCACGGGCAGGAGAGGTGCTCCTTTACTTACCCCGGTGCCACATCAGCGCCGCCGCCCCCTCCCTCGCTATCACACAACCTCGCTGGAAAAAACCTCCTCTCGCCCGCTGCAAGACAAGCGCCCTTTTGTCTGGGGGAAAAGGACCTATCACCCTTTCGACAGCACACATGCAGCCCCCGGATGCCTAACTGCAGGAAACCTCCCTCCTTCCACCGACTCGGCGTTAAAATTTAATGCGGTTAAGAAATGGGTGTTAAAAATCACCCTTCTGCGTGGGAGCTCTTTGCACAGCCCAACAAAGTGTACCCACACAATGCTGCGGGCTGGAAGGACCCTTGTCCCAAGAGGTGATGCAGCCCCAGGGTTGATTTTCTCTGCCGGGGGGTCCCACTGCTGCAGAAGGACCATTTGTCAGCACTGCTGTGGCCAGCAGCGGTGGGAGCCCACGGCAAAGCTCTGGACCCTGGGACCCGCTCGGGAGGAGCCAGTGCCAGGTCAGTGCTCACACAGCTCTCCTCTCGCACAGGGATGCTCTCAATTCCGGCAGCATTCACCCCTGCCCCTGGGCCAGGGATGCCATGTGGTCAGACCCCTTGCCACCCGGAGTGACCCTGAGCACACCTCAGAGCAGAAAAGGTGAATCCTCTGGAGTTTTAGCCATTACAAAACATGTCTCCCCATCTTTTTGTCCCCAAAATAACACTGCTCTTACCTGGAGGCTCTCAGCAGACAAGGTGGGGCGAGTATTAAGGCTCCGTCTTTCCTGCACATGGGGAGGACGGGGTGGGAAATGCCTCTTCCCCCATCCAGCCAAACCAGAAGAGATCTGGTTGCTTCTGGGAATTTGCACTCATTTCAGGATTCAGTAAAACCTTAATCTACAAGTGTAATCTCTGAGCACGACATCTGTGCGAGAGAGAGAAAAAATGATGGGGGAGGCTGCTACCAGAGGCTTTGTAAAAGCAAAGGCAGCTGTGGGATGCTGGCTGCTTTTGGCCTGGTGGTTTGCTGCACTTTTTGGAGGTGATTGAAGAGACCCACTGAAATGCAAGGAGCTGTGCAGTGCACAGGAGATCTCTCCCTCCGTTCCTGCCACCGTCTCCTGGTCATGGAAAGCAAGGACCTTGCCAGCAGCATATGACACCCCCTTGATGTGCTCCATGCAGCAAAGGAGCAGCCCCATTGTCCTCGGACATGGCTCTGCAGCTTTCCAGGGGGCTGTGGGAGGGGGCTGGACCAGCCCCTCGAGCCAGGAGACACAATCCTGTGGATTTGCATCCTGAATACCCACACAGACCCTCCGAGACAGAGGGACACGGCAGCCTTTCCCATGTGGGGACACAAAGACCCTTCTCCTCCCCCCAAACACCCATTCACATCCAACACGGGGCAATTTGTTACCTCTGAAATTGAAACTATGACAGCAGGGGACAGAGAGACAGACAGGACATCATAGACAAGTGCATCACAAGGTCAGGGCCAAGAAACCAAATGCCCCGAACCCCTTGGGCTGGATGGGGGGCAGAACCGGCCCAATTTTCCAGTCCCTCCCCTTGTCAAGGAACTGGGGTCAGGGTAAGTCAAAGCCTGCTGTGCGCTGTTTGTCCTGTGGGGAAGGATGCTGCTGTTACCTGAAAAGCAGCATCCCAAAGCCAGCATCCCAAAACCAGCAGGTGCTGGTGCCCAGACTCGCTGGAACTGCACAGGGAGGTGCAGGGCATGGGGCAGCACCGCCTGCTGAGTTAACCTGGCCCCACGAGGAGCAAATATTTCCAAATGACTTCTGGAGATGTTAAGAAATCCTTTCTCAGTTGGGAGGGGAGGACCGGCTCCTCCAGTAGCTCCTCGCCCAGGAAGGACCAGCACAGCCTGCAGCCCTCACGGCTGATGCGGAGCAGATTGGGCCTGGGGTCCGCATCCTCACCGCAGACAAAGCGCCTCCCAAAAAAACCAAGCACCATGAAGAAGCTACTGAGGCCCAAAGCAGGGCAGGCCCGCTGTGACGCTGCTCTCCCCCGCTATGAGAGCCGAATACCCCAACAAATTGATGGCGAGGTTTCCTTTGCCGTCGGTAAGCGATGTCTCACATCCTCTCCAGCCATAATGGGCTAAAAAACACAGTTCCCCTGTGGATTCAGCCCGTTTCCTTCTATTCTTTAACAGGAAGCTCTGTGAGAGTCAGCCCAGGCAGGCAAATCGCTCCTCACCCTCCTGTCCCCCCCGGGATGGACAGAGCCTTAGCGGGGCTGCAGAGCCACAAGCCACCGAGAAGATGCTGGCTCCGTCCGTCCATCCGCTCCTCTGGCTGCTCGGCTGCGCGCTGGTCCAAGGTGAGATGCTCCGCTCGCACCCTGGGGAGGGTGAAGCGGTGCTGGGTGGGGGGATCTGGGGAGCCCAGCTTCATCGGAGGCACCAAAGGGAACCGGCCAGGCGTTCGAACCTGTAGTAGCTGCCATCAGAAAGCTCAGCCTAAAAATTCAGGGGTGGTGGGAGTCAGGTTGCTGGGAAAAATGCGGCCATACCAGGTTTACAGGGTTTATTTGATGGCACTGGAATAAAAGGATTTATTTCCTGGTTAACAAAAGGAGTGTTTCTGCTGGGGGTTGTGATGCTGAGTCATTTTGTAGTGACTTTTGTCAAATAAGCCTAAAGGTAGAACATTTCAATGTACAGGACATTATTTTCCTCAAAGGTGTTTTTTCTTTGGCTGATTTTAATTTTTCCTCTCATTGACATCAATATAAAGACCATGTGCAAGACTCATGCAGAACATGCCTCATACTTATTGTAATAATTCTGCTCCTTTGTGATAATTCTGCTTTAACTTCATCCCACGTGAGTCACGGTGTGGGATGAAGGAACCGGTTTCCTGCTCTGAAGGGTGACAGGTTGTTTTTTCCTGCATCATCAGGCACCTCTTGTGTTGCTGACAGCTGTAGTAGCTAGGACCTGAAAAGCATCTGAAGGAGCATAGAAACAACATCATTGCTGCTTCTAAGAGACAACACCTTAAAAAAAAATGTGTCTCCAGTCCAAAGTTTTTATCATTAAGCCATAAAGTTGCCTATGGGTTACAGCCACTGTGCTGGTAATAATGAGATTTTTAAAAGGCAGAGAATACAGAAACCAATTCAGTTAGTAGCTGTGTAATTCCGAGAAGAACACATGGATTGGAAAACTCCTCTCTTCCTTAGGGGCGATACTGCTGGCTTCAGCAGAGGGGTGAATTGTGCCTGGTATCAGACAAAAGGCTTTGAGACCCCTTGGCCATACTGCGATGCTCCCTAAGGCCTGCCCAGAATGCTTTTTTTCCTCTTAAAACTACTTGGTATGGTTTTCATGGGACAGGAATGCCACCGAGGTTGTCAGACACCTTCTCTGGCTCGGCAGCATCACACCCAGCCCCCTCGCCCGGCGCAGGACCGCCGGCTGCACTGCCTGAGATTCACCTCCTGGGTGGGTCCGGCTGCTGCAGCGTCAGGTGGAATGGATGCCAGCCTCTGTCCTTGGGTCCCAAACACACTGCTTCGTCCTCCGCAGGCTGCTTCTAACGATGGGGCAGGGCCCGTTCCCACGGGACGTGCGCGCCGCTGCCTGCGGACGGTGATAACGGCACTGCTGATGCTCACGGTGCAGCCGCTGCTGCTGCAGTCGTGCCCCTCCGGCTTCCATCAAAACACCCGGCCTTCCCCCTTGGCATCTACGCTGTCTCACTCTTCTGCATTGATCCGACAGTTCTGAAATGGCTTTTTTAATTTCACAGCAAAGTCACTAAGGTGGGGTAGTACTTGGGGGTGGGGGGAAGTTTCTGCGCAAGGCAGAGCAGCAGGCTTCACCAAAGGGGCAGGGATGGGGCCAGTGATGCTGCTGGTTCCCCAACACACAGGCAGCTGGAGAAGGGAATTACGGGGCTCTTGAACAAGACAGAAGAGCTCAGAGGTCTCCCTGCACCTGAGGAGATAGAGGTAACTTTGCAGGAGAGGCAGAATTTGCTTTGGCTGGGAACTAATACCTGCCTGTTTCCACACAGGCCTTTTTCTTTTTTTCTCTTTATTGTGTGCAAGTTCATTAATTTATTAATGAATTTATTATTTCTTAATTTAAACTTCTAAGCGCGCACATTTATTTCTAAAGGGAGGTTCAAATACTGTTATTTTGAAATTGCTGAAGTGGGAAGGTTTGGAACATTTCCTCCCCCAGAAACACTTAACAGAAAATTTGTCCAAACAAACCTCTTCCTATGAACCGTTTCCATTACAATGGGCAGCCATTTTCCAGACAAAAGATTTCCACTGAAAAATTCCTCCCTGAAGCTGATGAGAACCCAGCAGGATTTTCCCACTGTTGCTCCATCCACTGTGTCACTGCCTGTCAATGCATAATGCCATGAGAAGCATGGCATATCAAAAACATTTATATATGTTGATATATATTTTTGATACAACCAAAAACACGGGGTGCAGCTAGAGGACAGACATTCAGCTACCAGGAGACCTTCCAGATACAGTACTTGCATCCTTAAACCAGGGCATCCAGTGCTTCCTAAAGCACTAAAGGAGAGGCCAGCACAACCCTGACTTGATGAACAAGGAAGAGAAAGCAGGAGGTGGTTAGGAGAAATGTTTGTTCACAAAACAAACTGCTCCCTTCTAGTAACACGAAACCCTACAGATCACTCTGCAATTCTGACCGAAGCGGCTGGAGATGGTTTCCAGGAATTATGTCCCATTTACAATAGGTGAGTCAACAACAGGTGTCCTTGGAGGAGACAGTGCTGGTAACCCAACACCAGGAACCCTCCTGCTGGGAAAGCCAAGGCATGGGCTTAAGCCCGAGGCTGGAAAAGGGAGATCTGTGCCTTACAAAAGCCACCACTGCCAAACCTTGGCTAGCAGGTCTCGTTACCTCACTGCCCAGAGGAGCCCTCTCAGCATGACCCAACCACAAGGAGGAGGAACTGCCCATTCGGGGTTTTTTGTAGACTAATGGGCTGGGACGGGGGGGGGGGGGGGGGGCTGGTTTTACCTTTCAGCTGAATCATCCCAACACAGCAGAAAGAAGCAAAGCCCTCTCTAGTATCTCTGGCTGCGGGGGTGTTAGAAGATATAAAAGTTTTAAGGAGGCTTTGCCCCTAATGCTGGTAGCTGGTGAAATTTCCTACAAACCTGGTAAAACACCAGGGATGCAGTTAAACGGTGCTGCCTTACTAGCAGTTGGATTTCACAGGTTAGGGAGAATCTTCTTACCTCTTGCTGGTGAGAAACCACAGGCTTGGGACCCAGTTCCCTGAGGCCAAGGTTGCTGATCCAGGACACAGGGACAGGACAGGGATGCTGCAGTAGAGGACCAAAGCTAATGGCTTGCCACCCCATGCGAAGAGGGGGCAGAGGGAGCTCAGGTGGAACTCTTTGTTGCAGCAGTGTGGAAGAGGAGGCTGTGGAGGTGTGGAGCATGTCCTCCCACCCTCTGGAGTGAGCTGGGCAAACCCTTCTGGCACCGGGAACAGCCACTGGGCACAGACATCACTGGTTCTGGGCAAGGGAGGGGACCCGAGGTGGGTCTCCCCCACCTTTCCCACCACCACCAGGCACAACCACAGCCCCTGCACACTCCTGAGGGCAGCACAGCCCTTGGTAAGCAGCTCCAGACATATGATTCAATAAGCTCCTCTCGTGTGTTAGCTAGAAGTGACTGGAGTAGATAAAAATCCTGGAGTCACACTGGGATTAGTGGATTAGAAATGAGGGAGAAGCACATCACAGCTGACAATGCATCGGGTGAGGACACAGGACCACCGGGCTTTGTGTCTGCCGCTTATCACAGCCACATAACACTCCTGTGCTTTGTTTTCCCCAGATATGAAATAGGGATAATAAAAGTACCTCTTCCATAAAGTGCTTTGCAAACTGGGAATAAAAGTGATATCACCAGGGTCACTCACCTGAAATCTGGTCTCAGATGAAGCTTGTCAGGCCAAGATGCTTTACCTGCTCTTTGGCTGCTGCTTCTGCAAGACTCAGCGCTTTGGGCAGCAGCTGCACGGTGCCTCCCTGGCACTGGTGCTCTGAAATGACTGCAACCAGGCAGGGACATCCTTCAGCCGCTCCCCTGGGGTTCAAGACAGAAAAGAAAGTGGAAAGAATAGGAATTATGAGAAATTCTTTTGCCACCAGCCCCCTTACACACCTTGTCTCCTGGGTCACTAGGTGGGAGCTGAAGCGATCCCAGCAGATCACGTTCCTGCAGGGTGGTTCACAAACACTGCGCAGCCTGGCTGCTACCAGCAACACCCAGATAAACCTGGGAAATCTTGGAATAACTGGAAAGAATAATAGATTTTTGAATATGCTTGGAAATGTAGTCAAAGCCCTCCATGAACTTGGGGGAAGCAAGCTGTATCTGGTAGGCACTTACCGCTGAGCCACCACATTGGCTGTGGTGCCGCAGGGGATGGTAATGCTGTCACAGGGCGCCTGTCCCAAGGTGCAGCGTACAAGCAAATATAGCAGCTGGAGCACTCAACATTGGGAATAAAATCATACAAAATGATGAGGACCACCTACAAGGTGGCCTGTGGAATGGTAGGACCTTGGTTGGTAGCCTCACCAAGGTGTGAAAGCGGCACTGCTGAACTAGCCTGCAACTCATGACACTTCCTCTGCGCCTCAGTTTCCCCATCTACAGAAAACAAAGCATAGCTAACACTACCCTTCTCCTCTGTAAAGTGCTTTGAGATCTGCTGATGAATAATATTATTTTTTTTAAAATGTAGGCAGGCAAAAAGCACACACTGGGCTCCAGCTCCCATTAAGCCTGGATAGGTGGTCCCCCACCTTTCATTTGAACTGGGCGTGGAGTGATTTCCTTCTCCAAAACCCCAGACCCAGCGTCAAACCCTAGGAGCAGCCTAGCCAGAAGGGCAGGACCCACGTCACCAGCACTGCAGAGACCAGGAGCAAACACAGAGCTCTAAAACAAGCAGGTCGCAGAGGAAACTGGAACCTGTAAGCAGCTGGGAGGGTGACAGCACAACAGCCTGATGGGTGTTTACTCCCCAAACACCACGGAGCAGAGGTGGTGCAGCCAGGAGAAAAGCCATACTGCTTTCCTCTTCCAGGAGCAACCACTTTTTGTGGAAAAAACAGACCTCAGCATGCACAGTGATGTGGCAGAGCCCACACCGTGCATGCAGTTTCCCCACATTGTTTGTCTCCCAGCTTGTTTTCTACATTCAAGTGGGTTTTAATTGACTTCCGCTAAGATCTGCTTCCAGAACAGCTCACCAGAGAGGAGCACAGAGCGTGATGCTCAGAGAGGATGCCCAGGCCTGGGTGCAGCCTTTGAGGAGGGGCAGAGGAAGGCTAAGATTAATTTTAATTGCTGACAAGATCCGGGTTTAATTCCCGGCTCTCTAAACTTTCCATAACACTTTGGCCAAGTCATTACAATTCAGAACCACTTGGCAGTGAGCTGCCAAACCCCCCATGTCATCTGGGAGTTAGAGGCTTAAATACCTCTGTGGATCTGGGACCTGATTAGGCTGTCAGTTATCCAGCCTGCATAACGACACTTTCTCTCCTCCCCAGGAGTTCTACCTTACATTTCTGCTGCCCCTCAATGCAGAGACACCTTTTTTAGGTGCTTAATAAAATAGGACCTAGACTTTTGCAGAGCTCTCCGCTTTCCACATTTCCTAACACAGGATTTTTTTCCATGTGAAAGCCCTAAGAATTGGTGGTTGTTGATCTCTGCTGCTTCAGCAGCTGCTGTGTTTCACCCAGGAAACAGCTGCGTTTGTGTTAAGCGGTCAGTATATTTTTGTCATGGGTCATTTGACAGAAGTGGCAATATATGAATTGAAAAGTCTAATTTTAGGTGGCTAGGTCTCTTTTCTGAAAGCGTTTATGCAACCTACAAGCAGAGGGTGACGCCGAGGTTGGTACAGCAAGGCTGCACAATGTCCCCAGGGGCTCTGCAGCTCCCTGCCATGCAATGTGCTACCGGGGGCATCACCACATGTCCCCCCAAAACTGCCAGGGAAGGATAAGAGTCCAGTGAGTCCAGGGCTACACATCATCAGGGATAGACAGTCCCTCTCCATCACCAGTTCTGAGCGGACAGGACCAGTCCCCGTGCCTTCATACTAGTGCCAGCAATCCTCCCCTGTGGCTCCATCCCTCTATCAATGCAGACAGGACAGCACAAGCCCTCCTTGAGCCTCATCCAAACCCTGCTGAAATGTTTCCAATTGCTGGCGCAGGTCTCTGCTACAGCAGTGCTGCTATACAGAGGCTCTGATGTAAAGTTTGGGATTTTTTACATGGCAGTGCCTCTCTCTGGTCAGCAGCTGGAGAAACCACTCTCTAATTGATTGCCAAAAATAATACCAAAGCAGAAATACCTAAAATTCACATTTTTTTTGTTTCACATCCTTCTCTTTTTGTGCTGAGGAGTGAGCAGAGTGAGCTGCTGGCTCTGGGAACATCTCAGCTGCTGTGAAAGAAGGCTCCGTGGAAAGACCCCTCTGCTCTCAGTCTAACACTCACATCTACCTGCACAGAAGAACTCCTGCAAATAACAGAAATCCAAAATTCCCCTGCTCATCCTCTGGAAAAATTAACCAAAAAGCAGCTTGTGCTGAGTCAGAGCTGAAATGCACCTGCAGCTCCGACGCACTCCTCTGCAGCCCCGACGCGCTCCTCTGCAGCCCTGTGGCTCTGGTGGGTAATCAGGGGTTTCCCCATTACAGCAAGAGCAGAAAGCTGTATTTCCCATCATAAATCCCTCAGCAAGCTCCCCGTCTCCACCTAGAACTGCAGTCTGGCTATAAATCACTTGCACCCAAACACGCAACAAATATCTTGGCAGCGCTTACACTCAATGGCGAGTCATTAGAACGGCTTTGATGTTTATTGCAATTACAGCTGCGCTGGCTGCCTCCTGATTATTATTGTTAGCTGTTTATACAGCCAGGGCCCTCTGTGGAGGGGAGCAGGGCTGTGCTGGCAGCAGCACCCGGAGGAAATGGTTTCCAGCACTGTTTGCACGAGAGTCCCCCGGGATGTCTGCAGGGAGCCACGACGCGTGGCATGTTTTTGTTTGTACCCATCCTGCTGCCCAGCCCCACGAGGTGACTTGGGTCTCTTCCTGCTTTGCGCACGTCCGTCCCACTCCGATGTAATTCAACCAGGATGCTAGGCACCTTCACCAAAAGAAAACACCTAATATTTGATTATTTGAGTTGGCAGGGAAGGCATAACAAGCAGCAGTGGCCAGAAGTCAGAGCCAGACCTGCTCTGCTTTGAAATAATGTTCAGTTGTGTTTAGAGAAGTCAGGACCATTTATTCCTGAGTAAAGTGGCAAAAGGGGATCTCCACCCCTTGGCCTCTTCACAGCAAGAGCAGTAACTTCTCCACAGCAAAGCTCAAATGCAGCAGAGCAGGGCGAGTATCTGCTTGGCCAGGCGAACTCCAGGGACTGAGCAGTAGAAAAAAACCTGCTTGTTCATCTTATTTACAATAACTCCAAGGTTTAGTTTTGCAAACGGAGAACTCCTTATGAGCCAGTGCTCTGATGTGACCTTCAGCAAAGGGCTGAGCTGTGGTGGAAGAAAGCGTTGGGTACCATCCTCTTCCTCTTGCCCTAGCACCAGGGATGCTGGAGCTAACCCACAGGACGGTCCCATCAGTGATGGCAGTACAGGGCAATGTCATCTGCCTTGGTCTCACCTTCCTCCCCTCCCTGCAGGCTCTGTTCAAGCTCTTGGATTTCTCCTCAGCTGCACCAAAAATGGTGGAATAAGCAGCCAGCTCAGCACCTTTATTACCCTTTTCCTTTGACACAGACTAAGCGTAGACAATAGCTCTTTCTTCAGTGATTCTTGATGCTTTCACATGTCATGTACAATAAAAAGCACCTGTGATAAATTAAAAAAGAAAATGTGTTACAAGCAGCTACTCCTCCCCATGAGAAAATAAGACAATGGCTTCTGCAAGGGAATTTTGGAGAAAGAGGAGCTGATTGAGCTTGGCAGCTGCTAGAGGATACTGGCCCCCATGATGATCTCAGCACATTATTTTTTGTGCTGAATGTACAGAGTATCTTAAGGCATTTGCAAACCGATGTCCAGAAATTGTGTTGTAAAGCTGTTTAAGGAGAGGAAGCCCAGTGACAAAGAGAAAACTTGGCAAAATCTTGGGATCAATGGAACCAGCCCAAGTCACCACATGTTCTCTGACTAGCTGGGCCCCTGGGGAGCAGGCAGTGCCCCACAGCATCCCAGGCAACAGGGCTGCAAAGGGGTGCACCCCTCTTCCTCAAAAGCAGCATCTCTACCTCTTTAAGAAGGGCAACTGTGTGCCCAAAAGATCTTTTTTTCCATTATATTAGCTGATTTAGTAAGTGATGTTACATCTATCCATAATCCTGTCTATGCTACTAGACTGATACTCATTTAACCTGCTCTTCAAAACCTGCAGAGGTTATTCCATGATTCTCTTGCGCAATCACTCCTAGCAACTCAGTCTCCTTATGTCAAGGCAGTTTCCTATTGCCCAGCCTCCCTTTTCCTTGTTGCAGTTAAAGTCCTTGTTTTCTGGGCCTGTTCCCAGTGGGTTTAGAAAACCAATTAGTCCCTTACTCTCTATGTAATTAAAGATCTGATCATATCTCCTCTTTCACGGACTGAACAAGACAGATTTTGCCAGCTTGCTGCCCAGTAAGCTAGAAGAGAAAAGCATGGAAAAGATCTGAAGAGTCAGGTCTGATTTTCACAGCCAAATCCTATCTGGAAAGAGACCATGTTTTATTATGTATTCACTGTGGTTTACACACTGGTTTGGTTCCTGTTTGGCTGGGATCATTGTCATAAAGCCTCAGACAAGAAAACAATTACGGCTCCCACGCAGTTATGTGAGAAAAATGAGATCAATCAGGAGCTCACTACACCCAGGTGGTCCCAAGGAGGGGGCTCTGAGCCAAGCCCTGATAACCCACATACACTGGATGCTAAAGATCTCATTCCAGAACCACACCACTGTCAGGGCATTTATCTGACCTCTTTCAGACACCTACAGCATAGGTACCTCCCACAAAGTTCATCACCTACATCACCTCTACAGCTCCTGGTAAGAAATGGGTTGTTGCAGGCTGTGGCTCCTCTAGCCACAGCTAGAGTAAGGTAGAAATCTGAAATAGGTAAGGTAAGGTGGAGATCTGAGATAGCTCAGAGGGTTTTGGAAGTGCCTGGTCCTCTTTGGTGAGAAAGAGACCCTGGAGATGAGCTCTCCTGCAGGCTGGCAGATGGATCTCACACACAGGGAGGACAGATTCTGGCTGTAAAGGGGCACACAAGCACTGCTCTGGATAGCACTGCGTTGCTGGATCTCCCCTCCTGCCACCCCACGAGGCGCAGCATCCTGCAAAGGCACCACACCTCATCACAGACCACTGCTGCAATCGAGCTACGTGGCATTACAAGGGGACAGCAAAGCTGGAAGCATTCAACCTTTACCGCTATACCTTTTCATCTGAAATCTTTAGTGCTCATGGGTCTCTGGTGAGATGGATCACCGGTGGGATCAGATTCAGCTGATTTCATTAATCTTAACTACAGACAGCACCAGGATCACCAGCAATAACCATTTAAAAATACCAATTAGGATGTGCATTTCCAAAACAACAGACTCAGAGTCACCTTTTCAAAGTTAAACCAGTTGGGTTTGATTTGAGCATTTAAAGTGCATTTTCTGGTTCTTGTCCCCAGGCATGGGAACTGGACATTTCTTTCTTCTGTTTTAAATGGTAGCATTTTTAATCGGCATCTCATCTAATCATATGACTCCAGGAGCTGGGGCTTAAAGAAAAACACCAGGGATCCTGAGAGTAGGCAACATGGGGGACTGGCACAGGGATGCTTTGTCATAAATCCAAAACAAAAACAACAAAAAACCCAAACAAAAATACCTTTCAGTTGAGAAACCAGGGGCTCAGTGCAACACCCAGAATCCTAGGAGAGCAAAGCCTTGCACAAACCCACAAGACTACCCGGGAAGGCAGCTCCGAGTCAGCCCCGAAGCTGCAGCCCCCTCGCTGTGTCCAGGCTTACACGGGCACAGGGCTGCAGCCAGCTTCCCAGGGTGCAAACACACGGGACAGCAGGATCAGAGGTAGGAGACAGGAAAGAAGAACAGTCTCATCATCTCCTAGAAGCCTTTACAAACCTCATCAAGTGTGTGTCTTTAACTCTTTAAACAGCCCCAGAATACAGGTCAAGCAGCCTTTCTCCACCAAGACTGAGCTGGAGGCAAACAGGTCACAGGGAGGGAATGACCCCACTGATTTATATGGCCTTGCACATTCCCTATCAGAGAGGAAGATGGCTCCCTGAAGGGTTCAAGCTCCATCTGGGAATGAGGGCATTTACCCTGGCTGAGTAAACTCCAGTACTAATTTACTCAGAACCTGATAGTTTTGCACTCAGTGTTTGCTACTGCTTCTTTGCTAATGCCTTTGGGGAAATCATGTATTTCAAAGTCATTCCTACAGAAGATGAGGAAAACCCAAACCACACAGCAAGAACACCAACGCATTAGTGACAGTCACAGATTAGCACCACTAATACTCTTTTTCTTTCATTTCAGGTACTACAACCTCCACCTCTGCCCACGCTGTAACAGGTACCTCCTGAGCTGTGAGCTGCTTTATATGTCTATTTGAATGTGGATCCACATGCCCATGTGGGGATGCAAACGGAGAGTCCACAAATGGGAACCGGATAAAACTCCCATCTGCTGAAGCACGTTCTCCAGGACGCTGCGTTGCCCACCTCTGCCTGCCCCATCTATCATCATTCACCCCCAGATCTCCAGGGGCCATCGAGGGCACTGCACCCCAGAGGATGATCTTGCCTGACTCCCCTTTTTGTCTGGAAGGAGCACTGCAGTGTTCCAGGAATCCTAGTGAAAGCAGAGGGATCCTGCCTCATCTTTGCTCCCCATTTCCCCCAGCTATTTCCTAGCAGTTAGTGTGCTCCCCTCCATGGATCCTCAGAGCCAAGGCCCCTATGGCCACACCAGTGACAAACTCCCTCCTTAGCATCTCTTGCCCCCATCACCCTTTCAGCTCTCACTGGCTACAGTGACCCCTTTCTGGACAATCCTTCAACCCTTCCCATGGGGACACTGCCAACAAGGAGCACGTATAGGAGACATGACCTCCGTGTCTCTCTGCTTGTGTTACAGGTCAATCCCAATCAACAACACAAAGCTCTGAAGTAAAGAACAATATCTCAGGTAATGCTCATCTGGAGACCTAACAGTGCAGCTCAGGGGCATCCTGGCTTGTAAGTGGTCTGACTTTCAGTCCAGCTGGGCCATCTGGCAATAAATGGGGCTGTGCAGCTGCAGGTTAGATGAGAACAGTGGTGGGGAAGAAGCAAATTTTGTGGCATAAGGGCTTCTGATCCAGTCAGTTCACCCCAGAGGGATCAAGGCACAGAGGTGAGCAACAACAGGGGAAAAAACACCAAATTGAATAGGGAGCAGCAGGGTCAGCAGGTCACAACCCAGGGAAGTCCCTGGGCTTCGCATCTTGGGCACACAAAGGATGCGACTGCCCAGAGCCCAGGCAAGGAGCCAGGCCGGGCGCTGTCCACGTTGGTGCATCCTCCCACCTGGCGTCACCCGCTCTGCTCCGCGGCAGCTCCGCGCGAGGACCGCCGGGTGTGCACAGCACCTGCGAGCACAGTGCCCCGCACGCCAGCGCTGCCCTTGGCTCCTGCTGCTGTGACAGAAATAACAGCAACGAAGTCATTGTAAGAGCTTCCCTGCATTACACCTACCCTTCAATACTGCTCTCTTGACAAGCCTGACCACATTTATTTTTATAACTACAAACTTTCAGTGCTTTCTACACCCTCAGCACCTTCCATACAACAGGTCAACACGTTCCCCATTTCTCCAGGAGGAAAAGGGGAAGCATGAAGAGGCTTGTCCTGATCTGAGCAATGTCTGTGGCAGCACAGGGACCAAACACTGCCTCGGCTCTAATTTAGTTATTCATGCTGGGGATTTTGCTTTGTTATCTACCTCCATGGAAACAGCAATCACTCATAAGGACAGAAAAATATTTAAAAGTAATATGAACCTCTGAGGAGTTCCCTTACTTCATTCTCTTTTTTCTGCACTCTTCTGCTGAAACCAGCTTTAGGACACTACCACATGTACATGGTCACACAGAAGCCCTGGAAGTGGGTGTAGGGAGGTGTTAGCAGAAAGTTACATGTTTCAGTCTGAAAATAGACAAAACCAAATACACAAGAAGGGATCTCTCCAACTCCAGATCCACCTCTGTTAGTCCACTTGAATCTTTGGAGACAGATCTCTTCCTGCTATGTCGGGGGGGGGGGGGGGGGGGAATCTTTCTGCGCATAGCTACCCCTCCAAAGGGACCCCAAAAATATAAAGGAAAAAGATCTCAAAAAGATCTCAGATTCTGGTTTCATGCCTTGCAGAATAAATAAATGTATTCCTAAATTCAAATGTTTTGGTGAAGCATTTAGATAAAAGGGAAAAAAAACCAACCTACAACCTTAAAACATTTTCACTCTTTTCTCATTTTTACTGGAAAGCCAAGAGAAGCCTAGACAATGAACTTGCCTACAAATTCCAAGCTGGTGATCCACTCTTCCTTGCAGAGGGCTTATTGAAAAATTTTTCTTCACACATCTTGCTGTGGATCATGTTCTTGCTATGCAGCTTTGAGCAGCAGGTTGAGGAAGATGACAGAGCCTCCAGACCACTGCAAGAACTAAATTATTTGTGTTTAGAGACTCTCAGTGAAATGAAACATATGAGTTAGCATTTGAGATAACAAGCAAACACACACAGGTGTCAGGCCGCTCTAGCCAGTTAAAGTGCCCAGTGATAAAAATACCTTTGTTTTCAAAGCAGAAAAAAAGCAGTGGCAAAAAGCAGACTTTCTCCATGTGTCTCCTGAGCTCTGCCAGCTCAGCACCTCCATATGCTAAAAAAAAGCAAAAGCTAATGCCGAAGAACAAGAGCCCCCCAACTCTGAGCAGGACAAAGGCTATTTCCTTGTCTTCTCATGCCCGTGCTTTCCCGAGCAGATTATCCATAACTCCCAAAGAGTTGGAGGACTCTGCAATAGACACACCCTCCTCCAGGCTGTTTTGTAGCGAGCTTGTGGTGAGCAGAGCTCTTTGAACTAACGCTATGCTTCCTCTACAGAGCCTTTAGTAAACTCAACACCACCAACCAACTTGAGTCTCACCTCTGTGGGTCAAGCTACTACAGCCAAATCCTCTTCCATCACTACAAAACTGCTAGAGCCGACTGTGCAAGGTAAGTATGGAAAACTCAAATTTTTGCTCAGGCAGGACTTGTTTACGCATCCCTCCTCATCCAAGCACAACTGAGGGCATCAGAAAGACTGGGCTAGCCCATGCCATGCTACTTATTCAGTAGCAGCAACTTCTGAATCTCTTTGAGTCTTTGCTAAAAGAGCAGCTCATTCCAGCTCCCCAAGAGCACAGGGCTGTACACAACTATGACCTAGATGTGGCAGCTGCACAGCAAGCCCCTGTCAGAAAAGCCAGATCGTGCTTTACCAGGTAATGTTTTGTGGAGGAGCTACAGGCACCCCAGCCTCCCTAGAAGACCTCTCCCAAGTTCACTCTCTAAACTGACTGCACAGCTTGCTAGCTAGACATCTTGACATTGGTTTGTCAAGTCCCAATGTCTTGGGAAGGGAAGTCTCATGCAAACAAAATTTTTTACCCCATGGAAACCCAACAGTTCTCCATAGCACAATTAGTAGCAGCTTTAAGAGTTAATTCTCCTTTCCCATGTTTTCTTTATCCAGATGATAAGACTAGTGGAAGCAGAAGCACAGCAGCTTCATCACCTCAAGGTACTTTGTCCTTCTATAGAGTAACAATAAGTTTAGATAATTTCATGGCAATTAGCTTACTTGGTTCACATGGTGCAGGTTATCTAAGCACTAGTCTTTATCTTAGGGTTGAGCCATCAGTAACACCCAAAATAATGTTTGGTATCCTTACAAGCAGTGATAAAACACAAGACCAAATGCACTTAACATTCTCTACCTGGGATGAACTTGAACAGTTGAAAGACTAATCTATGTTTAGGAAAAGGGACCCTTTTAAACACCCTTTTTAAAAAAAACGCACCCTGTAAACATGTAAGCAAAAATTAGAGAATTCAGTAAGAGTCTTCTCAGAATAAGGGCAGAATCCAAGAGAGTGGGAAGACTGAAATCTGACAACTGAGCTGATTCCCCATTACAGATTCAGCCTCAAAAATCTGCAGTGGTCAAGATGGAAACTGCTTTGCCTCTCCAAGTACCTCTCAGATCTTCTCTAACACAAGCAAGGTTAAAAACCCGTGGTCAGCTCTGCCTGCACAGATGTCCAACCAGCATGCCTGTGCCCAGCTAAGCCAAGAGCCCTTTGCATAAGAGCAGATTGCTATTAATTATAACCCTGCTTTATATCTGAAAAGCTCCATACATCTTTGACTATAGAAATGTTGCTGATGCTTCCAAAAGTGAAGTCTCCCGTTGTTTAAAACCCAACACGTCCCAGGGATGGGGTATCCATGCCAGGCTCAGCAAACCACGGCTTCTGCCCACCACCTGTGGCTCGAAGAACAATTTCAGAATGAAACAAAGGGTTTGATGACCGTTTGGTGAAAAAATTGCACAGACCCTGCTTCTCAGGACTGTTCTGCTTCATGTGGTTACCCATTTCTGAACCAGTTAGATTTGTTATTTCATACTGATTCCCCTTTTTCTTCTTGCTTTTGGCAAAATTACATTTGAAACAGTAGTGTTTTCTGCAAGACAGGAACCCCAGTTTCAGCTGCATGCCCCGCGGTCCACTGCAGAGTGCCAGGAGCTGTTTCACACTTCTCCAGGCAGCACATACTTTTGGCTAATGCTGCTATTGGGAATGTGGGGATGGGAATGGAGGAAAGACGATCCTACGTGACCTACTTCTGATGATCTAAAGTATCATTTTTAGTCTCCTGACAAGGCGTGTAGCTCTTCATTAAGGTCAATGCAGATAATCTGGCCCTTCAACACACACCCAGGAGGCAGCAAAGGGTTTTTTCCTCTGTACAAACAAAACACACCGGTTAGCTTTAAATTTGCTTGCACGGGCATTGGAAGCAGCTGTCACAAACCAAACAGCTTCATATAAGGCAGTTCATCCCATTGAGAACTGGAGTCCTT
Organism: Strix uralensis; assembly: GCF_047716275.1. Lineage (NCBI taxonomy): Eukaryota > Metazoa > Chordata > Aves > Strigiformes > Strigidae > Strix > Strix uralensis. The sequence continues at coordinate 4,325,352 of NC_133985.1, forward strand.
GCTTGAACAAACCTCTATGCTGCCACAGTTAGACTACATATGGTGTACAAGTTAGCCCAACTCAAACTAGCTTAATTATTTCTAGATAACTCAGGACAGCATACGCACTAACTCAACTCCAGGGACAAGCTGAACAGTCAATCCACACCCATATTCTGCAGAATTTCTTCCCCAAGCAGACTTTTTTTTTACAGTCTCAATGGTTATGAGCAATAGCAAATCTGTAACCTTCCCAGTTCCCTCTTCCAGTATTCAACTGCTGTGCCTGCCCAAAAACTGCATCTGGGACTGCAGAACCTAAACAGTTTATATGAGGGTATTTGAATTTTGGTTCCCTGAGTTTCTATTTGGACATGGAAAATAGTACAAAGTATGTTTGGTGGGAAGATTTTTAGCCCGAATATTAATTCTATGTGTTCCCAGATATCATGAGCATTACTGTGAATCTGTTCTCCTCTCCAGAATGTCCATTAATTCTTTTGGTTACTAGATTACACTCAAGGACAAGACTCCCATTCTGCGTTTCTCTGTGCAGGTCAAGAGCCCAAGAGAAGTGAGAGTACCACAACACCAGCAACTCAAGGTGCTTCCTCCTTTCTCAGAGACATGGTTATCGCTAGATGCTTTACAGCCCTTTTCACAGCCAACAGCAAGGCCACCATACTGCTATCTTCAAGGCAGCATGGTGAACAGCCGATGCTGGCCATCCCATCTAGCCCTTGAAAAGCCTGTAAAGCTCCACAGAAGGAGCACATTGAAGCAACCTGTTGAGCCTGGGAACAGTGGTTGTGGGTCACAGCAGGAAAGGTGACACTATGGCAAAAGGTTGTAAAATGAGTAAGACGGGACAAGCCTCCCCCTCAGATACACTGCCAGATCAGTCCTTCACCTGCCACGCTCAGCTCCATCACTAGGGCCCCAGCAGAAAACCCTGTGGGTGTTCTCAGACTGTCGATAAAAGGGGCCACACCAAGGCAATCCAATTCCCACACAGGTCTTGGTCACTTTGCTGTTAACGTTGATGGGGCTGACCATGATCCGACATCATTCTCTTCAACAAAGCACAAGTGAGAGTTGGGTCCTTTAGCATTGCTAGGAATCCTCTTGCCAACCTTGGAAGAAAGACTTTATTTAAAACTACCTTTTTTCCCTCTTGTAGGCACCTCAAAGCCAGTCACCCCAACACCAAAGTACTCTGGCCACTTGCCTGAGCCCACTCCGACAGATGAGAAATCACCACTGACAGTGGCTGCTTTTGGTAAGGTCTTGTGCAACCTGGGGAGAGGAGGGGGATCAGTTGTGACAGACCACACTGGTTTGGACACCCAGCTTCAAAGATGCTTCCCGGGAGATGGCTCCACAGTTTTCTTCTTCAGCATGCCTGGTCCTGGAGTTTTCAGAGTGCAAGGGAAAACCCTTGAGAAAAAGTCTTGTCACCAGAAGGCAATAAAGCACCTAATAAATACTCCCAGACATGCCCAGTATACAAGGGACAGACAATTTGAATGTCCATCATGGCTACACCTGAGCTTGGGATCTTGCTCCCAGCACCATGTTAGGATAAGACCAGGGTACAAACGATCCCATGCTATGCCTTTGTTTCCCTGATAGTGTCTAGAATAAATACACTACCCACCTGGAAGCTTAGACATTTTTTTTTCCCTGCAAACCTGCTGGCACTTCATTCCCACCCTGCCGTGCTGCCTCCCCCTGTACAGTTGCACCCTGCTTGGCAGGAAGCAGTCAAGTCCTCTGCATCCTTCAGACCATGGAAGGATGGAGCGAGAGATGCCATTCCTTAACCTGGCAACAGATTTGAAGACAGGCACAGGGTAGATTTGAGAGACCCACTCTGCCTTGGGTGATACTGTCCCCCTCCTCCATGAAGACAAGCAAAAAAACCATTTTTCTCATTTCTATCACACTATAGGAAAAAGTGTTATTTCAGAAGCATTTTTAAAAGCCAAGTGTTAACTCTGTAAGTATCATTTGCTTATATCCTCCAAGGAAAGCCACGAGAAGTCCTGAAGCGGTCTTAACAGGACAGGATTCCCATGCAAAGAATAATTTGATTTACTGAGGCCAGATGTCAGAATCAAATCTGCACTTAGCCACTGGTTAATGAGACAGATAACATCATTCACAGTCTTTAGCTTGTCTCTCCCCATTATACTATGTATTCACCTGACTTTATACACCTTTAGGATAACTGTAGTAGGGACATACTGACTTCAATCAATCCCCAGTGTAACCAGCTGACTCCTGCCCTGCTGTCACTGCCTTACCAATTAAATAATCATCAGAAGCCCTTTGAGGCTAAAACACAAGAGGCTAAAGCCATTTGCTCTAGTGACTGCTTACTTCTCTGCCTATTATGTACCATGCTCATTTTAATGAAAATACTGATTTCCTACCCAAGTTTTGATGACAGTCAAAGTCCTTCCACTACCCCTGAAGCCGAGGACAGGCACGTTGTTATATCCATCACAGAGAGTTCTTTCCTCCATCCCCAGGTGTCATCAGCTTCATAGTTATCCTGATAGTGGTTGTGATCATTCTGGTCAGCGTGGTCAGCCTGAGGTTCAAGTGTAACCACTCAAAGGACTCAGAAGGTATTTGCCTGGGGTCATCTGTCTTTTTGTAATCAAACAGTCATCAGTTTCTACATGGATCTGGCAAATCCTAAAAGATGGTTTCAAAAAGCTTATACAGTGGGGAGGGTTTGAAGCCAAACTGGAACACAGATCCAGCAGTTAGGGATGTAGCATGACCACCTCTTTAGAGCCCCAGCCCAGACTCATCTGGCCGAAGGGAACAGTCTCAAGTTTGCTGCAGTTAAATGTGCAGAATTCCAGAGGTGGGCAGCTCTTACAGCAAAAGACACGGAGCTTTCCCTCGGAATCGCATTTCCCACTAAGCAGTGCCCACTAGAGGGCAAGGCTGCTCTACAGCAAGACGGTAACTGCCAAAAGACCAAGGGATGCTAGTGACTAAACAGGCAGCAAAGTGTTCAGTCCTGCCTGGATGTACGTTAGTTGAAGAATTTTCTCTAATCAACTCTCAAATATTCCCCGTGGTGTCTCTAATCTCATTCGGATTTCATTCATAACCCTGTACAATGCAATCCTGAATATAGCTGACTTATTTTATTGCTTAGCTGTGATGTTTTCTCACCTGTCCATCATCAACTGTCCTTCTCCCTCCAGACAAACAGAAACCAGGAACCTCCATGGTATCAGAGAGGTAAGGCTGCTCACACTATTCACATCCTATTGAAAATGACAATTTTATTCCAGAACTAATTTTAGCAAGGAAAAGAGGCTGCTTTGGTTCTGTCAGGCGGAAGCATTTCAAGACTTGAGACAGGTAAAAAAGCAAAATGAGCATTGACAGCATCTCATCTTCTGCCTGATCGAGTCAAAGGTAGAAGTTCAATATTTAGTGGCCTCGTTTCAAGGCTGCACTGATAGATGTGAGGACTAATCACCTTCCAAAATGAGTTTGCTTGTCTTTTTTTGCCTAGATACAGGCTTGAGGTCTAAACTTGGGTTTCTGGATCTCAAAGCAGCCTCAGTGAGATGAGATCAAGTCACAAAAATACCTTCCAAGATGCCTATTACTGTTATCTAGCAAGAGCAGGATAAGGGGCACCCAATCCAGAGACCTTTGGGAGAGAAGCACCAAGTGAAGGATGGGCCATGTGAACCCCATGGTCCATCACTGCTACCCAAGAAGAGAGGCTGCACGTGTGGGAAAGCAGCAGGAAACGAGAGCTGGAAGGGACCAAAATATGTTGCTTCTACTTTTCCACCTGATAGTTTCCTACTATCAGGTAATAAACTCTTCTTTGGAAAGAGGCAAGGGACACCGGGAGCAACATCCCTAAATATTTGGGTCCCAAATTTGCATCAACATCAATGGTTCCCAAATACCCTTAATGACCATGATCTGAAGCCACTGAGGCAGAATTTATCAGAGCAGAGGACAATGCCCCTGAGGCACCCTAATCCCCAAAATCATCCAGCCTTCACTGGCACTAAGTGCACATCCCAGCCCTCAGGGTAGGGAGAAAGGGGAATTCCACTTTCCTAACACTTGTAACTCTCACTCTTAAAAGGGACACTGGCAATACATGAGCAGCAGCAGCATGGATGTAATTATCCAGGGCTCCCTTTGTATGACAAATAAGGGCATAGGGCACAGGGACACGGTAATGTTTCCTTCTGTTGCAGTTCTGGTAATGGCTGCAGGGCTAGGTGGTCATTCAGGCACTGAGAACCAGATCCAAACTGCTCCTTGATTCTGCCTACAAGCAGTAACACGGGTGACAATGGTGCTTTCTGTCAGGCAAACACCGCCCATCCAAATTTGTCTGAACACACTGCTTGTTTCCCCAGAGATCACTGAACCTGTGTTCAGACAGGGGTTGAGGAATTTGGCTCTAAGGATGGGCCTCAATCAGGACAGCAGTGCAAAGGGCAGCACAAGTCAACCCTGGTCCCCTGTACCAGTCAGCCTCAGCCTTTCCTGTTTGCCTCCAGTTGTGTGGAAAGGAACTCTCTTCTCTCATTTTCCAGAGTAGTTAATACTGCCTTCTCTTCTTGACAGCTGCTCAGCAGGCACAAGCCAGAGGGATAACAGTATCACTCTGATCTCCATGAAGAACATCAACATGAACAACAGCATGAGTTATCCACCGTCAGAAAAGGTTTCCCTTTTAAGCCTTGTTTTTTAGAGAGCTAGCTGGGGATTATTTCTCTTGCTGGATAAGAGCATGCCTTTGAGGTATTTCTTTGCTCTCTTACTCCTTCAGAAAGGTAATAAAAAAAAAAGCTGCCATCAAACTCCTAAAGGTCCAGACTGGTTCCAGTGAGCCTGGTGAAAGTTTGGGTGCCCATCTCAGGTTTATCCAAGCCGCCTGAACTCAAGGCATCAAGTATACCTCACGTATATAGGTGCCATCACCTAGGGGCAGCCATCAGAGCTAGAGTGGTTTGTCATTAAATGAAGAGGTAAATAAGATAGCCTTAGTGAAGTCAAGGTCCCACCCTCTAGTCCAAGCTTACCACGCTCCTGCTCCACAGGTGATGTTGGAGCACGGGCCCATCAGGACTCTCAGATCCATTCCACACAAGTACTTCACATAATCTGAAGTGCTAAACTAGCACTGGGACTGGGTTTGAGGAAACACACTGCTTAACTTCTTTTGCCAGCCCAAACGTGCTCCTTGATGCACCATATTTTGTTCCTTTTGCAGGTGCTATGAAGCCAAGGGCACAGAGCTTGAAGCTGACTCGTGACAACCAGCAGTGACTTTCTAGGTTCTTTTTTTTGTTTTTCCTTGGAGAAAGAGCAAGGGTGGACTTTATATATAAATTATTATGTCCTTTCTGATCAGTACATTTACAGTAGCATCCCACATAGCTTCCTTGCCTGGGGTCTAAGGGCTTTCTCCAGTTACAGCCTGCCATACTCAATGGTTGATATCTAACTCTATTTTTTATATGCCTTCAAATCCTCAGATTATTCCAGCAGCAAGAAGCACCAAGGAACCATCTACTTCGCTAATAAACTGCTGCCTTAGATTACTGGCCTTTATACTCTGTGCCAGCCAGTCACAGGCTCATTAATCAGTATAGCCCCACATTGAGTCAAACCTGTGCATTAGAAAAGCATGATCTGAAGCTGAAGGCCTAATGGGATGTAAATGGCCAAGTGCTCGGCCAAATCCCAGCCCGACTGCTCCAAGGCCCTTATCCTTGGTGCCCTCGTTGTCCCCACAGTGGTGGGGATGATCATAGCCACCTACCTCACAGGGTTGTTGTGAGGCTATGGTAATCAATGTCTGTAAAGCATTTGGAGAGCCATGAATTAAAGGTGCTGCTGAAATGCAAACTGCCGTCGTAAATACTTTATTATTAGTAACTGAGCTTCAGGCAGGCAGACTGCTATCTTCCCACAGGTCCAACATGCTCAAAGAAGGCTCATCTTAAGTAAAGAACAAGGTCTCTGCACAGACAGGGTTTTATCTGAGTGTGAAAAGCAGTGGCCACAAGCAAAATGCTGAGCTACTTCAGCTCCTGAAGTCTGGCAGCCTGAGTTTGCTGGGAGAGCTTCTATCTTCTATACCACCGCTTCCAAAAGCTTCCTGATAGACCAGAAAAGCAGATGCCTCTTCCAGTTCAGCCAGAGCACCCACCTTATGGCAATACCAAGAACCACCAGCGCCCCCCGCCCCCTGCCCCGAGTCCCACGATAATGAGAACAGTCCTCCATTAGCCTTCACAGTGCTCACGTCGGGAACCAGCTGGTTCACAGCCTGAGCTGGCTCAGACCCAGCTGCCAGTCACTTTTACCACCTACAGCAAAATACTTATCCTTATAAGCCGAGTGACCGAGGATGATGGAGGCGTCAATACCCACCCTCCATGTGACCGTAAGAGAAACGATGCACTGTTGGGTATTTCTGGAGGTCTCAGCTGCCTTATTCAGCAGCATAACATACTAAAGCACTAACTCTGCAACTGCCTTTGCCCATCTTCACTGTGACTCCTGCTCGCAAGCTTCACCAGCTCCACAGTCAATACAGACCTCCAGAACACCTCATCTACCCGGCAGCAGCACGCTGAGATACTGCCTTCTCCTAACATGAGCATCAACATCCATCAACCCTGAAAGTAAACTGTGAAGCCAGGGAAAAAAAAGACCTAGCCAAGCACTCAAAATAAGTATTACTGCAGACATTCCCCTGCACAGTTCAATGAAACATAATAATTTAGACTGATTTAATTTTATAGGATGGATAGGAGATGTTTACTGGAATGTGCAGTGCTAGAGGTAGCTGTGCTTTGCTACAGTGGTTATCCAGTGGAACTGGATATCCACAATGGCAATGAAGTGTTCAGCAAAATAAATGCAAAGTTTTCACAACTCCTGCTAAGATCCAACATATTTTCTATCTTTAACATATGCACCAGGATAGGTTATTTTTTAATAATGAAACTTTTCTGGTAAAATTCCTGAAAAATAAAATGACATCACTCCATTTACCAGCCTCCACCAGACCAGTGAATTTGCTCAAGCCCAAGATCCCAGGTGATTCCCAGCTAGGTGGATCCAGATAGCTCCAGACCCCAGAGGCCTGTGACTTGGTGCATGGAGCATCACGAGTAGGTTTTTAGTCCCAGGAAGACACCACAAAGGCAGCTGGTAAGCACCTGTGATATCAGACACTTCAGTGAGTGTCAAGCTTTAATTAGTCTCCCCTCCTGCAGACAAGGAACAAATTTCCCCAGACCTCTGAAGACTGTCCCATGGGATCTCACTACTGCTTTTTTTTTCCTTCCTTTGACCTCCCTCTTCCCATAGACTCTTGAAGCTCTTGGCAAATAACCTAAACCTGCTCCATTCTAGAAGTGATCCATATGCAAAAGCAAAGCTCCAACCTCGACCTTGTTCAAAGGAAAGACTAAATAAAAAATAAACAATGGAAGTGATGTGACCCCTAACTTCCAGTTGCTGCTGCTCACATGAAAGGAGAGATCTTCTCCAACCTGCTGTGCTCCTACAAAGCACACTGGTGGAAGACACCAGCTCCCTCACACCGTGACTCCACCTTCCACCACTCATTAGCCCAGCTTTAATTAGCACGTGAGATGAGGGGAAACAAGCAGCGGCATTGGCAATGCATGACTGCAGCTGGAGGGAGTTGCAGGACAAGCCCTTGAGGGGCTTCCAGCCAAAGCTTGGTCGGAAGGCGTGAAGGAGACATTCCTGCACACTCCTTCCAGTCTCAACACGACGGCCCCAGACCGCCTCCCGCGGCCCTGCCAATGCAGCAGCGCTGCCAGCAAGGAGCCTTCAGCACCGACACAGCCACGCCACTCCCTGAAGCCATCGTCCTCGTCACAGCACTGACCTCACGCGGCGGCGGGGAGGCGAGGGGCCCCCACGGGCCACCACCGCAGCTCTGAGGGCACCCGGCGGCGCTCCCGCCGCTGCCCCGCGCCCGCTCCCCTCAGGGCGCCGCCCGCCACAGCCCCGAGCCGCGAGATGACGTCACGAGGCGCCCCGCGCGGTGCCCGCTGGGTACTGCAGTCCGCGCGCCGCCGGCGGGGGGCGCAGGACTCCCCTACCCAGAGGCCCCCGCGCGGCCGCCGCCTCCGCGCACAACATGGCGGCGCGGGCGGGCCGGGGCGGCGGGCTGTGAGGGGCGCGGGGGGCGGGCGGGCTGCCCCGGGGCCCGCCGCGGCCGCCATGACCTACACAGCGGAGCAGCTGGACGGCGTGCGGCGGTGAGCGCGGCGCGGGGGCTCCGCCAGGCCGGGGCTGGGGGAGAGGAGCGCCTGAGGGAGCAGCGGGAGCCGGTTCGCGCGGGGGCCGCGCTCGGTGGCGGGGGACGATGGGTCTCTGGTGGAGGCCTGCGGCGGGCTCTGGGGGGATAGGCCGGTAAAGATAACCTTGTGTGCGCTTCCAGAATAAAGCGGTGTCGGAACTACTATGAAATTCTGGGCGTGGAGAGGGACGCCAGCGACGAGGACCTGAAGAAAGCCTACCGCAAACTGGCCCTGAAATTTCACCCTGACAAGAACCGCGCTCCCGGAGCAACGGAAGCTTTTAAAGGTGAGGTGGGGGCTGGCCCGCTTTCCAAAGTCGTAAAGCAAGATCAAAACGAGGACAGGCTGCCTCAGACTTACAGTTCTGCGCCTTATGTAAAGGCAGCATACGGGCCTATATAGCTTGTCATTTCTATAGACAGCTTTGCGCATCTCCACAAAATCCCGCAGCTGCCCAGCAAGGTTTGCCTTTTAATCTTTAGAATACAGATTTCCATTATAAGCAAAGGGAAACGTATCCCAGGTGTCATTTCTAGGTACTGCTAAAGGTTCAGAACAGTGCTTGGAAATTATACTGCCCATGCAGGAGAGGGTGGTGTTGTGTAATCAATAACTGCTCTGTGTCATAAAAAAAATCTCATATATGCAAGCATATGAAATTTGAGGCCAATATTCTGTGTCTGGACTTTTAAGTAATGTTGCAATCTAAGCCTATATCAATGATGTTAGCATCTAAACTCTTACATCTTTTGCCTTTTCTGTGCTGTGTTGCAGCTGTCTGCAACAGCAATGTAAGGCAGCACGAGGAAAGTAAGATACTCATTTATAGTCTATTAGAATAAGGAGCTTTTGAAGGGTTTTATTTTTTTGTGTTAGGGTTGTATTTCTCTATGAAGTTGTTTACAGCTGTGTTCTGCCAGAGGTCAAGGAAGATGATGAACCAAAGATACTTCTGGGTGGTTTGACATAAAGTGTGAAATAGATATGCTATACAGCTTCACAAGCATCTCTGACGACAGAAAAACTTGGAAGGTGGTTCTGCATTTTAATTAGACTCTGAAGTTATTAACTTTGTATTAACTGTATATGCTATATGGAGTTGCACTTCTATATGAGTTGCTTAGTTTGATCTGATAAAATGTTACATTCTCACTCAATCTCTTGACTGAAGTGACTCTCTCACCTCAGTTTTACAAATATTTCAACTCTCTCCATATACTTTTCACACTTTTGTCTTTTTCCTGGTATCAGTGATAGCAGGAAATAGGTTCCATCACAGGTAATGCCAGTGTTACAACACTTTTTTTACAAAGTCAGTTCTTTCAAAAGTAGCTCAGTCTTTGGTCAAGCACAAATTTTCAATGCCTGTTTGGGCTTTTTTGCTACTCTTATAAAAGTCTGAGATCTGGAAACACTGTGTAGTATGGCTGTGTAACACTTTTAATTCACTCTCCAGCAATAGGCAATGCTTTTGCAGTTCTGAGCAACCCTGAAAAACGATTACGATACGATGAATTCGGAAGTGACCAAGAGCATGTCAGCACTGGCCCGGCCAGGCACTATAATTACTACACAGAATTTGAAGCAGACATCACACCAGAAGAAATATTCAACGTGTTTTTTGGTGGGCACTTTCCTACAGGTCGGTATCTGTCTGCAGTGTTTTTGAAATGCAATGAACTGACACTAGACCGTAAAGGAAGCTCAGCTTCTCTTGGTACAGCTCAGAGAGTTGATTATACGTTTGAAAAGAGCAAAAACTTTCTTGGATTTACTCTCTTCTCTATTCCTAGCTTTTTGTGCCTGGAAAAGCTCCCTTAATGGTTTAAATTTGAGATTTTTAGCAACTCCATTCCCGCAAAAATCTTGTCAAAGCCCAGCCTTGCTGTCCAGCAATGCTCCTAGAAGAGAGAGCTGCCAGTGCAGTAATGGCTGTTGCTGCCAGGGCAAGTTCCTAATCTCCCAGCCTCTCATGAAAATTTCTGACAGTACTAGTTAGGGGTAAGAACATTTTAGGCTGGCAAGGGATTAGGCTGTTTGATTCTTAGTCAGGCAACATTTGAATACCAGCTGTAGCTGAAGACCCTTATTTTTGTTGCTGCTTTTATTCCCTCTGTTGTCTGAAGCCAACAGTGATATGGTAGGTAAAATAAGGTGTGAATGGGAAAGGATCAGAGGTATCTTTGCTGATGGTGGTGTTCTTGAGACACCTTACCGTGTTCCAGTACAGTGTGGCAGCAGCTCCTGGCGTCGTGGTCTCAGTGCCCTTATAACTAGGAAAACATAGGGGTTCATTTGGCTTGCAGCAGCTTGCATGCTCTAAAGAAATTAAAACTCTTTAGCTCAGAAAGTGATGCCTGCCAGGAATGGCTGACTGTTACTGGATATATACAGTATCCAGTAACAGAACAGTAGATCCCTACCTGTAGTAGCTCCGAGCATATCTCAGTCCAGCCTTGGTTTTTGTATTTGTAGTAAAAATAGAAAGATACTGCAAGAGCAGTGGAATACAGGTTTGGATTAAAAGTAAATCTGAAAGGTATGGTGAGCTCAAGGGTCTTCCTGGCAGTATCTCAGAAATTGCTTTAGCACTCTTGTAAACTTTTTCACCTCCAAAGCATGGTATAAAGCAACATACATGTAAATTACTACAGTGTAAAGCCACAGATACAGGTAATTACAAGTTCCCTATAACCTTAGTCTGTGTTGTAGCATCTTGCAGCTAAGGGGACCTCAAATTGCTTTCAGAATTTGATCAGTACATGTGCAAAGTGAGCCAAACTCAGTGTGGCATAACTCCACACTGAGTTTGCAAGTTTTCCATTTCTGACTTTACAAGAAATTGCACCTGCATGTGCCTTTTGCCTCAGCCACTAGTGAAACACATGGAGTGTGACCACTTTGTAGCTGTGGGCAACAGGAAGGTGTGGAGTTGAGGACAAGAAATTGAGGAGCTGCAGGAGGAATTTGGGTACTGGGCGTGGTAGGTTTAACAAGTAGAGTGGTATGAAGAAGTAAATGGGAATTTTTATAAAAGTGGCAGAGAATAAGAAAGTAAAAATATAATTTCGTAGTAATAGGTGTTGGTAGTAAACAATAGTTTCCTCACCAGAAAAATCATAGAATTGCAGAATACCAGGTTGGAAGGGACCTCAAGGATCATCTGGTCCAACCTTTCTCAGCAAAAGCCCAGTCTAGACAAGGTGGCCCAACAGCCTGTCCAGCTGAATCTTAAAAAGTGTCCAGTGTTGGGGAATCCACCACTTTCCTGGGGAGATTATTCCAGTGGCTGATTGTTCTCATGGCCCTCCTCTGGACCTTCTCCAGCTTGTCCACATCTTTTTTTGGGTCTAAAATGTTTGGGTCTAAGTTTATGCACGTTTTCCTAATCTAAAAGTGAGTTTTAAATTACGGAAAATCATCAGTTCAGTAGTTTTCCAAATAGTCAAAGCTAACACAGTTTCTACTTAGCAAGAGAATTACTAGTAAGAGGATGCTCAGATAGTTGATACAAAGAGAACATTTTTTAAACTGTCATAATAAGTAGGACTTGCATGCTGAAGTTTGTGCTAAGCTGCGATGTTGTGCTGGTTTTTGTTTTGTGACACCTTGCTATCACCAGGCTTTCTGGAAGTCTGAGTAAGAAGTGTTGGTATTAGGGTAAACTCATTTGTATAGCTTTTGTGGGCAGGTTTATAGCTTTGGTTTTACCGTGTGTTTTTCCTCTATGGATATTCAGTGGAAAAAAACTAAAATGTTAAATGTCATAAGTCTAAAAGGAGACTCTCTACATGACATAGTGTGCAGTTATAATGTGTAGAGTCTACAAGTTGAACTTCCTTCTCATAAAAAATAAACACATATGGAAGGGAAGAAACTGCTAGCAGAAATTCTTAGAATTTGGGAAAACTTTTTTCTAGGCACCCTTGCAAAAGCTATTCTTCTCTTCCCACACTTGCTTCTGTTTTTTCACAGCTTGATAAAATATTGTCTGAGCAGTGTTGAATGCTAGAAACAAACTTCCTTTTTCAAGTAAGAAACTTTCCTTCTTCCAGCCAGCCTTGTTTGGCGCTCTGTTGGAGCCCTGACTGCAAACGTGCCTAGACCCTCGGAAAAATCTTTAAACAAGCAATGAAACAGATGTTTTGACACGGTAGCAAAGGTCATTTCCACCCACGTTTCCTTCAGAATTCTTTGGGAAATTCAGAGAAAGGACAGTATAAGAGTGTAAAATAATGTGACATCTTTCCCAGGGCTTAAAATAGATTTGCATTTCTGTTGTCATAAGGCCATAAATTTTAGTTTTCTAATACAAAGACATTCAGAATTTCAAGAGAGCACAGCTATTATTAAGATATTCATATGATGATAAAATCAGAGCTGAAGCTTCAAATCGAAACAGCATATGCAATTCTTTCCTCATTTTAGAATTTTTAAAAATAAATCAACTACATTCAGTGTGCAAGAAAGGAAATCCTGAATTGTACTTTTTTTTAATTCATCTTTAAAAATATCTTTCCTTATTATAAAAGTGAGTGAAACTATTAATAGCTTGAAGGAGGAGGAAGTAGAAATGAGTGTAGAAGACCATATTCAGTAATTATGGGAAGCCATAATTCATGGCCTGAATCTGGTGAAGCAAATTCATTTTCTTGCTTAGAGCCTGGAGGTGCAACACAAGCTACGGCCTTGCAAGTGAATGTGACAAAACCGGTGTTAAAATACGAGATACAATAATAAAAATTATAGCATGTTTCTACAGTCTGATTGAAATTAAGATGAACTTGGGGCAAACTTTACAATTCTCTGGCATACTTTTTGGAATGACATATTATTTTAACATTTGAAGATGAAGAGTGTTTGTGCTTTTAAATCTGAGGTCTCACAACTGTAACTCAGGCTGTGTAGTATAAGCCTGGATAATCCACTAGAAACTCTGAGAAATACAGGTGAGTACCAGCAACTGTATGAAGATCATGACTCTCTCTTGGTTTCTTTTAACAGGAAATATCCATATGTTCTCAAATGTAGCCAGAGATACGCACTATTATCCACGGAGACACCGAAATGAAAGAGCATGGACACAGGAGCAAGAAGAGGAAGAAAACAGGCCACAGGTAGCCAAGAGGAGGGATCTCTTGAGCTTAAATATCTCACCAGGGTGAGGGGTCCGCTTACACATCTGAAGCCAGAACAGACTTTCCCATCCTTAAATGCTCAGCATTTATTCTAAAGTGCTGCAGCCAAAATGGATGTTTTCAAAAGTAACTGCTTTAAAGATACATTGTATATAGGATTGCAGGCCCTGGAGTCTCTGTCACTGAGTGTTTTGCAGGCACTTCCTTTTTGCAAGCTCTAGTGGTTTAGTATCCAACAACAACTAGTCCAAGTGAGGACTGATAGTGGATACAGAAGTATTGACTTGTCCTCATGGCACATTTAATCCCTCAGTAAATTAGCACACAACCTCTGCCCAGGTGCTGCACAGGCCCCTTCCTGCCCAAGGCAGGATGGGTCTGGGGTACATTTCTACCAGCTGAAACCTCCACATGAGACTCAAGGTGTCATTTGTGGCTAGTGCACATACAGGCATGCCACCTGCCTTGGAAAAAATCTTCCTCCGGAGGCAGTCTTAACCTAATGAGATCGTTCTCCAAGGAAGATGAATTTTTTCCTGTGAGGCTCTTGCAGTCAGGCTCTGAAAAAAACCTGATACAGCCTATAGACAGCTAAGCTAGGGCAAATGAATCCCACCTACCACTGCATCAGGTTGTTGCTATCCCAGGGCAGAGAGGAAAGCCTGAATAGCTGCATATTTTATTTTGCTCCTGATTAGAAAAGGCACTTTAGAAGCCAGTTTAGAAATCAAATGAAAGCAGAAGATCTGTGTTTTCTCTTTGATATTTTTTTCCCACTCTTTTGTTCTACTAAATTCATTCAAACAAATAACCAAATGCTTGCATCCTGTCCCAAGCTACACTGCATGTGGTCTCTTAACCCTTTACTTTTCAGCCATTTTATCCAGTGTTTGAACAGAGATAGAGATTTTTAGAACGCGTGTAGCAAACTTCAGAAGATTCATGGAAAGCCGTAGGCACAAATGGGAATTGCAGTGTGTTCCTTCAGCCTGGATTGTCAGCTGGTCACTGACAGGTACAGCGCTGTGGGCATCTGTCGCCTTGTGAAGGAGGATGCAGATGAAAGGAACGTCATGAAAATATAATTGAAAGAAAATGGCTTTAAAGACTTTTCTGAGATTATTAATAAAGGTTATTTTGAAATTAAAATGCCATCCCTCTCAAAATTCCAAAGTTTTCCTCTTTTTTTTCTTTTCAGTTTACATTTAATACATTGTTGATCTATGATAGATAGCCTGGTCTCTGTGAACAGATAATCCTTTTTCATCTGTATCTTTTCTTGACTACTAATTATTGTTGTTCTTTTCAGAATTCATATTCTGCATTTATACAGTTGATGCCAGTTTTCATAATAATAATAGTGTCAGTTATAACTCAGCTGATGGCCACAAACCCACCCTACAGCCTATTCTACAAATCGTAAGTAATTTAAAAACACATTTTTCTGGTCTTCGGTGTTTGCGATAAGGAGGTAGACGGTTGTTGGACTTGATGGCAAAATGCATGTTATTGTTCTGTTCTGCTCTTTCTAGAAAGTGTTATCAATTTGTAAATAAGGAAATACCAACAGTCTCTATTGATGAGTTCTGCTGAGCTTTATCGCTGTGAAGTTAACTCTGGTGTGCTTTATTGTACTGTGTGCTGAACAAACAGAGGCACTGAGCCAGAAAGCTTTCTCAACTGGTGTGAAATGTTTTTGCACAGTGATACAGTAGCAGGAATGTGGGTGTAGCTCAGCTACAGTGCTGATCTGGTCTGCCCGCCCCCAGGGATCTGTGGACCACCACTGAGGTTCCTCTGTAAAGTGATTGAAAAATGAAGCCTGTGGTTCACAGTTTAAATCCAAATCTGCTCTGGAGCCTGAATTCCACTGGAAGAATTGTTGACCTCCACAAATCATTAAAGCCTTGAAATGCCCTGGTTTAACATCTGGAAAGAAGCAGGACCCCAGGGTTGCAGAGGGCAAACTGAACTGGTCAGCTCTGGAAGCAGAAGGAACGGCACCAGACCTGCTGTAAGCTGAGTTTGTGGGGCAGAGGAAAACCCACTTGCCCCTCTCAGCATCTGGTGTTGGGAGGAGGGAAGCTCTCTGGTGGGAAAGAGCTCAGTTCAGTCTCCTTCCCTGGCTCTTACTGAGGTAGGAGTGGGAGTCAGCAGGTTTTGGAGAACTTCCTGCAGTAGCAGAGTGCTTCAAACACTCCCCTTGCTCCCTTCTAGGAGTAAAACTACAGTTTAGGCCCATATCCTCTCCACTGTCATAGTAGCCCAACACCCTTTACTGTTTTTTGCCAGGAGATGTCAGTGTGTAGACCTAGCATAAGAACAAGGGGGTGGTTGTTTTTGGGGTGGGTGGTGGTTGGGGTTGTTGGTTTTTTGGTTTTTTTTTTTCAGAAAGTGTTTTTGCTATCTGCCAGTCCCATGTGAAACCTCCCACACTGCCCCCAGAACAGCTAATCTCTCCTGCTTTTCTTCACTACCTCCCCTGTTGATTTGAGATAGTCAGGCCTGAGCCTCGTACACAGTTATGCTGTTTCTCTAAATCATATCCTTAAAAAAAAATAACAGCCTAAAAACTAAAATAAATTGTTATAGAAAGAGAGCATACACCTCTGAGACATAGTGAGAGAGAATGAAATGAGGAGTCCAGGAAATAGAAGGGGCAAACTGGATTCCATTGAGTAGAGTGTAAGCTTTGTGTTTTGGCTGCCTGCCTCTTTCTCTGGGCAGTGATTTGAAAAAAGGCCTGGGTATCTTTGCTCAAATAAGGAAGTTCAGAATAAGAGTATAGTTTAATCCAGTGGCTGCGTCAGAGTGGATAATTCTACCTACAGGATATTCTTTGGGATATTCCATGCCCCACTTCGCTTAGTGATGATTATAAAACCCTAAAGGAAAGTGTAACTAGAATCTCCCCGGCTAATTTTTATTTCTACTAAAGGATCCAGAAATTGGGAAAATCCAGATACAATTGCATTGTGCCCTAAGCAATACTAGGCTCATATGCCTTTCCTGTAATCTCTACATTCATTATCAGTTCCCATGGATTTCTAGAAATGACCAACAAACAGAAGAAAATGTGTGGAGCTTCTGTTCACAGATAAAATTTTCTCTTCTGTTTTGGAAGTGGCTTGACTGAGCTGTTGAGAACAAACACAGTATTTGGAAGGAACAGTGTCAGCTCGGAGTCAGTTCTTTGTAGATATCTCCAAATAGTAGATATATTCCTGTGGTTTTTAGCGGGGGGGGGTGTGAATTCTGTTTGTAGTGCACAGCTTGCTGTGCCTGAGACTTGTAATTTCCTTATTGGATGGCTGAGGGAGCTACAGTCCTGCAGGAAGTAACTGTAAAGAACTTGTTGTAAATACTGTCCTCTGGAAATGCTAATATGGAGAAACATCTATTGATTTCTTTATTTTTGAACTGCTAAAAAAATCTGTTTTCTCCATGATGTCTTCACAGGTCCATAGGCCATGTTATTAGTAGAGAAACAGAGAACTTGCAGGTGCCTTACTATGTTGATAAAAACTTTGAAAAGAATTATCAAGGAGCAGAACTTCAAGAGCTAGAGAAAACCGTTGAAAAAGATTACATAGATTATATTCAGACCAGCTGCTGGAAGGAGAAACAGCAAAGTAAGTTATTTTTGTTACAAGTGTGTGCCTACAACCCATCAGTAGTTGTATGGTGGCTATGCTTCACAAAGCATTGCCATTTTTAGCCTCATTTTCCGATGCTTATAAATTCTCAAACCTTGCACTGGTATTTCTCACATCTGCTCTGAATTTGCTATTCTTGAGGGTCTGTCAAAATTCATTTTAGGTGATTCTGAGACACAAGTGGAAAGTAGACGTCACCATTTGAGACGTTTTTTCCACCCCGTTTTTATGCTTGAATAATTTAGTGATGATGATTTAAACGTATAATCCACCACATTTATCTAGCTCTGACAGGACCAGCAAAGATTTGAGACATCACCTTTCCTTTGCTGGAGCAGAATCATTTTTGCTTTGACTGGCTCCACAAGAAGATTGTCTAACTTTTTCTTCAAAACTTTATCAGCAGGAGAGCCCATAGCCTATTCAGGTGCTTTTGGTAATCTTGCAGTAGACTGTGTTACTGGTATCAGTTTTCAAAGAGCGTGCTTCTGTGGTTGTTTTGTGCGCTTATTTGCATTTTCTATCTTTAGATGAGTTTGAGATCATGTTTTTCACCATAGTCAAGATTGTCTTTTAAAAACAAGAATTGAATGCAGAAAGGGAGAACAGAAAAATGTGAGCATTCAAAATCATTATTCTCACGTCAGTCCTAAGTGGATCAGTAGCACATATAAAGGCATGTATTTTAACCCCACATTGTATTACTTGGTAATTACTGCTAATCTAGTTCATTGAAAACAGAGCAAATCCCTGCTTCTTTTGGAACTGTAAAAATAACAGAAATCAAATTACAGGGACTAGCTGAAGTTGGGACATTGTGACTGATATTTTTCAGCTAAAGAACTCATCACCTTGAAATGAGTAAACACAAACTACTGCTGTGCATAAAGGAAACTGGAAGAAGTTGTTTCTGTGTAAATGTTTAGTAGTAGCAGGCAAGCTGCTTTCACACACCAGTAGGGCTTTCTTAATTGCTCTATGTAAAACAGGCCTCAGCACACTACTAAAAGGTGACTTTGCACATGTTTACAGTTTCTTTACCAGTTGCATCATTATGGAAGCATACACTTTGTCTAAACAAGACTTGTTTAATCCTGTGCTAGAGGTAACAAGCATTGCTGACTCCAAACTATTTACAGGTGTTTGATGGGAAGGGTTGTTCTGTTTTCATCCAGAGACTGTTTTGTTTTATTTTATATAAAAGTTACCAATCTTGCTTTTAAAGCGAAATATACAGATGTAGGCTCTGAAGTTAGAAAAGAAAAAAAAAAAGTGATAAAAAGCCATAAAAATCGCAAAAAATCCCTTTGGTTTTGGTGTGCTTGACTTGTGATCTTTGAGCACCTGTGGCTGGCAGTAGCAGCCCCTAGGTATAATATGGCTGTTAATAACCATAAATGTAGGCTTCATGTGTAGGCTTGCTATAGGGATAGAATTAATTTCTTACAGAAAAATCCTTTTAATTGACCTTGTGCAACTGAAAGTCATCATGTTTTCTCTTTCACGTAGTCCCTGAACTAAGGAGTGTCGTGCCCCAAAATGGGCAATGGAGTTTGCAAGTCAGAGAGACTGGTAGTCCGAAAGGGGGAGATGATCCAGCATTGAATGACAAGTACTGCCTACAAAACAGTGCTGCTCCTGGAGCTTTTTACACTTAGAGACCATATTAGTCACACATCTGCAAATATATTTACAACATCCACAATTAACAGTAGCCTGAGGACACCACTGTAATTAAAAAAAAAACATTTTCAGAATGATTACCATCTAGGCCAGCGAGCAGGTAATGAGCACAGCTGAGACTGTGCTAACTTTAGTACAGATAAACTGTGAATACAAGATGGAGTGCTGGGGAAAAGTCCTCTGGAGATGTTGAGACAGTTCTTAGTCAGCTGTTGTTTCATAACTTTGGTCCATTAATTCATGTTTAAGTGTCTAACTTCATGTAGTCAGGTTTTTTTTCCTCACTTGGATGTCTATTAATAGTAAGTTTTTGTTTACTGAAGGTGCATTTCTCTTTAGCACCTGCAAAATGGACATAGATTAGGTAGGAACAGATTGAGTTTTAAAGTTCTTGGCTTTATGACTTGAAAAATGTTACCTGGTGTTCAACTACCTTAATGAAAACTTCAAAAGTAACTGATATATTGGTATCTTGCTCAGACAGTCACTTTTATACCGCTATCAGTAGACAGTGTTTCTCTCTTCACAGCAGAATAGTGTGTAAAAGTTATGCTGTGGTTTTTGGTCTTCTGAAATCTTTGATACAGTTAAGTACAAAAAGCACATCCCAGGTTTTTACAGGACATTGTTCAGCTGTGATAGCACAACTGTAAAGTAAGACTGCAGAGAGCTCTGAGTCGTAGAAAATTACAAAGAGGCAACTGAAAACAGAGAGAATAAGGATATGTAGTTGGAATTTGGTATTTTAGGACTTCCTTAAAGAGAAAAAGTTCAAAGGAACAACTCGATGTAAAAGATTGAACAACCCAAGGAACAGACGTGACAGAATGAATGCTGTCAGAAGTGTAAGCGTTTGCAGTGCATAATTTTGCCCAAGTGGGTAAGTGTAAACTGAGATTCTTCACTGCAGAACGCCAGGGACTCTGGACTTGGAGACAATTACCCGAATCTAGTTTTGCTGAAGGCTTGTCAAGGCTATGTGCCCAGCACTACTTGAGTGGCATTTGAGTTATAAAACCTGAAAATTGATAACTAATCTAAAATAAAGCGTTCATGCCTGTCAGCTTGTAAAGCTTTTCAATAAGTTTAATGGTTAAATGGCTTTAAATTTCAGTGGGACAGGGGCAGAGGATATAAGGCATGAAAGGATGTATTGAAGTTCTTTCCACTCTGAATGATTTTGTAAAATGAGGGACTTGTAAGGTGTATAAAAGCTCTTTGAAAAATTGAGTGTCATCAGGTAGCCTGTGCTTAGGGAAATTTTGACCTTTTCAGAAACAAATTACTGCTATTCTCTTGGGTGCATCTAATCCTGGATCTAAATTGTTCTTCAGGGAGAAAGCAATATTGAAGACTTCCTTAGATAATCGGCAAAAGAAACTTCTCTGAATTACTGAGGGGAAATAATTTAAACAATGGGATTATTTCAGTTTTATGTTGCTTTTGAGAGGAAGGGGAAAAAAATATGCAAAGTACATTTGAGATTGTATTGTTAATGAAAGGGCATAGAAGCCTTTCAGACAAGTCCCTCAGCTAGCTGTTCACCTTCCTGTAATCAATACCAAAAAAAAAAAAAATTGATCATGCCTTCTGGGCAAACCTGTGGCCAGACAGAGTTTGAATTCTGAGAAGTGCAACATCAAAAAAAAAATTATCTATACCTTAAAGTATATATTTGGATGGGCCCTTGCAGAATAGATCTGCCAGAAGATTGTGTTTCTCAGTTACATGGGCAGGGGTGTATGTCTTGTAGTTCCTGCTTAGGCTGCAGACAGCTGACACAGCCCCAAGGCAGCGATAGGAAAAGTAGTGGTGAGGCTCCCTTTCCTTCTGGCTTGTCACTTAAATACTGCTGATGGGTGTAGAGTAACCCCCCTCCCCGTCTGTGCCTGGTGATACCTCAGTAAGGATCAGGGCAGGGTCAGATGAGTCTCATTCAAACGTACATAGCGGTATCGCCTAAGACGGGTGCTGTGTAGCAAATGGTATCCTACTAGCCCCTTTTTATGCACAGTTAGTTTAACTGTATATGTATATTTGAAAGCAGTCACCTATTCTTTAGATCATTAACAATTTTAAATCTTACGTGACTTCTAAGCTATACTTTCATAGTTTGTGTTTTCTCTGTAGACGGTAATAATCGGTCATTTTTAGTTTTGGTTATTGTCCTACTAGTGCACTGGTAGAGAGGGTTATAACTGAGTTTTCAAGCAATTATGAAAATACTTTAAGTAGCTAGCCTGGTTAAACCTGATGGCCTCTCATTAAAGAAAGTTGTTAACATGCCCAGTTTCACTGAAACAAGTTGCATTAAAAAAAAAAAACCATGCCACGAGAATAACAAAGCACTGAGAAACACTTATTTAAAGTAGGCTCATGGCTTGATCCTAATACATATTTTTTTCATCTTTCAGAGTCTGATTTGTCAAATTTGGCCAAGCTTTACAGAGATGAGCGGTTAAAACAGAAAGCAGAATCACTGAAACTTGAGCACTGTGAGAAGCTCTCCAGTCTGATTGGAATGCACAAAGGGGGCTGACCAGGACACACACATTCTGTAGTTTTATTTATTGCTGGTTTAACTTATGTTTTTATTTTCCTTTGTATAAAAAGGGAAGGAGTCTATTGTAAAGAGTCTGAATATTTAAGTCCTTCTGCATATAGTGCAGAGATGGGCCAACACAAGCCGCAGAGCTGGTGTTTGCTGTAATATATACTGTACACTATATTTGGTTCCCAAGGACCAGTGGCACTTTGTAAATTAATTCCCTGGGAAACGCTGTTAGTTTGGAACCTGTCCTCATTGGTAGTTTGTCTGCCATCCAAACAGTATATGCTTCCCAGGAGAGCAGACAAATGTCTTTGCTTTCTGTATTTTATATGGACCTGCAGTTCACTCGATCATACGAGCAGCGTAGTTCTCGGTATTAAGTGCGCTCGCCTTCTCATACTGATACCAAGCGGATGTCCTGGCTCCTACAGTGCTGCGTGCTGCGAATGCAGATGGAAGGCAGCGTGTTCCTGTGGAGTGTCATACGCAATGCTGAATTCCGAGGAGTCAAGTCCCTGCCTCAGGTGAGCACTTGAGCAGCTCCCAGCCCCGCCCCCCCAACCTGGAGGGCCAAGCCCCTTCTGTTCCCTGGCGAGACAACACGCTGAGACGCCGACAGTGAACAAGAAGATGAGAGTCTGTGAATTGCACCAATTCCAGTGTCTGCCAAACTGTAGAGAAAGGACAACTGTATTTATTTTCTCATATGTTTTCAGTGGCATATTTTTAAGCTGGCTGTTTTACTCTGATTTTTATCTGCAAACTCTTCTCCAGCTGTTACAGGGGTCCTGCTTTTTCTGGTACAGTTTTGATGTAGCATATTTTTACTCTGTTGAGCAGTTATGAATGTTTTACTGTAGAGATTAGTATTGCAAAGAAAAAGATCCATGTGGTAGTGTCCTGTTTTTTCTTGATCCTCCTTTACGAAACCAGGCATTTAAAGGCAGGTTGAGGATGGGTTGTACTCAGCAGCAGCAGAGAACAGAGTGTAGCTCCCACTGAGCATCATTAACCTCCCAAGCCAGTTTCTGTGGTGGGCTGCCGGGGGTGCGTGCCACACGTGGAATGAACTATTACAAAGGACCTTTCCCAGCAGTACAGGCACTGGAGGCACAGGCTTCTGCCCCCCCTCCTTGGTGTGGGGACTCGGCAAAGCCCCAGCAGAGGCAGCACTCACCTCTCTGACATGGAAGTACAGGTCCACTAAAACTGAGCTAGTCTCTGGTGTTGCCCCCATTCCTCAAACTCGCTGCGAGTACCGCAGATGGCCTTGGCTTAAACCTAGGAAGCAAAGTGCTCAAAAGTTTTGAGAAATGCCAGAATTAAAATTGCCTTTAAAGCTGAGACTTCAGGTCTCCACCTGCCTGGAGCAGTCACGTACTGGTGCTCTGCCACGCGCTGAGGGCGTCCCGTCCGCACGAGGTAGCTGGTACTGCAAGCGGGGAGCTGGGACCACAGGTACCAGCAGGTGACCCCTTGGTGTCCCTGTCCCATCCATTACAGCAGTGGGAGGTTGGGCACCAAGCGAATCCGGGGGCTGCAGGAAGAGAAGCTTTTCTGGTGGTCTGCACTGGAGCGGAGGTGTTTGCCTTGGGTTTTGAGACTTGGTGCTTCTGCATGTAGAAGCATTCATCCATATATGATGAGGCCATTGCAACTACAGCAGTATGGCTGCTATGAAATGGTGGTGTGTTTTTAAAAAAAAAAAAAAAAAAAAACCCAACAACATAGTGACTCCTTAAGATAGTATTTTTATGTTAACCTTTGTGCCCCATTGGGAAACTTTGTAGGAGTGCCTGGGGAAGTTGAGCAGAGTTTGTCAGCCGCTCAGGACGGGAAGAGTGCCAGTGAAAAAGGCATTTAGAGGGGGTTGTTGTGAAACACCTTTAGTGTGAGAGTCTGTAAGGGCAGAAATGTTCCATTATTCTAGGCTGGTAATGTGGCTGGCAGTAAGACAGGCAGCCTTAATTCTGCTATTTCCCAGTTTTGAGCACATGAGTGTGTAAGAAAAGCAAAATTCTTTTAATGTTGCTTTTTATATTTAAATAGTTTGTAGAATATATTTGAAATATATTAAACTGGTTGGACTTTATTCCAGGTTTGGTATCTTCCCTGTCATTCCTGTTTGATTCCCGTAGCTATAAAGCGATATAGGTGGGAAGACCAAACATGACAACTTTACTGGAGCTGTACGGAGCTTGAATTCATATGTAGTGTCTTGCACTTAAAATAGATTGCACCTTTCATCCAAAGATGTCAAAGTGCTTTATGGAGGTGGGAGACCTCCTGTGAGAAGCACAATAATTTTAAGAGTCTTTGCAACGAGAAAAAAGGCCAGGATGAAGCAGAAGATGAGACTGGAAGGTAAAAATATTTCAAAAAGCAATAAGATGTTCGTTGTTCCTAATCGCAGTCAGGGTGTTACAGATGACTGCGTGCTGGTGGTGTGCACTGTGACTAAGGGCATTTGGCGCTAAAACGTCTGCAGTGATAAACATAAGTAATTATTTTTGTAAAGCACTGGCATCCTACTCGGTAAGGAAAAAAAGGAAAATCGTATCATGCCGGTGGCTGTTGAAATGCCTTGCTGTCATTGACCAAAGGTTATTTGCCAAAATGCGATTGACTTCTGATTATTTCTTGGGTCTCTAAAGGTAGAAAAAGCCGTTCTCTGGGCAGGCCTGGGTCGCTGGGCCCAGCACCCCGCGCTGCCTCCCCGGGGCTGGCGGGGCGGGGGCTGCTCTTGGGCCACACTTGCAAATGGGGTTTATATATATATATGTGTATTTTTTTTTTTTTTTTTAAATGAAAGAGTTGACATTTCTGTGCCTGTCTGTACCGTGGTAAAAGCCTGACTTTGAAACGAGCGATGATTGTGCCGTCTGGGAGTTTGTTCCGTGCGAAATGGCGGCGCGGCAGCATCCGCGGGGACGGGCCATCAACTAATCGCCGTCCCCGCGGCGACAGCCCGCCCCAGGCGGCGGCTCGCCCGGGAAAGCCGCGGGTACTCCCCGGGGCCTGGATGGCGGCTGAGCCCTTCCCCGGGGCTGCGGAGCCCCGGCCCGGCCCCTGCCCCGGCGCGCCTCGGGGGTAGAGGACGCCGGGGGGGGGGGGCGGGGGCCGGCCGCGGCCCCTTTAAGACGGGGGCGGCAGACGCGTTGCTAGGAGACGGGAAGGCCCGGCGCCGGCGGCCGCCATTTGCCGCGGGGGTGCAGGAGATGGCGGCGGGCGCTCAGGCCTTGGCGGGCGCAGGCGTCCCGCGGCGGGGCCGGAGCCGGGGGGTCTCGGCGCGGGGGGACCGATCTCCCCTCTCTGTCACAGGGGCTGATCCCCGGGGGGGCTCGGGGTGGGCCTGTGGGCCTCGCCTCCCCAGCCGGGCGGGGAGGGGCCTGCGCAGGCCGCGCCCCCCGGTCGTCGCGGGTCCCGCCGGTGTCGCTGCCCGTCAGCCCCGCGGGTGCCGGCCCGGGCCGGCCCGGGCCAGCGTGTTCTGGCCCCAGAATAACGCGTATGTGGCCCGGGCCCGCGCTCTGGGAGCGGCTGCGTGAAACCGCCGTCTCGACAGGCCGGAGCTTCTCAGTCGCCTCTGGCGTGCGGCCCCGGGCACCTGCTCGGGCATCGGCCCAGCTCGGGGCCGCGGCGGCGGGCGGGAAAGCCTCGCCCAGACTCGGAGGTGGATCACTTCGCAGGCTCGGGCCGGCCAGGCTGTTCGTATCTGCCCCGGGCTTGCCCATCCCACCCTTGGGAACTGAAGCGCTTGAGGCAGGTCGGAGCTGCTGGCCTGTTCCGCCTCCCGCTTCCCTTCCGAACCCCAGAGGCAGCTTGGAAAAACCTCTGCCAAGCTGGGCCAGTGCTTCCTGCTCCTCTGGAGTTGCAAAAAGTAGGTCCCGCGTGGGAGAGGCACGTCCTGCTTTTGGCAGCTACTAGCAGCCTTCATCTTCCTCCTCGCTGCCCCTCCCAAGGTTGCTGGTGTTGAGAGGCGAGCACGCACAGCGCTGGCACGAAAAACAAGTTAATAAACAAATGCAATACTAAGTCCACAGGCAGTATCATGCTGGCTTGAACATAAAAGTAAATCAGCATTTAATTAGCAAGTCTGGCACAGCCTGGGTCCACCCGTTGTTTTTTAACATGCTTACGCCTAACAGGCTGCTCCCCCACACACCCCGACCTGCTTTGGGTGCTGGAAGACAAGTTTACAGCCTCTTAACCTAAAATGGCTGTATTTTGGTTAGCAGGAGGACCGCGGGGATCTCTGCCATGCCCTCCTCTCTCTTTCCTGTTTAGAAATCCCAAGCCACACCGAGGAGGGGGGGATGCACCCCAGAAGCAGGTGGAGGAGATGCGGGCGCTGGAGCGGCTCTTGCTCGGCGGGTTGCAGCAGCCCCGGGCTGCAGCCGGGGCGGTGAGGCAGGACTGCCCAGCCCGTTCCCTCTGTGCCTCAGCAACACACCCAGACAGGCTGTTCGTGGCAGCCTTGGGAACGTCAGAAGAAACCAGCCGAGCCGGCAGTCCTTGCTGCAACCTGGCCACGTTTTTCCACAGAGCAGGGAGCGTATGGGGCCATCCCGCCTCCCGCAGCGCCGAGGGCGGGTGCCGGGGAAGCGGGCGCATGGCTGGGTGTGTGGCGGTACTTTCCAGTCACCCTCGCAGCCCCCAGTATTGTCACCCCACTTGTCGCAGCTGTTGACGCTCTGACTGTTTCGGTTTTGGCAGGAGCTGGGTGTCAGTGAAAGATGCAGCAGCAGCAGGAATTGTGCCCAGCGCGAGTGCTGGGAAAAAGGGAGAGGAAAGGTTTAAAGCAGTTATACGAGTTGTTGCCCTAAATGGGCCTCACGCCCACTTCCAGGACAGCAGGACCCGTAGGCAGTATCACAAGGATCGTTCCCTTCATGCCCAGGGAATGCTGCAGGGATCCTCCCACGAGGCTGATTATTTTACCTTATCCAGAGCTTCACCAGCTCCCTCAGCCCATGTTCCCCTTGTGCTTTCTCTGCCCCCTGTAGTGGTACCCTGAATACACCACAGGCATTGGCAGAGCACCCCAGGGAGGCTCAGCAGGACACTGGTAACCCCAGGCTGGACCAACCTCCCTTTCCCACCAACTAGCAGTGGCCTTGGGACGCTGGGCATGACCCTTGGTGGAGGAGAGGGAATGGAGCAGCATCTCTCTGGGATCTGGGCAGGCTGGGGACCCCCCTCATTGTGGGTCTGCACATGCCCCCCAGCACTGCAAACCCAGCAGCGGGCGGGGGCTGCGTGCACGTCCCTGCGATGCTGCTGGCTGTGCCGTGCCAGGGCTGGTGCCAGCAGTGACTCAGCAGGCGCCCGCTGGGCTGCCGTGCCACCGGCCCAGGCTGCGGGGAGCTGGGTCCGGGGGGCTTGGGGTGCACCCAGCCAGCCCCAGGCTGAGCGCTGGGACCCCCCCTCACAGGGGGACCATATGGTGTTGCAGCACCCAAGCAGCAGCCCAAAGTTTTGGGGTGCAGCATGCCATTCAGGCAGCATGGAGAGCTCCTCCGCTGACAGCCGAGTCCCCCTGGCTCCCTGCAAAGCCAGGCTGTAGGGTTTTGGGGATTTGAAATCCCCCACACACACACTTGCACAAGGCCACCACACCAGCAAATGCTGCCCACGGCAGGTCTCCTCCGCTCCCCATAGGCACAAATGCCACCTGCAATCACAGCCCTGCTCAGCAGCGAAGGGTTAAGCGTGAGGCTAGCTGTCAGGGAAGCTTTCCTCTCCTCCTTTTCCTTGCCAAGGTTTAAATTTAGTCCCTGTATGAACCCAGATGACTTGGGCATCAGGTTGCTCCAGGACTGGCAGCGCTGGGGAGCACCTGCTACCGCGGCTTCACTGCAAAAATCCCCCTGAAAGCTGGGGCTGAGCTTCGCCAGCAGCGGTCAGGGCCGGCAAGCTGCGGAGACCCTCGTGCCATGGCGGGTGCCCTGGCCACTTGCTTTGGGTCCCCCTGAAAAAGGCAAATAGTAGCCGTCCATCATTTGGCTCTTGTGAGTCCTGGAGGTGCTTGGTGCCCGGTTTGGTTTCGAGCCTTGAGTTTGCTCCTGGCTGCTTGCGATTAGTTTTGGGGGAGCTGCTTCTTGGGGCAGGGTGGTTTTGGATGGGGACACACCATCCCTGCAGCAAGGCGGGCAGAGGGAGAGTAGCCATGGGAGGGACAGAGTGGCAGCCCGGGGCCCAGCCGTGCCCTCTGCACCGGGGATGGGATGTCCTGGAGGGGTCTGTGGGTCCCCCAGCTCCGGGGCAGCCCAGCCCACTGCACCGGGGGTTACGGCCCGGGTACCCCTGTGGAGTGCGGGGACGCCCTGGCACCTCGCCTGCGGGTTTGGGGAGCAGTGGTGCAGGATGAGGGGGCAGGGGGTGGTGCTGGCAGCCCCCCGGCAGACCCCTGCGGCCGGGGGCGGCGGTGGCAGCCCTGCAATGCGCTTGGCATCGCCTCCCCCCGGCTGGCGCTCGCTGACGTCCATGTGATCGAGGGGCTGCTCCGTCCCGCCGCCGGGTCCAGCCGCCGGGACAGCGAGGGAGCTAGAAGGTCGAGCCGGCGTCCCCGGCGGAGCGTCCCCAGCTCTGAGGAGGGTCCCCCAGCACCGGCTGCCCCCCCCCCCCCGGGTTGTCCCAGCCATGATGCCCCGTGGGAAGAGGGACCCGGTCCTGCTCTCCCATGCCGAGTTCCCCGGCACCGACGGCGAGCGTCCCCGCAGCGGCGGCGAGAGCCGGAGGTCCACGTCGGAGGAGGAGGGTGGCCACCTCCCCGGCCTCCCCCGCGACGACCTCCCCAAGAGCATGTCCGGCTCCTCCGTCTCCTCCTACCACTCCGCCCTGTGCTCAGAGGGGACAGAGACCTTCAAGGACTGCCTGGAGTTTCTGGATGAGGAGGGGACACCCCCCCGGGACACGGGGCGGCAGGGCAGCCATGCCGAGGGGGCTGCCCCGGTGTGCTGGGCTCCGGCGGGGGCCCCGCGCGTCCCCCCGCTGCCCGGCCCCCTCGCCCTCCCGCAGCAGGCTCAGCTGTCCATCGCGGCTAAGAATAGCCCGGTGCCGCGGCCGGGGGGCAGGATGGGTCTCCTCGGCGGGGACCGGCAGCCTGCCGCTGCTGCCACCACCGCTGGTGGGGAGCTGGCTCTGCCCCGGCAGCCCGGGGGGATGCTCGGCGGGGCGCCCAGCGATTCGGACGAGGCGGACGGCGAGGTGCGAGCGCTGACGGCCAGGGCTTTCCGCAGCCTCTCGGGTCTCCCTGCTGCTCGTCTCGACATGTGCAGCTCCCACACCTCTTCCAGCCTCTCCAACTCGCTGTCGGAGGACGGTGGGCGGCCGCGGCGGTGGCCGGTGGCCAGCAGCGAGCCCCGGGGCACGGTAGCAGCCCTCCACGGCAGGATGGGTTGGCCCTTCCCCGTCGGCGTGGACGGGGAGCTGCTGGGCTTGCTGGGGAAGGAGCAGTTCGAGTGCGTGGACGTGGAGCTGGAGAGCGGGGAGGCCAGGAAGGGCCACTGCAAGAAGAGGACTGTCCCCAAGCGCCAGATCCTGCTGAAGAGGAAGGAGAGGAAGGAGACAGGTTTTGGCCCCCGGGGGGACGGCCCAGCCCCCCAGCCCCTGCCCCCCGCCCGGAAGGAGCCCCTCAGCAAGGGCAGGGCCGTCGGGGAGGACTTCAGGCTCAACTACAAGCAGTTCATGAAGACAGCCTCCCTGGACACCGATGCCAGCAAGACCAGAGCGGCTTCTTGCCTGGTGAAAAACGTCCTCGCCAAGAAAATGCAGTACGAGCAGAGGATCAAGATGGAGCAGAAGGGGCTGTGGGGCAGCTCGACCTCCTCAGGGCCATCCTCTGCCGGCACCGACATGCTGGGGGACGGCCTGGAGGGCAAGTCCAGCTCACTCTCCCGCTCGGACTGCAGCTTCTCAGCTGAGGACCTGCGGAGCGGCGGGATGCCGGTGGCTGCGGTGACCACGGTGGCCGTGGGGGACGCCACCACCACCCATCCCACCAAGGGGGTGGTGCTGAGTGAGGCAACGAGGGAGAGCGTCTGCAAGCTGAAGAAGACTTTCAATGAACTCAATGAGAGGATGAAGTATCGGGAAGTGCTGGAGAGCCACCGGCTGCCCAGCGCCACTGAGGAGCCAGCATCGGGGAGGACCCGTTACCGGCAAGCGCGTGCCTTGTTTGAAGCCCATCCCGGGGTGGGGAAGGTGCTGGATGTCGCCCGCAAATTTGAGAGAGTGCCGAAGCCGTGGCCCAGCTTGAAGCAGCGAGCCATCTGCCCCAGCCACCCAAAACTCCTCCCCTTCGAGGCCGACAGCCCAGTGCTCCACGCCACACCGCCACGCCGCCTTGTCACCTCCTGGGCGCAGGAGGTGAGGCTCTTGCCACAGAGCCGGCAGGAAGAGAAGCCACCGGCAGTGCCTCGCCAGCCACCCAGCCCTGGGACCCTGGCCCGGGGGTCCCCCCCAGCCATCCCCCCCAAGCCAGAAGAGAAGGGGAAGGGGCGCATCCCGCAGCCCCGGGATGTGCGCAAACTGGTGAAGAGCAGCTACAGCCTCTGCTTTGGGACTGCCGGCACATCCCGTGGCACCACGGCACCAGCGAGTGGCAGGGAGCCACTGCCGGCCACCCCGCTTGTCATCCACTGCACCTCGGTCTGCCGCCGGGAGCCAGCGACAGAGCCGGGGGATGAGGAAGTGCTGGCAGCTGCCAGCCGAGAGCCAGCCCCGGCATGTGCCGAAGGCCCCGCAAAGCCCACCAGCAGCCGGCCCTCGCCCACCCAGGGCTCCCCCGTCCACATCACGAGGGTTCAGGCCACGCGGAGGGAGGCGGCCGCCACGGAGGGGCCACCGGCATCTCCCCCACGCCGGGAGCGGAGCGAGCTCAGGGTGCCACCGTGGGTGCCAGTTGCCGAGGGAGTGCCGCACGTGGAGACCCACCTCCACGTCCTGGTGGGCCGGCGGTCTCCGGCAGCGGCCCGGGAGGGCTCCCCGGCTCAGAGCAGTGCGGTGCTGCGGGCAGAGAAGACTGTTCTCCTCCCGCCACTGTCACCAAGTCCCACAGAGGGAAAGGAGGGACGTGGCCGTGACGGCACCGGAGGGCTCCATGCTGCTGAGGGGCCTGAGCCAGCGGCGCAGCGGCGTGGAAGCTGTGACAGCGGGGACCCCCGAGCCGGAGCCCCGGCTGGCGGCAGCACGCACCTACAGCCTGTGAAACCGGCAGCAAGAAGCGCGCCAGAGCCAGCCGCAAGCGAGCAGAGGCAGAAGC
This sequence comes from Strix uralensis, assembly GCF_047716275.1. Lineage (NCBI taxonomy): Eukaryota > Metazoa > Chordata > Aves > Strigiformes > Strigidae > Strix > Strix uralensis. The sequence continues at coordinate 4,355,978 of NC_133985.1, forward strand.
AGCCAGGCAGCTGGCTGGCGTCAGCGGGGAGCGGCAGCTCTGCTGACAGCACCGGCCCCGCCACCCCGTTTGAAGCCAGGGAGGGCAGCGAAGGTCCCTCTGGCCGGCTGCCGGAGCGGAGGGAGGCTTGGGAGCATTTACCGAAGTGGCCGGCAGGCACCGAGCCGAACCTTCCTGCTGCCCCGGCGGAGAACTCCAACTACTTAGCAATTCCTGTGAAAGGCCCCAAATCCTCTCCGATGCCAAAGCTTCCCTCGGTCCCCAACCCAGCCAGCATGTCCTTTGGGACCTCTGCAGTCCCCAGCCCAGCCAGCGTGTCCTTTGGGACCCCCTTGGTCCCCAACCCAACTAGCACATCCTTTGGGACCCCTTTGGTCCCCAAGCCAGCCAGCACAGCCTTTGGGTCCCCCACAGTCCCCAATGTGTCCAACTCATCCTTTGGCTTCCCCTCAGCCTCCAGTGTGGCCAACACACCATTTGGGACTCCCTTGGTCTCCAACCCCACCAAGTCTTTTGGGACCCCCTTGATCCCCTACCCAGCTAGTGCGACCTTTGGGACCCCCTTCATCCCCAACTTGTGTGGCACGTCCTTTGGGACTCCCTTGGTCCCCAATCCATCCAGCACATCCTTTGGGACCCCTTTGGTCCCTAACTCAGCCAACGCATCCTTTGGGACCCCTTTGGTCCCTAATCCATCCGGTGTATCCTTTGGGACCCCCTTGGTCCCCAATCCATCCAGCGCATCCTTTGGGACCCCCTCAGTCCCTAATCTGCCCAACTCATCACTGGGGATCCCCTTGGTCCCCCACCCAGCCAGCTCATCCTTTGGGTCCCCCTTGGTCACCAACCCAGTCCCTGCTTCCCTTGGGTACCCATTAGTCTCCAACGTGGTCAGCTCATCCTTTGGATCCCCTTTGGCCCCCAACCCGGCCAGTGCTTCACTGGGGACCGGTGTGTGTCCCCTGCCTGGTGGGGAAGCGCCATGGAGCAAACCCATCCCTGAGCCTCCCCTGCCCCAGTCCTCCACGGGCCCGGCCGCTGCGGAGCATGCAGTGCCACTGCCCCCAGCCCAGCCCCAGCCTCACCTCGAGGATGCTCCCCATTTCCTCAGGAGGACTGAGAGCGCCCTGCAGAGCAGTAAGAGCACGCCAAGCCCCACCAAGCCCTTCGCCCCCCACCTGCCTGCACACCGGAGGATGCTCGTTGATCCCAACAGTGGGAAATGCTACTACATGGAGCCACCACGGCAACCCCAGCTGAAAACACTCTATGACCCCGAGACCGGGCAGTACCTGGAGGTGCTCATCCCACCAGTGGCATCGCACACAGGGCTCTACCAGGCTCCTTTCAACCCCCTGCTCATGGCCCCGGGGGTCTATGGCCCACCCTACATGTCCTACAGCAGCTTCCCGGGGCTCCCAGCACCCCCGCCACCCTCCGCTCCCTCTCCTGCGCACCCTGACCTGCCGGCTGCTGAAAACCCCAGCTTCTCCGGGACCTTCAGCTCTGCCTCCAAGGGCGAGGGGCCACCTGCTGCCGGGGGTCCTGATGGTGGGTACCTGGAGAGCCTGTACTACATCCCCACGGGGATGCAGGCCAGCCCCGGCCCCAGCCCCGGCCAGCCCCCTGCCCGTGCCAGCCCTGCCGGGCCCGACAAGGAACCGCTGCTCCGAATGTGACAGTCCTTGGCCAGGGAGGGACCCGTGTGGCATCTCCCTTTAACCCCAAAATCAGCATCACCCCCCGGCACAGGAGAGACCCTCTGTCCGCGGCTGAGCTGGCGAAGCACCGAGGGGTAACGGCCACCAGCTGGACATCACCGGCTCCTCGTGGACTGCATGGTATGCAGGGTATTTTCCAGTGTGAGCACCTGGCAGCCCTGAAGCCATGGGCCCCGGCTGGCAAAGGGACCAGATGCACGGCCCCCGCTTTCCCTCTGTACTGCCGGTCCCATCCCAAGGGTGACCTGGGCTGGTCGGCACAGGGAGACGATGGTCCAGCCACCGCCAGCCCCCCCACAGCCATGGCTGCAGCACGGACTCCCTAAAATAGTAATAAAAATGCTGAGACTGAATTAAAACCTGCATATTCATCCTGTGTTTGTGTAGTCTGTAAAGAGGGGGGTGTGAGGGGCTCATGCAGACCCTTTGGGGGAGCTGAGGGGCTGAGGCACTTGGACCCCACAGTCTGTCCATCTGTCCTAGAGTGTCCACTGGATGAATCCTGGTCCCTGGGAGCAGGAGGGGTCTCTGCAGTCATCAACAAGCCCTGAACCCCAGCCCTTGAACACCAAACCCCAGCCCTGAGCCCTAAGCCCCAGCCCTGAACCCCAAACCCCACCCCAGCCTCAGCCCATGTAGGTCCACACCACCCCGGGGAGGCGTTACAGGACTGAATTAAACCAAAAACCTCCCGGAGAGGGGGCTCTCAGTCAGGGATACCCCACGGACACAGACACCACCCCCCCGCCGGCCCGACACCCCGGGGATGGTTGGGGCCACGTCAGCCGGATGCAGGTGCGTCAGATGCGCCTCAGCAACCACTCACTGGCCCCGGGGGTGGGGGGGTTTATAGTCGCCCCGAGCCTCTGCCCCAGCACTTTCAGCATCGCGGCAGGATGCAGCCGGCGCTGGCGGCGTGGCTGGCCCTGAGCCTGCTGGCAGGGTCGGGGGCCGAGGATATGTGCGGGGCCCCCCCTGCCAGCCCGGTCCGCTCCATCCCTGCACCCCAGCTCAGCCCTGAGGAACGGCTCTCGCCCCACATGCCCGAATCCCTGCGCTGCGATGCCTGCCACGCCATCGCCTTCCAGGTGGGAATCAGGGAGACAGCACCCTGAAGCCAGGAGTGAGAGCCCTCGCAGGGATGCTCCGGCCTGGGGAGATGCTGTCTGCTTCCCTGGGGCACCCTGCTGATGGCTTTCCCTGGTGGCACCCCAAAAAAGCCCTTTGGGGCCAGCAAGCCCCCTTGCAGCTGCTCATGGACCCACCACCTCATGCAAAAGTGCTGCCAGGGTGGCAAAGAAGGGGGTGCAGACCCCATCCCTGCTTGGAGCAGGGTCACGGGAAGGCTGCCACCCTCACTGGCTAGTTTCTGCCCTTTTTCACCCCAGATTGAAGAGCAGCTGCACAGGGCGGAGGGGAAGGTGGGCAGGAAGGCGCTGAGCGAGTCTGACTACGTGGAGGTGCTGGAGAGGAGCTGCTCGCAGGGCTGGGAGAGGTGAGCGGAACATCCCCAGGGACAGGGGTGTCCCCAGGGATGGGGTGTCCCCGGCGACAGGGGTGTCCCCAGGCACTGGGTTTTCCCCAACCCCTGACTCTCCCCGCAGCTACGGGGTGCAGGAGCTGGACGGGGAGAAGCGACTGGCAGGGCCGGGGCTGCCGAGACAGGAGCCCATGAGCGTGATGGTGATGGGGGGACCCTGGCCGGGCAGGTAAGTCGAGGCAGGGGTTGGCCATGCGGGGGGGTGCTGGGCACTGTCCCCTCGCCACCATGGCAGGAGGATGCAGCGTGACCCACACTCGGCTCCTCGCAGGCTGTCCAAGATGTGCCACAGCTACGTGGGCGAGCAGGGAGAGGCACAGATCTACGGGGCGCACCGGCGGGGCCCGGCTGCCCTGCGGGAGCTGCTCTGCCAAGGGGAGAAGGGGGCCTGTGCCAGTGGCAAGGTCGGGGGGCCGGCCCCCCCCAAGGCGCTGCAGAACGAGCTGTAACCCCGGTGCGGTTAATGCTTAATGCCCTGGTGACCTTCGGAACCAACTTCGTCCCCAGCGAGAGCCAACATGTGCCGGGAGGAGGGCGCCTTCCCGGTGTCGCCCATCTCCAGCGTCGTGACTGTCCCTCAATGCCCAGCCCAGTGCCAGGAGGATGCTGGCAGCAGCCGGTGCCCCGCGCTGCCGGACCCCTTGCGAGCCGGGAATTACTCTGTAACCTGCCAGCTCTAATGTTTTACCAACGTGGTGCTCAGGGCGGGAGTGCCCTGGCCCTGCAGGTGGTGCCAGCCCTAATTAAAGGAGTTAATAGCTGATCAGTCCCAGAGGCAGCACTCCCTGGTTTCACAACCCGCAGCCAATGGCCACCTTCCAGCCTGCTGCCCCGCACCACGGCCTGCGTGGTGACTAAAGTCCTTCCCACGGCCATAAAATCCCTCGTGCAGTGACATCGCCGCCGGGGCCGCATCGCTGGAGGATGGGGACCCACTCGGGAGACCTGGCTCAGCCCCAGGTGAACACAGCCTCCATCACCATCCCCATCCGGTCCCCTCCTCGGCCATATCCTGGGGCAGTGGGGTGGGAGGGGGGTGACCGGGGGTACCGACCCCAGTGATGGCCAACTTGGGGCCCCCACCAGGGATGGCAAAGTATGGGGTGAGCTTGGGGACTGCGGTGAAGCCCAGGACCGAGGGGACATGCTGGGATGCTGCAGCTGGGACTGGCTGTGCCATCCTTCATGGCATCCACAGGGTGGTCAAGGCATGCCAGGGCCAGTGGGGACCCCCCTCCACCCTCCCCTGGGGACAAACCATCACGTAGGGACTGATGGGATTTGGAGACCAGACTCCTCTTGGGGTCAGAGCCAGCACGGGGTGAGGCTGAGCAGCCACAGGTGCCGAGCAGTGGCCATGCAGAGCCCAGCCCCGTTCCCATGGGACACCCGGGACAACACTGATCTGGCTCCTGCCTCACCCTTGCTGCCAGAACGGGAACTTGGCTCTCACCCCCCCTGACCCCCCACGAACCCCTGGAAAGGAGCTGCCTGCGGCGGGCAGGGTGAGTACTGGGGCACCCCACGGGCAGCATGGCGCACACCCCAAATCCTTCTGCAACGCACCATCGGATGGAGACCCGCCAGCTGGGACCCCTCCCCATCCCTGAGAGAGCAGGGGGTCCCATGGGGCAGGCTGTGCCACTCGAGGGGCAGTGTGGGGTGCCCCCCCCCCAGCCCCAGCCCCCAGGGTGAGCCGGGGCTGAGCTGTGCCCCCGCACACCAGGACCCCGCAGCAGGCACTGGCCCCCCCCGGCCAGAGATGGACATGCTCTACAGGATCGAGGACGTGCCCCCCTGGTACCTCTGCATCCTGCTCGGCTTCCAGGTACAGCCTGGAAGTGGGTACCCCCCCCCATCGGCAGAGCCCGAGCCCCTGCTCCCAGTGGCGTGGGGCACCCCACAGCAGCCCAGCCCCGCTGAGCACCCCCTGCCACCCCTCAGCACTACCTGACCTGCTTCAGCGGCACCATTGCCGTCCCCTTCCTGCTGGCCGAGAGCCTGTGCGTGGGCAAGGACCAGCTCACCGTCAGCTACCTCATCGGCACCATCTTCACCTGCGTCGGCATCACCACCCTCATCCAGACCACCGTGGGCATCAGGTAGAGCCGCGGCCCTGGCGGGGACCCCCCTGCCCATCCCCAGGCCGCGGGCGCAGGCGTCCCCTCTCGTCCCCCCCCAGGCTGCCCCTCTTCCAGGCAAGTGCGCTGGCCTTCCTTGTCCCTGCCAAAGCCATCCTGGCCCTGGAGAAGTGGCAATGCCCGCCTGAAGGTGAGGGCAGAGGGGGTGCAAGGGGGGGGTGTCCAGCTGCTCCCCCTCCCAGGGACCACCTCACCCCCCCTCCATCCCCAGAGCAGATCTACGGCAACTGGGTGCTGCCGCTCAACACCTCCCACATCTGGCAGCCCCGCATGCGAGAGGTATGCTCCACCGGCACCCCCGGGGGCACCCCAAAATCCCCAGTGGGCTGCTGAACCCCCCCGCAATTCATGCTCTGCAGATCCAAGGGGCCATTGTGGTGTCCAGCCTGGTGGAGGTGGCCATCGGGCTGCTGGGGCTCCCCGGGGCGCTGCTCAGCTACATCGGGCCGCTGACCGTCACCCCCACCATCTCCCTCATCGGACTCTCCGTCTTCCAGGCGGCCGGCGAGCGGGCCGGCTCTCACTGGGGCATCGCCACGCTGTACGGCACAGGGACGGGCAGACGAGGGGAAGGGGTGTCCCCCGTAGCGCCAGGAGGGCACCAGGGGCACAAGGGACATCATCTCTCTCCCCCCAGCACCATCTTCCTGATCATCCTGTTTGCCCAGTACCTGAGGCACGTCGCTGTCTGCCTGCCCGGCTACAGGTGGGGCCGTGGCTTCGTCCTGTTCCGCGTCCAGATCTTCAAGATGTTCCCGGTAGGGACTGACCGAGAGCTGGGGAGTCCCAAAAATCCCCCCTTTTTCCATGCATGGGCTTGCAAGCAATGTGGGGTGCGTCCCTGAACTCTGCCCCTGCAGATCATCCTGGCCATCATGGTGGTGTGGCTGCTCTGCTACGTGCTGACGTGCACCGGCGTCTTCCCCAGCCAGCCCGAGGCGTACGGCTACAAGGCCAGGACAGACGCCCGGGGGGAGATTCTGTCCGTGGCACCCTGGTTTCGGGTCCCCTACCCCTGTGAGTGCCAGGCAGCCCTGCGGTGCACAGGTCCCCCCAGTACCCCTTCGCCCTGGGGGGATGCAGGGACCTGGTGCAGCATCACCAGGGCTGGGGAGCACCTGGGGGGGCCCCAAAGCGGCACCAGGAAGCACCAGGGGGGCCAGGTCCTGGGGTGACCCCCACCCTGACACCCCACTCTGCCCCCCGGGCAGGCCAGTGGGGTCTGCCTACAGTGACCTCAGCGGCTGTGCTGGGCATGTTCAGCGCCACGCTGGCGGGCATCATCGAGTCCATCGGGGACTACTACTCCTGTGCCCGGCTGGCGGGAGCCCCCCCTCCCCCTGTGCACGCCATTAACAGGTACGGCCAGCTGCCCCCCACCCCCCGTAACCCTGCCCGCACCGTGGCAGCCCTGGGGACCGGGCAGGGAGGCTGCAGGAGGGCAGTGGTGGGGACCAGCCCCTTTGCGTTTTCCCCAGGGGCATTTTCACCGAAGGCATCTCCTGCATCATCGCGGGGCTGCTGGGAACCGGCAACGGCTCCACCTCCTCCAGCCCCAACATCGGCGTCCTGGGCATCACAAAGGTACTGGGGCCGGGGAGGGGTCCTGGCTCGGCCGGGGCAGGGGGGGGACGGGAGCTGTCACCCGCTGCCAGTCTCTCCGTGCAGGTGGGGAGCAGGAGGGTGATACAGTACGGGGCCGGGATCATGCTCGTGTTGGGGACCATCGGCAAGTTCACGGCGCTCTTCGCCTCCCTGCCTGACCCCATCCTCGGCGGGATGTTCTGCACCTTATTCGGTAACCTCGCCGCAGCCGCCCCTCCAACCCGCACCACTGTTATCATCAGCCCTGGGCCATTTCCCTGGAGATTTGGGGGCTGGCGAGCCCAAGGGATGCAGGGCGGGCTTTGAGGTTTGGGGTTGAACCGCTGCTGCGTTTGAAGGCCCCTCGCTGCCTTTGCCGGGCAGCCCCCCCCGCCGCGGCAGCAGCACGGGCACCTCTGCCCGCCTGCAGCGCAGCCGCTGTCTCTGCTCAGGCATGATCACGGCCGTCGGCCTCTCCAACTTGCAGTTCGTCGACATGAACTCCTCCCGCAACCTCTTTGTGCTGGGCTTCGCCATGTTTTTTGGGCTGACGCTGCCAAATTACCTGGATTCCCACCCCAAGGCCATTAACACAGGTACACGCCCACCACGAAGAGCCCCACTTTTGGGTGTTTAGGGAGAGAGCAGGGCAGATCTCAAGGATGCTTGCCCACCCCGGGTAAGCACCAATTAATTAGGCAAATCTGGCTTATCGCAGCAGGGCCCAGCTCAGTCCCTGCTCTCTTGCAGGTGTCCCTGAGCTGGACCAGATCCTGACGGTGTTGCTAACAACAGAGATGTTCGTCGGGGGGACAATCGCCTTCATCCTAGACAACACCATCCCGGGTAATTAAAGCAGAGAGCCGGGGGGAGGAAGCAGGAGGGTTGGACGCAGATTCATTTTGGTTCAGAGCTGCAAGAGGGGATCGCAGGGCGAGGGGCGGCTGATGCTGAGGGCACTCAGGGGCCGGGGCTCGGCTGACACGGTGCCGGCTGCCGCAGGGACGCAGGAGGAGCGAGGGCTGGTGCAGTGGAAGGCGGGCGCGCACTCGGACAGCACGGCCAGCGCCAGCCTGAGGAGCTACGACTTCCCCTTCGGGATGAGCGTGGTGAGGAGAAGCCGGTGGCTGAAGCACGTGCCCATCTGCCCCGTGTTCACGGGGTTTAAGGCCCGGGTGAGGGGCAGCGGCGCGGCAGCCGCGGACGTGCAGGAGACCACGGATGGGCTCTCCGTGTGCACGAAGGTCTGAGCAAGGGGAGGACTCGCGCCCCAGCGCCGGAGAAGCCGAGCCGAGCTCCCACAGGTGCTGTCAGAGTTCACTAGCACCCGCCAAGTCCAAAGCCAAGGCTTCTGGTGCTTGTCTCGAACACAGGGCTAGGGAAACTCAAAGTTGCCTTTCAGGGACATCCCGAGCTCCCGGGGTACTAGTCTGGGGGCCACCAGCCCCCGCATCATGGCTCCATCTCAAGCCGTAGCTGGCTGAGACTTGATCGGCGCTTGCTGAAGCTCATTAGCCACTGGCTGAAGCTAGTTAGCCACCATCAGAACCAGCCAGAGTCCCCAAAGCCACAAACTCCCATCTGGGGCCACAAATTTCCAAGCTGTGCCCCTCAGCTTCAGCGGGGCTACCCAGCGGCTGAAGCAGGCTCTGCGTGGGGTACAGTATCCAGGCCAGCATTAGGATGCCTATTTTAAGATCATACATTAAAAATAATAATAAAAAAAAAAAAATTCAAGCCCACTTGCCCTACCGGTGTCTTCGCTGTGTCCTGCACCGTTCCCTCAACCCTTCTGTGCTGCGAAGGCTTCAGCAGCTTTCCAGGCTTCCTCCCGGGCTGCCCAACGTGGAGACACACCAGGTTTCATCCAGCCCGAGTGACCGTGAGTTCGGTGGGCTTCTGCCCGCACGGCCCTGCAGCCGGGGAGGTGGCTCAGCACAAGGCCTTGGCGTTGGGGACGCGTCCGGCTTTGGGGAGCGCTGGACAGACGGCTTGACCCTGGCCGCTGAAGCACTGCCTCGTGCGGCCGGTTGGCTCCCAGCAGAGGGTACAGAAAGGCAGCCGTCGGCCCCACTGCAACAGCTGACGGAGTCAAACCCGTTTGTGGACTTGGGTTTAGCACCAAAATCGAAAGTTGAAGCCAGCATTGTGTGACCCTGTCACAGTCTGTCCGCGCTGGCGTGGTGGCACAGCCACACACTCGCCCCCCAGGCTGAGCAGGAAGGGCAGACTGAGAGAACCTGTGGGTTGAGACAAGGACAGTTTAAGAAGTGAAGCTGGAGGGGGAAATACCACCAAAAAGACCCAAGTGATGCAAATACACTCACTCAGCAGCAACCTCGAGCACCGCGGTGCCCAGCCAGGCTGCTCTGCTGCTGTCCGTGGCGTTACACAGCGTGCAGTACCCCTTTGGCCACCTGTGTCCCCCCCCAGCTTCTCACCCACCACCAGCCCACTCGCTGGGGCTGGAGCGAGAGCAAGGGCGAGCCCCGACGCCCAAACAGCGCTGCGCTGTCAGCTCCGCTGTGGCCACAAACCCCAAACAAACACAGCAGGGCAGGGGCCGCGGTGGAGGACGGCAGCTCCATCCTAGCAGAGGCCATCGGGAAGTTCACCTCTTCGCTAAACCTCCCGCTGTTGGACACTTGGCCGGGATACAGCAGGGATAAAACAGCAAAGCAGGCGATGGGCTGGCTGTTTCAGGAGCAGCGTTCGGCTGCCAGTCACCCCCAGCTAATCACCCCCAGGCTGGAGCTCCAGAGGAAGCTCACCGGCAAGTGACGGCTGCCCGTGCGGGGGTTCTCTGGTGAAACTCCCACTCCAGCTAAAAATAACCTGGGGCACAGTAGTATGTTATTTCCTGACCTTCTGTCTTTAGGTGCTCGAGTCTAAACTATCTCCAAGTCAGTGGAAAAGCCAGAGGAAGGCCAGATCTGAGGTTAGGGAAGGGGACACTCAGCCAGGAGCCTGGGATAACAGCAATTACCATTCTGCAGAGCACAGCAAAGCGAGTTGGTCCGACTGAACCCCAAGAGGGGTTCTTCCCTCTGCGGCGAGACCGACGCAGGGATGTGGTTATGCTGTAACACCCGGTAAAGGCTTTGTCTCACCTGCAGTACCACGTAATTTCTGAAGTGTTTCCATTTGGTTTAATTGGAGGTTAAAAAAAAATATTAACAGTGAGGCTGGGCAAAGTTACAAAGCAAGAGTGGATGCGAGTGGTGTCCGAGTGCTGCTGGAGGCCGCTCCTGCAGCCTCCACACAACTCGCCCCCCGCGTCGTGGATCCAGGCAGCCCCCCCCGGGCTTTACACGGTGTCATGGGCTGATAACCAGCACTGCCCCGCCGCAGGGGAGCTGGACCCGGGTCAGCAGCGGTGAGAAGGAAGGAAAATGTGCCCAGGCAAGCGCGTAAAGCAGGAGGAAAGACATAAACGAGCAGTCGGAGCCCAACCTCAGAGGAGCCTTTTGGGCTCTTGTGTTACAGCCCTTCCCTCTGCACTGAGCCTCCATGCGAGATGCATATTCATGAGACAGCCACCACATCAGTTCTACTATTATTTATTTTTTTAAATATTTTTGAAAAAATATAATTTTTTTACAATATTTTCAACTTAAACACTATTCACACTGAACACGTATGGCAGCTTAACCTACCCAAATATGAAGTTTAAGAAGCCAAAACTGTTCTAGCTTTATTAAAAGAAAAAAAAAAAAGTTGTTGTGCTGTAGACTATTGTGTAGTGATGATTAAACAAAGCAAGGGAAAAGCACCACTCAAATCACTAATGCTAGGGTTTTCTTGGTTAAATCCAGCTATAATAAAGTTGTATGCTAAAAGTTACATAGGCAGTGCTATGTATGTATCTGGGTTCTTGGAAGAAATTGTGATGAAACTCACATCTCCTTTAACATAATCAGGAAGTGAACGTTTCTGACATGATAACATACTGCAAAGTACAGGGAATTTCTTCCTTCCAATCGCTTGGATGTTAGTTCAGTAGCTGAGATCTACGACTCTGTACAGGTCTGTAAAATTTCTGTTAAAGCTCACGCTGCTTCAAAGGAGCATGAAGTTTTTTAAGGGGAGAAATTAACATTAGTAACAATACTGATATTTCAAAGGAAAGTTAGCTAATTTGCATAACAATCAGATATCCTTGCTTTCATTTTTAAGTTAAGGCATTATCAGGTGCAAACTAGCACCAGTTAACACATCTTTAGTTAAAAACAGACCATCCTTAGCAAATTCCAAGTCCTATTTAAAAAGACAGAGTCTGCAGAAGGTTTTATAAACGTGGTACTTTGTCTCAACTTGACTGGTGCTTCTTACCTCACTGCCTCCTTTGCAGAGAGCCAGGGCCCAATTATGTTTCCATTAAACTTTTGACAGATTTACTTAATAACAGTCTCAGCACTTTTATTGAGCATGCAAGACTAACAAAACTTTGGCAATGCATAAGTGTAACACAGTGACAAGAAGAGAGAGCTTTTACAATTAAATCTTCTAATACTGGCTTCACAGTGTGGAAATTGTGCTACATCCACCAAGAGAGGGCCCAGTCTACTCAAATATTTAAGTACTTCACCCCAGGAACAAACTCCTTTGCGTTTGGATTCAGATTACTCTTGACCTGAGGAAAGGAAAAACAGAAGTCTAGTTGAATCATTATTTTCATCTTCCATTTTGAAGCTGAATACAATTCCAAGCAGACAGCATCAGGAACAGTTTACAGATTTAGAGTAACAGCCAGGCATGGCATGGGGCTTTTGCATATACCAAAAGTCTCTATAATCCCTAGAAAACCCCGCTCCTCTGTGCTAGTACCCAAATTATCCATCCTTCCTTGGCACCACCTGGACGTTTCAGTCAGATGAGGGCTCAGGGAGCAAGAGACAAGAAACCCACAGATAAGCATCACATACAGCAACTTCGCTTAATGCTGAAGTAGCTTTTTCTGAAGTTGAGCTGTTAAAACGTGCCGTGAGGTTTTTAGATCTTGCTTATTTAAGCAAGAGGAGACTTGTTCCAGGAACTTAAGCCACTTCCGGGAATTTAATATATATGAGCACTGTACTGATTTTTTACATTTCTATGTCTGTGACTACCCAGTCCTCCCACTTGGCAAGCTGCTACTCTATACTCTGCAGTTATAGGTAGGCAGCCAGAATCTCCAAAATGAGCTCTTTATCATAAAGAAATGGAGGATTAGGCTTTTGTGTTCTTAATTGAGACTAGAACTGCTGCCTGCAGCTGCTTAAGCTTGGAAAAGCAGGGGTTTGCATCTGAATCTCACAGCAGTTGTGAGACACGACAGGTTTTTGCACTCTGTATCAGTAACTTTGTATTTTGTTAGGGAAAATAGGTACACACTGCTCTTTCCTTTTAGTTAAGCTCTGGACAGAACGCACACAGCAAGAAAGAGGGAAATAATCACTGCTTTCCCCTTCCTTAGGATTTCTACAAAGAGATCTGCTATGGCCTGCACAATCCAAACCAGACCTCAGAACATGGCTCGTACCTACGCAACACATAACAGATGCTGAATTACACTTCTGCAGTCCTGTCAGCAAACGGCACTCCACAGGGTCAGCGTGCTTCGCCCACTGCCTGCCTTTCGTAACACAGAATGCATACCCAAAGCCACTTGAATTTATGCCATGGGCTAGGAAAGGCACCATGTGGTTATGAAGAAAACCACCGAGGAAAACCACATCACATCATTTGAGGAAATATCCTTACCCAACCGTTCCACATCTCCCCCTCCGCCAGAGCCAGGCACGGTTAAGAGCCTACGTGTAAAGGATTTTCTTTTGCCATTACAGCAACAAAAATCAGCCTTGGACAAAGAGAGATGGCAAGCTTTTAAAATATGACGAGAAACTGAATTTACCACCAGATCCTCCAGTGATGAGCTGTCACTGATAACAAGGTCATTGAACTGGTCCTGGATTTGATCCATTGTTTGTGGGAGATCACGGGCTGGAATAAACCATTCGTGTTCCTCCTCTTCTTCCAGCATCTCCTGGAAACAGCGCTCAATAAATTCTTCTTCCCACAACTCCTCTTCGATCTATACAATGAGAAGAAACCGCTTCATCAACAAACTTACTGAGAGCTTGCGTCTTCATTCCAAGGTTTGTGCACCTAGCTGACCTTCTCTGTAGCTATGCAATAGGGCTTCTAGCAGAACACCACGCTTGTGCCGCAGGAAGGCAAGCAGCTTTGATTTTTTTAATGTAGAGAAATGCTTTGTTTGTAGAAAAAGCACAGGAACTTGGGCCGCAGTTAAAAGGGAATAAGCAGGAGAACTCTCCAGCCCTAGTTGTTGCGTCTGCAGCTTGTTACGAGCTCAAGAAGGAAAACGTGGGTTTCAAGTGAAAATTTCACTTGTACCGACTAGTTTGGACTGAATTCACTGCAAGTATGAGGAAGGGAACCAGGGACAACACGTGCAGCCAGGCACAGTCCCTAGGAAAGTGTCCTGCAAGACTCCTGGGGGGAAAAAAAAAAAAAATAACCACTGCCTGTCACCTGGAACGGGGAACAAGCAGCATCTCCTCTGCTGTCGGTTTTGCATTCACCCTTCTCCTAAGGAACTCCACAGATCTGAGCAGTTGTTAAGAATGCTGACCTGCTGCACTATAAGCAGGACAAATCAACTGATGCAGAACTGACATGCATTGCAAAGATTAAAGGAAAGTTTTGCTTGGTTGTTCAGTAAACAAGCTTTGGAGGGAGCTCATCCTCACACATTTCCCATGTCCTGCACTGCAGTGCTTAAGAGTGGAAAGCAGGGAAACAGAAGCTGGTGTGAATGACTTGTCAGACATAAGGGAGAGGAAAAATTATTCAGGACAGATTTAAAAGTTCACTCAATTGAAGCTCTAACAAGTTTTTCTATCTATCCTCCACCCTGAAATCAAACACATACTCGATCCTAAAGTGGAAATTCAGTTACATACCACAAATACCAAATCAAAAAAGTTAAAGCCAGAGTTCAGGATTCCTGTAAAATCCAGGTCCCCTGTGCTTGGGGCAAACACACTCACCAGCTCACTTGGTGCTCAAGATGCACAGCTTTGGGGAACAGGGACTCGTCGCCATATGCTCTAAGCCACTGTCCAGACAATTCAAACCCCGCATGAAACACCGATTTAGTAATTTCCCCAAAAAGCACTCCAGCAAGGACGGCAGTCTCCAATCAATCCAGCGAGGCACCGTCTCAGCATGCGGGTAAAAGGCAGCTGTGGGCACGCAGCCATGAGCTAGTATTACAGCAGGGGTTGCCCGGCTTCAGGTTTTTTGTTACATGGTTGTACACCTACAGAAGCTACACAGCAGCTCCAGAAATACTAAATAACGTTTAACTCCCCAAAGGTCTTGAAATTAATATTGCTTGTTTGTATTTTCCAGCCCAGGTTTAACTTCCCACAGAGAGATGTGCCTGCAGCGGCATGCGACCAGGCGGCCACACTGTGTTTGCCTGCCTGAATAAGACCATTCTCCCCTCACGCTCCCACCTTTCCTCTTCTCTGAAAATGGAGTCCGTGCCTGAAAAATCATTTATTCACGGCACAACTCTCAGTTTTTCCCCCCAAGAACTACATGTCCTGTATGCTAACTACAGTTTTCCCCAGGAGGAAAAACCCACCAAACAGGAAACAAGACAGAGACCATCCTGGCATATGCACAGGAGAATTTAGATTTTGTGAGCAACTTGAATTTCAGATTAGCTTTGTGGCCTGCTGGCACCCTGAAGAGAGAGCAACAGACGTATCCTATTTCGGAAGCTCAGACTTCAGCACAGCCATACTGTGCTGGAGTGCAGAGAAAGCAGCTACTTGAGTACAAAGATCAAGTTTTGATCAAGAAAGGAGCAGTGGAAAGAGGTAGGCTGTTCCCAGCCTCCCCGGGAGAGAAAACTGTGTCCAGGTGCAAGGTGAAAGATGAAGTTAAGGCTTCAATCCAACCTGATTGCAAAGGCCAGCTGTAAGACACTGAAGTATTAAGCAACGACCAGGACTGTCACTCAGCAGCTATGTCCACCAACTCCCTCGGGAGCAGCTGACAAGGCAGGTATGCACCTGGACGTATCCAGTTCAGAACAGCCACAGCCGGCATGTCTGCACATGTAACACCTCGGCAGCCTAGCAAGACCCGTCCCTTCCAAAGAGCCACATAAAGTCTGTGAACTATATTTTTCTTCCTCTCTCCTGCCAAAGTAGGGAATTAATAGATGCATTAGAACATGCTGCACTTCCCGTGTTTTCCACCAAGATTATAGAAAATATGTATTTATTGCCAGAAAAACTGAGATCTGTCTGTTCCCCAGGATTATTCTAGCAAGCCTATCTGAAAACTCTGTCTCTAAAGGATTCCTAGTCTTGTACTCCGGTTGCTAAGCCACAGCACCTCTCCCTTCAGCTAGAAAATGGTAAACCACATCACAAGACATTTATGGAGGGAAATGACTTGCCTGCCTGTTAAATTCCTCTTCGTTTTCCATCCACATGTACTCCGCAAAGGGATTGTCATCTTCATGAGAATGACCATTTATAATCACATCTTCACTGATGATGCTTGGGCTAGTACTGCTGCGACTTGGATCTTTCATGGCTGCGTCTCTGATTCAAAGTCTGCAATTAAGAAATGCAGTAATTAAAGACGTGCAGATTCACTCACCACCCTGCTTCTGCATAAGCCCGGCCCAAGGGAAGGCTGTAGGTAGCCTTACTGTGACTGCAGCAGAGGAGCTCTGCTAATCGCAACAAGAGTATCAGAAATGCCATTTCCATTGTACGTGGATTCGAGTGACAAAGTAATTTCCCAAATTAAACCTCACCAAATCATAGCAAATGCCAAGCACCAAGACCAATGAAAAGTGACGGAAAAAAATAGAAAGCACATGTACTCACCAGCAGAAAAATATTTAAGGCGACGTTCAAGAACCAAAACTAAAATTTGTTTTCCAAAATACTTTTAAAGCTCCCACCTGAATTTCAACAAACTCACATGGAAACGAACTGCCCAGCGTCCGTACTGTTTCAGAGGCAGTGGGCAACACTTCAGGGGAATTTCCAAGGATACCCATGGTAAGGGAAACTTCAGCGTGACTTTTAGCCTACCCAAATTCAGTTATGGGATGTTTTACGGGATTGCATGAACCAGCTTTCACAGCCATTTCACTGCTGGGAAACCTTGCAAGCAAGGCAGAAGCCATTACACGCTGATTCCTCGTAGAGCCAGGCTGGCACAACAGCTACTTCGTTAGCAAGAGCCCACTGATCGGGAAGCTTCAGGTAAAGACACCACCGTAAGGCACTGGAAGACAGTACGTGCTTGCCTCTCACCCCACTTCATTAATATGGATTGAGTCACGTCTGGAGAGCACTCAACATTTCTGCGTGTCCATGATACGCGATACCGCGACGTCCTGAACTCAAGGAATGAAGGTACAGTTGGGGAGCACGTTTGTTCCAACTAACCACAACCAAAAGCAGGACAGAACCTACACTCGGTCTGAACCCTTGTCACGCGAATGGTATTGCAGCCTTTCTGTCGGGCTCGTAAGCCTCTGTGAAGCTTGTAACTCTTGAGTTCAGAGACCCGAGGCTGCTCACAGCCGAGGTTCTAACTGAAAAATCTTATTTGTGTTGTAAATGAGACAATGCTGCTGGTTTTCCCTACAGGATGTTTAAGTACATATACCAATACTGGAAAAGCTGAGTATTTTTAGGTACTAATACTGGCAGTACTGAATATTTTGACAACAGCACACAAAGCACGTGGGGCAATGAGCTCAAAAAAAAAAAATAAAAATCAAACTTCAATGTTTTTCTAGTGTTAAAAATTTGCAATGAAACAGCGCAGCAGTGACTGAAAATATTTTTATTTTATTCTCACGTCAATGTTTTAGCTCATTGTCTGCATATCAAAAAATGACTTACTTGGAGAAGAGGATATCAAAATATTGCCTCTGTTGTTATTAGAGTACAAGGTCTTACCACATAGCAGCTCGTATTTTCTCTTTATATTTCAGCTGGTCTTATTACTTATGGAATTCATGCAAGTTTTGGTTCAAAACCTGTTATTGATAATACCAAGTCAAAAACCTGCTACATCCAAATGATCAATTAAGAAAAGCACAAAGAAAAAGGAACTTGCCTGGTTTGCTCTATTCAAGGTTTTTAAATCAAAGGCAAACCCAAGTACGGAAGTCACTTTAGCTCCCTAGGAAGTACAACAAACGAGACCAGGACTCGGGTATTCTACCAAGAGAAAACAGGTTCTTTTTGATGTTCTTTCAAAACAAACTTGGAAAGGATTACTGGCAGCATTTAACATAAAACAGGAAGACACTGCATTTAACATCCCAGTTCAAGCTTGAAATCAAGTTAACTTCAGCTGTTCAGAAGCTAACAAACAGGATGGACTAAAAGAAATAAAACACCTCAGAGCCTAAAAAGCCTAATTTCTTCTTTTTTCACCTTTTTTTGGTGGAGTGAATCTTGCTATTAATATTCCACCGGGCTTTCTGCACACCACCAATTTACACTGCAGGTGAGTAACTCCCCATTAGTAAGGTACTCAGGCCAAATTCCAGGCACCTTCTGTACAAATGAGACAGCACCTAGCCAAGTCCATAAAGGTAAAAATAATAATTAAAAACACCCCTACTTGTTTGTGTAAAAGCTTGAAAGGTTAATTTGTTGAATCATGTGCAAGTTTTCCCATTTCTTAAGTGTTCCCGTAGAACACAAGCTACTTGCTTTAGCAGGGAGGGAAGTGCAGTGTTTCACGTTTGGACTGAAATAACTTTTTCCATTACTGCCCAAGGACGATGTGGATGATTATCTTCAAGAAAAATCTGAGGCTCAACCTGAATATCTGAAGTTTATCTGATGAAGCCCTAAGTCCACTAATGTTTTCCCACAGGAAAACATGTCAACAAACACTTATCCTGCATGAACAGTTAGGAAGCCCCAGGCCAGTCCCTTACCCACAGCACTCCTTGTAATTTCTTTTTCTGCAACTTGTAATAAAATACACTGTATAGGGAACTTTTCATTTCGCCGTTTCAAGATACAAACCAGTTGGCCTTCTGTGCTCATTTGCAAGGACAAGATTAGTCTCGTTTCGCCACTATTAGATACAGGCTTTTTAGTCATGAGCTACAGGCAATTCTGAGGAGGAGGGCCAAATACCACTTTAGTCTTGCAAAAAGTCACAATCTAAGAAGGCTGCTGCAGCAAACAAGCCACAGTGACAGGCCACACTACCGTTGTGAATAAAAATAATACATTCTCCATCTGGGAGTAGGTGGAAAGCAGAGGATCTCTAAGCTCCTTACATTAGAACAGGAAATAGAACATTAGTAGTGCTAAGAAACAGAAATATGGAGAATTCTGCCATAGTGATATGACTGGAGATCCAGCCCCAAATTATTTCAGGATTCTGGCGAGGAGTGGAGGTGATGCAGGAAGCAGGGTCTAAGTGCATAAGGGAAGACACTAAAAAAATAGGATTATTTTAGGAATGAAGTAAAAAATTAAAAATCCTATAACAACGGGACTTTTGGTTAACTCAAAGTTTTTTCTATATGAGGAGTGGAACTCGTTACTCCTGAACATCACTCATTTACCTGTTTCTCTGAATTTTACTGCGTTTATAGCAATGAAGACCCCTAGACCAACCATCATTAAAATTCGAAGTCTTGTGATTAAAGATTTTGCATTTAAACCTTAACCAGAAAGAAGATTATCTACTGTCTACTTCCGAAGGTAAGGTCAACAGGCCTAATTCTGCATAGCAAAACCCAGGTCCTCACCCTTGATTAAAAAAAAAAGGGGGGGGGGGGGGGGCGGGGAAAGAATTAAGATATTTGCTTCAAGCACCCAAAACCAACAGAGAACAGCAAGCAGCACGTTAGGATTTTAGTAGCAGCCGAAATTTAAGCAAAGCTGATTTAGTGCAGCAGGGAGTGATGTGAACTTGTGCAGAAGATGGTGTTATTTGTTTATTAACTGGTGATTATTCTTGTGAGTCAGGAGCACTGGCCGAGTTTGTTATCTAAGTAGATTAGCAAGTGGCAGTTATCAAGTAAACTGATTATACTCCGTGTAATAAATACATTTCTTAATCAAATTCATGAGGGATGCCGATGCTATCTCATAAAAACACTTCAAAGCATCGCACTGGAGTTTAGTTGAAAACAGCCGACTTACATGCCAGCACCGAGGCTTAAAACCAAAAAAGTTGGCTGTGAGGAGCAGAGGCCTCGCAGCGACGCGCAGCTCCGCCGGGAGCCCGGCAGGCCCGCGGGCTAACGAAACCTCTCGGAGGGTGTACGGTTTGCTCCCCAAGACACCACTCTCGGTGTCGACGTTTTCGGTACCAGCGAGCGTGAACGCCCGCGGAGCCGCTTCGTTTCAGCGGGAACCGGGCGAACCTGCCGGGCCGCGCCGGTAAGCTCAGCTCCGCCGCTCGCTCGCCGCTGATACCATCGGGGTTACGGAGGCGGGGCGGGCTCTACCCCCGCCGGGGGGCGGCCGCGGCCCCGCCGAGGCGATAAAGGCGCTGGAGTCGCAGACCTCAGCTCCCGGTGCGGGTGCCCTCAGCCGCCGCCGCCGCCCCCCCCGGCGCAGCGCCGCCGCTCCCCGTCAGACCCGCGGCCGCTGGGGCCCAACGGGCCCCAGCGGCACCGCGCCTCTGCGGCGGGAGCCGAGGCCGCCCCCGCCCCCCCGCCCGCTTTGTTCGCCCACAAGGGCCGCCCCCGCGGCGGGGGCTCCGTCCCGTCAGGCCCCGCGCCGCCGGAGCGGCCCCCCCTCCCCAGGACCCGGATGGAACTGGAGACAATAAAGACGGCGCCACGGGGCGGCCCCGCCGCATAGGCCCCGCCGCCGCCGCCGCCGCCGCGGGGGGCAATGGGGGAGCGCCGCCGCCCGGCGCTGCCTCAGGGGAGGGGGCGGCTCCCCCCGCTCCCCCCACCCGCAGCGGCGGCGGCCCGGGGCTGCGCGCCCCCGCCCGCGCCGCCTCACCTGCGCGCAGAGGGAAGGGCCGCGGGTGCGCACGCCGGCTCCGAGCTGCTCCGCCGCCTCGTCCCCCGCTCGCTCCCGGCTCCGCTCCGCTCCGCGCCCGCCGCCCCGCTCCCCTCCCAGCGCCGCAGCCCGCCGGACGTGAAATCACTTCCGGTACCTGCGTGACCCCGCGGGCGCCGCCCCCCCTCCCCCGGAAGCGGCGGCGGCGGCGGCCGCCCTGGCGGGGAGGCGGCGCGCTGCATGCCGGGACGCGTAGTCTTCCCGCCGCCGCAAGGCATGCCGGGAGCTGTAGTTCCGCCTGGCTGCCATTTCGCGCGGCGGTGGCGGCGCGGGGCACGCCGGGAAGCGCTGTCCCGCCGGGCGGCGCCGGCCGCCATCTTGTGGCGCCGGCTGCGACGGAGGCGGTACGGGGCCGGGGCTCTGGCCGGAGGGGGCCCCTGAGGGGCCAGTCGCGCTAATAAAGATGTAGTCCCCAAACACCCTCCCGCTTCCAGCGGCGGCTGTGCGGGGAGGGCAGTGCAGCCTCGCCCCCGCCGGGCACATCAGCGGGGAGGGAGAAGGCCCCGGGGAGAGTTATCCCAGGGGGAAACTGCCGCGCCCTGCCTCAAGGAGTCCCGGTTTTTCCAGTGTCCCTCAGCCTACACCAGCCTCCGTAGGGAAACCACTAAGCCCTGGGCCTCACTGAGGTTTAAGACATGTAGTACTTTCTGAAAAACCCACCTGTTCCCAAAACAAATGTTTCAGCATTAGACTCGTGCAGTTTTAAGGCTCTGTACTAGGGAACAAGACATAATGCTCTTTTCTGAGACATCAGATGCTGACACTCCAACCCTATTTACAAAATGGGTTGAAAAAGCAGATTTTTATTCTCTCCTTTGATTCTCCCTTTTTCTTAAAGATAAGGTGGAAATTACTCTCTCCTTCAGACACTACCTGTTAAAACTAGTGCCCAGAGGTTTGAGCAATGACCAGAGCCGTGCTACCCACCTTCCCAAATACGCTGCCTAGCTACAAGCTTTTCCAGTCCTCTGACCTTCACAACCTCTTAAAAAGCAAAGAAACCAGACACCACAGAGTTAAAAGCCCTTTGTTCTATTCAAGCCACTGATGAACATAATCTGACTTGAACTGGAGTCAAAATGCAGCGTGGCCAAACCACCTCCACTCAGTGCCTGCCTCAGTACCACGGATTTGTAAGCTCACAACCACAAAAAGCAGGAAATCTGCCCCAACAGCAAGTTGGGAAATATATGGCAGAAGAATGTTTCCATGTGCAACTGCAAAGCCCAAAAGTGTAACGTAACTCTGGATAACCCTGAAATCCATTAGTGGTTGAAGAGTCCCCACACGCGAGCAGATTTTTTCAGACTCAAGAAGAGTTAGTGAGCTAGCACTGTACAGACCGACTTGCTCTGCTTAGCTCTTCGCATTACACCACCTGTTAGGCTGGAAAGTGTCCTGTGCTATCAAAACACTCGCGTGGGCAGCCTTCTAAGCAGGAAAGAGGCTATCTAAGGATAACAATTTCATTAACATTTCTCTGCTCAGACCTTTACTTCCTTCCTCCTGAATTTTAGTAAGGGATAACCAACTCTACAGAAAATCTGGGTTTTCTTAGGTTTTGTGCGGACTTCAATCAAGCTGTTTATACTGATTTTATTGGTCACTACTACTAACATGTTTCCAGGCCTTAAGAGCTTTCTCTAGGGCCGGTCATATGCTCACTAAATGCTTAGCTCCTAGCCAGGTACAACCTTCAAATACCCCTGCAAGGATCATCCTTACAAAAATCAAAACTACTGTGCTCTTGCTACTCGTATTTCCACAACTGTTTCCAATTCTAGTTTAATAAGTCCAGCGTGACACATGGCTTTCTCATCTATAACGGAGGCTTCTCTTTCTACTTGTTTCCAACAGCATTCAGGAAGCCAGAGCTGTGTTGCACTTCTGCTGAACTACACACATGGCAAAGTGGTAACAGCCTCTACGGTTACTCTTCTGAGTTGAAATTAATGTACGAAAGCTGGCATCTAAACTGCAGAGCCTGTCTAATATTTCACTCTAGTCCCACGCCGCATGATTTCCCATCACCCCTCCACAGTACAGATACAGTTATCTCCAAAGAGTAAGCAGCCCCTGGCAAGACCACATATCAATCTGCCACCAAAGTGTGTTCCTGGCATCTGTCCTCAAGATCAAGTTATTCTGATGCCTTCATCAGAAATTAGTGTAAGGCATGTATTCTTTCCCTGCCCTTTGCATGTAAACAACATTTTTCAGAAGCAGATTAGGTTTGTTTGACTATTTTCTGATGGATAAAAGCATCATGTTGCACACGTACAGGTGTGAAGAATTAGATACAGCTATCAGGGCTTTGAAAGTATATGCATTAGGCATCTGACATCTGCTGATACCAGAAACTGAGTGTTGAAACGTCTTAAGTTCAACTACGCCACAGTCACTTTATGCCTGGGAATTCTTTGTTTAGACACTAAACATGATGTAACATTCTCCAACAGTTCAATCCCCGGCAGTTACACAGGTTAGCATTTACAACAGGGAGAGGACACTAGGTGCAAGATCAGTGACCTACACAGCTATTTAAGATGCAGGTAATAGCTGAGGAAAGGCTACTTTAAAAATAAGACATACAGACCTCTAGTATTTTAATACGTTAATCTTAACTGCGTGTTGTAATGAAACTGTTAAAATGCTTGGGGGAGGTAGAGACCTTCAGAATAAATTTTTATGAACCACCTTCAGAGAGCAGGGGGATGACTGCCAAACATGGCCCCAGTGCTCTGAAGTCACATCCTCTGCTTGGCTGATGAACTAAGCAGCCTCTTGGAGACAGATGAATGACAAATGTCATCATAAGCAAGTGGCCGTCCAAATACATCCTTGTGACTAGTCAAAATAGAACTGACTGCAGGGCAGCTGTTGCTTGCACTTTCTTTCAGGGGCCTAGGAAAGCTGTAGAGTCATTTTAAGACTATATCACTGCATTACATTTAATAAATTTAACCTAAACACAAACAAAACTTTGCATACTAATGAGTGCCATGTACAAAGCAGTAATTTATCTTTGTAAAAGTGCAAGAATGAGTCACTGCACGGTAAGATTTTATAATGGGGATATGCTATTTAAATAAAGTCTGCAGCCGTAGCTACTTATTAGCATTTCAACATTATACCAAATCCCCAGAGAAACTGCTACCATCACAGTATGAGATGTTGGAAGTTTTACTTAATTCTTGCACAAAAGGGATTTCACACCTTCCCTTTTTTGAGGGTGCAACAGCAGAAAGTTACAAGACTTTACTTCCACAAAACACACCATCTTGTGTCTATCTGCTTAAGTAAATGAACTTCATCAAGATTCATCCTCCTACATTTGAAAACCTGTCTTAGCACTGCAGCCTCCCTGTTGGCCACAAGGCTCAACAGGTTGAAGGAATTGTCCCTAGTCAATTTATCCACGTGAACATGATGTAGCTTGAACTTCAGCTTTGATGAAAATACCATAAAACTCAAGAAATAAAAACTGTCAGCAGAATATACCTACCAGTGTTTTAACAAGTGATATTTTAATTTGTTTGGAAACGAAAGAGGTTTTAGGAAAGAGAAAGAAAAGTTATGCAGTAAGCTGCTAAATCACAGGTGTTAAAACATGCAAATTTTAAAAAGACAGCTAGAGTTTCAGTGTGGTATCATGAACACAGGAGTAAAGAGTTCAGTAGACACATTGGTTAACATGCCAAACATCTATAACAAATTACTGTTGCCTAGCTTTGTTTATTGGTAAATCACTTTAGTAACCTGAATTCACAAATAAGCAGTAAATAACAAAAACTACAGATAAACACAGGTTACACATGCAAATTCCTGTTCACATCTCACATGTGCAGGTACATTAAGAGCACAGTTCTAAAGATGCTTGACAAAACCAGATTTTAACCAAAACGATTTTAAAATGCAGGTATGAAAAAATTACATGTGAAGAATATAAAGATACCTTTTTACATTTCAGGACTCAAATGCTGCTTCTGAATATACTAGAGATGTATGACAGCTACAAGATTCAAGTAAAAGCAGGAAGAGCTCAAGGAAATAATACTGGTCAGAGGAGAATGGGCATTTACTTTTCACTAAAAATACAAGGAATAGCTGAATAGGGAAGTCTATCAAGAGCTAAGAAAAAAAATCACAAAGTTGTAAAGCTGACTAATCACTAATTGTTCTATTTGCTATACAACAGCAATGACATTAAAAGAAACTGCAATTCAACATTTAAAAATGCAACTTACATTTAAAGACGTCTCAAAAGTGAAATGCAATGACAGCCTTACACACTCAAAATTAAATATCTGCTAGGCTCAGACAAATATGGAATGTTCTAGATAAAATAAAATACAGTGTTACTTTTTAATTTTTATTGAGAATGGAATTGAAAGACAATTTCTGAAGCTTGAAAGCAGTAAATTTCACTTAAATGAAGTCTTCTTCCCATAGATGAGCTATCCACGAGGGTGTAAGATTTTTTTTCTTTAATAGCTTGAAGTGTCAAAACAAAAACTTGTTGCCATTCTCACATTAAGAACAAATTTTTTGTCATTAACTTAACTGCATATGCTTTTTGCTACAACATTTAACACGTGAACAGACCTATAATGCCTACTGTATTTCACTAAAACAAAAAAAGAATACAGTATTTCCATCTACTACTTGTACTGCTTTTAAAAAAGATTAACGTTAAAAACAAAGCCACTGTTTTCCTTACATCCTTCCTTCCTTTTAAGCTTCTTTCTTTTGCCTGTGGTCTTCTGCCATTTTATCCAGAATTTTCTGTTAAAAGAAAGCAATCATATTTTGGATATATTTAAAGAGTTTCTCAGTCATGCCATCAATAATAGAAACAGAAATTCAATTTTCAGGTATTAACTGCAAAGGTCATAACTACAAGACTGGCACTTCTCCACATACTGAAGTGGAGCTCCTCTGAAGCACCACCTTATCCAGCTTGCCACCAGTGAACACCAAATGGCAGCCTCTGCCTGCCGTTAATGCCTTCCTCCCAGGCGGGCAAGCCAAAAGAACTACTTTCAATTTTGTCATGGACTTGTGACAGCAATTGTGCCACTTACCTGGTTGGAATTAGCCATCTATAAAGCCAGGGATGAAATATCTCCCCTCCCTAGAGAAGGGTTATTTTGGAAGTTTAAGGAATTTGTTATCATTTTGATGACATTTGGTAGCACTATCAATTAATCTGTTTATTTACTCATTGCTCTCAAAGTGAGCGAGACTCCCAGCTAGAGAAGTGCCTTGCCATTGTGAAACAAAAGCTGCATTCCCCACCTTCCTTCCCTGATTCTAAAACCACACCAGTGTTACAAAGCCATTCAAGAGCAGCTTGCTAGTCATTTGTGCCATGGAAAAAGCAACTCAAATCATGTTTCACTGAAGTGAGAAAGTTAATAAACTGGGACTATTTCCCCCACTTCCCCTTTTACATCAAGTCTTTAAAGTCTCATAATCAGATACCTCAATGGAAAAAAAGAAAAAAAAAGCTATGGGTGATGGATGAGGTGGGTTTTTCTTACTACAAGGACTCTGCATGGTAACTGATTTTCTGATCTACTCCTTCATAATGTTGTTTGCTTTGTGACATTTGTTTGTGCCATTTGCCTTCCAGGGCCCTGTACTTGTTTAGGGTTCCCTATTATTGCAAGGAAGAAAGCAAACGCTTTGAGTCTGAGATGCCACCTTCTTTTCTATGGAACCCCCGGGGTTTGTTTTCAGCTCAATAATCAACTGATATGAAATCAATTTATGTGAACACTGCATTATTATTAGAATTTTGTTTAGGATTTCCCTTTCTTGGAGGCGATATTTAAAAGCAGCTCACAGTACACAAAGATAGAGCAGCAGCATTATCATTCGTGCCATGCAATCATGTGATACCTAATCCAATTAGAAATTGTAAAACATGCTCACAAAGTCAGAAGTTGCAAATATGGATTTTTAAATCTATAAAAACTTCAGCTTAAGCTCTGTTGACTGGTTAAAAACATTCTCAAAGGGACAACTGGAAGGGATTTGAGTCATCTGTATTTACTCTGCACCACTACTTCTACGCCTGGCCTTTACTCCAATCAGAGCGCCCTCTTTAATCCAAATTTACAAAAAAAATGCTGGAGCCCATCTTTAAAATGTGTATCCTGTGTATTATTTTCACAAGATGAAGTTTTGGAGAGGTCTAACTTGCGTTAATTTATAGAATAAGCCAATTTCCACTTCCTGAAAGTTGGGGTTTTTTGGGTGGTTTTTTGTTGTGGTTTGTTTTTTTTTTGTTTTGTTTTGTTTTTTTTTTTTTTCTCCTCAGTCCAGTCTCATTCAGATCTATTCCCCAGGAAAGAATCACGCCATTTAAAATGAACAAGTTTTTGCCTTACCTTCAACTTTTGATAATGAGGAAGGCTGCTGCAATGGGTCTTTTTTGCAACATCTTCATTTGTGTAGAACAGGGAACACAATTTGCAATAAAACCCTGTTTTGGGTACCACATAATTCACACCTAGAGAAGTAAACACCACAAAATAAACTAAGAGATCTACTCTACATCATTTCTTTTAATGTCATATGTCATTTCAGCTAAATCTTAAAACCATAAGTCACTTTACATTAAAAGCTGCTTTATCTTTAAAAGTCCTTGTTTTAGTTTAGTCAAGCCAGGGCCTAGTAATAACTAAATATGTGCAGACTTTTTTTTTAAATTTAAAAACAAACTTTCAGATTAAGGGTCCATTTTATTGGTTCCTTCAAAAGAACTAAGAACGTTCTGTGATCAGTTTCTGAGTTCTGAGTATTTAGGATGAAACTAAACTATTACCACTACTGTGATTTGTGCTATTAATTGAATTTGTGTTGCTGAAATATACCTCTTCCGATTTAATTTCTGCCTAAGGAAAGTGTTATGGAGAACTGTATGAAAATAAGGTAAAAAAGAATGAAAATAACTAGGGTTAGGGGAAGAGTGAAGAAAGGGAGAAGAGTGGGAAGCCCTATAATGAAAGGCTCAGAGGCAATGTGTTGCCAGAAATAAAAGTCAAATGAAATGAGAAATGCTACTGCAATGCAGAGACACGTATTTGAGAAGAAATGGAAGTAGCCTTACCAACAGGAATGTTTGGCTGGTATGGCCCAATCCTAAATTCATCTGGAACAAGAGATTTCTCCTGGACATTCTTTGTTTCCTGTTCATCCTGGGTGTCTGTATTTTCATGGGCATTCTTCTCAGTATCCTGTGCTGCTGTGGTATCAGAAGCTTCAACAGTTTCAGCCTTCAAATTGTCTTCGGTTTTGGTTCCATTTTCTAACGTTTCGTTTTCCTGCTCTGGCTCCTCAATCTTGTCTACCTTGATTTCTGCCAAACTATCATCATTTTTGCCAGCAGATTTTACTGCCAAACCTGACTTGCGGAGTTTTTGATGATCCGAGTCTTCTTCATCACCAACCTCATCTAGAGTGACAAAACCTTCCATGCTCCGCGGAAAGCCACCCACGTATCGCTGTTGAGAAAACGTTTTCCTTATGTCAGCTTATTCTTAAACGGTTCCCTCAAATTGTCTTAATTTTCAGAAGAGAAACATCTTCTCCAAATTCCCTGGAAAAATGCTCAAATTCTTCCTTCAAGACCTACCTCACTCATTCAAAATGTTACTCAAGCATGCAGAAGTGTAAGAAGCTCTTTTAAAATGTACTCCACTGTCCCAGAATCAAGTGCTCAATTTCAGAATAATTTTTTTTTTTTTTTTTCATCATGAGGGTCCACTGTTTTATCCTATCAACATGGGATCTTCAACTTGAGAATTTCAGTATCTTTTTAATATTCTTACTTTGAAAGTCCTTCTAA
This sequence comes from Strix uralensis, assembly GCF_047716275.1. Lineage (NCBI taxonomy): Eukaryota > Metazoa > Chordata > Aves > Strigiformes > Strigidae > Strix > Strix uralensis. The sequence continues at coordinate 4,383,919 of NC_133985.1, forward strand.
CATAAGTATTTTAAGTGGAAGTCATTTTGGAATGCACAAGTTTTGTTTCTAAAGACAGTCCCACAAGATCCTCAAATTTATGCCTGTGTAAAAGGTAAAACCTCACAAGAACAATTCCGTGCTCACTAACAGTATGAAAGTTCATTTAAAAAAATTAAGAGCTCTTTTTTCAACCAAGAGCTTAGAGCTTTTGCATTTAAAAAACCCAACCAAACCAAAAACAACCCCAAAACCACCAAAGCCATGGAAGTCTCTTAAAATCCAGCTTCATTAAAAGTGAATCTGACTGAATTCTGTTTTGTTTTTAAACATTCCTGCTGATACAGAGACATCAGTATTCCACATGCTTAACAGCAACCTTGAGTAGTACTGAAACAGCATTAGCTTTATATCTGTGCTCTAAGAATGTAGGTCTTCAAGGAAGCAAGTTTGGGTTTTGAGGCAGTTTATCATAACATACCCACATAATAACAAGTAACCACTGCCATTTGCATCAGCAGTATTAATCCCAACACCATGTACCTAGCTTTCTGATAGAAGGATCCCCCCCAATTGAAAACCATGCACACTTCATTCATTAAGAATAAGGAACATGCCTTACTTTGTTGCAAGACAACATACCAAGTTCATAAAGTTACTAAACCTTTGCATGCTACTCCACATAACTGAGTGTGATTAAAAAAGCAGCTAGTAGGACATAAAAAACCATGAGAGTGTGGGATCATCTGGTGAGAAAAAGGAAATTCACAGCAAGTAGCCTATGACTGAGGACACCTTGAAACTATTTTTTTTCCCCTCCAATTGGAAGTGGGCCTTAGCTAACCACAAATGGACTTGCCTACCTTTCTGGCTAAGCATAAAATGTAGTCGTACGTACAATTTTGTCCAAGTCTAGATTAGCCTCAAGTCCCAGATAAATAATTTTTTGAATGCCATTGTTCTGCTCTGTGCTCAAAAGAGTAACTACAGCCAGTCTCACAAGAAACTGCTCAGGAGAAAGTAGTTCCTGGCTGCTTAGTATTAGTCAAAAAAGGGGTGAAGAGAAAGGCAAGAAAAACCCCAGGAAGCAATATGGGTAGAAGGTTAACCGTTTCTGTCAAAACAGAAACAGTGACTGACTCCATTTGCAAGTTGCATCCAATGGGATCTTCCATTTTCTTCACAGGAGCTTTAACAGCTGTTTCTCTTCAGACAGGTGTGCCACGCATGTGTTTATAAAGACCCACAGAAAAAGATCTGAAATAGAATGTACTGTGGTGTGCTACTGAAGTTACATAGGGTTTTCCACACTCAGGTACCTTGCTATATGATTACCTTTTTCAGCTTTTTCTTTGCTGCTGGATTGGCCACAACATTCCCCTCAGTTTTTACGGTCACATCATCAGTTGTGTCCTTTTTTTCTTCTGTAGTCACATCTGCTAAATTGGCAACATCTGCATCATCTCCTGCTGAGCTGCCACTTTCTAACAGTGCTGCTGCTTCCTCCTCGTCCACTAGCAACTCATCTTCAGATTCAAGGAGTAAACTAGGCTCATCTTGGTCTGCCTGTTCACTACTCTTAGTGCCCGATGGCTCAGCAGCATCATCTTGTTTCTCCTCTTTCACTTTATCTTCTACACTGCCACTTTCAGGTTTCTGAGTAGTGTCTGTTTTAGACTTCTTATCACTTGGAGAATCTTTGCTGTCTGGAGAATATGTTCTCTTTCTGTAAAGAACAAAGAATACTTGCTTGTAAACTTGAAGAGAGCCCAGAAATTACTAAAAAAAAAGGTAGGTCATTTTTCTAGACAAGCCTGGAAAAGACTGTGTTTTAGTTCAGAAAATGGAAGGTTGAGGGAAACCTTGAAGGATACCATTCTTCAAATATGCAAAAGGCTGCTGCAAGGAGGGACTGTCCTTACAAGAAAGGACAACAACTGCTCATGGGTTTAAATTGCAGGAAGGCAAGGCTCATTAATGACTGGAAAAGATTTCCTGAGGAGCCTGAAGAGGCTGTGAAATCTCCACCATTAGAGGAAGAGGGTAGGTAGCATATCAGAAACAATTAATCTCAAGGCACAGCAAACAACAATTTGATCTCAGAGCTTGCCTCCCGTCTTCTGCATGATTTCTACACTCTGGATGAGGTATTTTCATATTTTTTTTAAACAACATCATGCTTTAGCAATAGGAAATTACCTAGTTTTATCCTTTTTCAGCAGTTCAACTCCTTTGTTTGGAATCTAAAATAAAATTAAAAAAAATTTCAAGTCACAATAGAGTATTTTTTATACAACTGTTGCAACACCAATTCAGACCAGACCACACAATCCAGCCAAGCACTTCCAGTTACATTAATCCACAGGTACTCTTTTACCATGCCCACCTACCAATTAATAAACTGCTATTATCTTAGACAAGACCTTACCAACCTAGAAAGCCCATGTCTTTATTCACAGTAATTATCAGTTATGCAATACAAAACAAATGGGATGTCCTGCTCCAAAAAAATCGTATACAATTCTCCTTTTGTTTATGAACTGATACACTGTGGTGCAGGCGATGGCACAAATCAGTCTTAATCCATACTCTTCTCCCTATCATTAGCACTGAGCTACATGGAAAGCTTTAGCAGACTCACAACATTTCACTTATTTATGAGTTACTGAATAGGAAATTCCACTTGTGTGGCAGTAACATGGAAAACTATTCAGTGCATTGGTTAAGTATTTGAATTTGCCACAAAGTGTTCATTATTGGTGCATGATCATGTGCAATAGTAAGATTTCTTCATACTCCACAATAGAAAGCTTTTGTTTTTGAGACAGCTTGACAGTTCAGATTTCTTCTGCCTTTCTACCTAGTGTCCTAGTCTGATGGAGAATGTCTTATAATTGCAAGAGTGGTAGCCTGGTGTTACGTCAAAAAAAGCTATCAGCCAACCCTTCTGTGGGAATATAATGGAAGATTGGCGAGGAGACTCGTAAACACGCTGGAGTGACTTGCAGCTGGGGTGTAGAAAAACACATGTATCATACTACTTGTTGTTTAGTTTTTTAGGTTGGACAAGTAGAACATCTGTGTTTCAATAACACAGGCCCTGTGATAGACTCAGAGGCCCCTTATTGAACATCCTTAGATTCCTGCCTTGCTGTGGGAAAGATCAAAGCACGCTGGAAAACCATGTCTGCAAAAATCCCTGATATATACAGGTGAAAGCAGCAGGTTCGAGATCTTCTCTCTCTTCTCCTCTTTCTGGCTAGCAAGGACTGAGCTCTGCGGTGCCTGCGCCCCTGCTTGCGTGCCTCTGCCTGGGTGCTGCTGCAGAGATCCCCTGGGTCACAAGGTAGTGAGAATAAATTTACTCTTTGCATTTCATCTGTATTTTGTGGTTGTTCCTGTGTCTTGCCTGTGCCAGCTCACACACCTTCCCCCCTTGATATGAAATGCACATGCAAAAGTGCAGTTACATTCTAAGTTTTGACAAAGTTTATTCTTAAAAAATAGATCATAAGACAATCAACCTATCTAGGTAGCTGGGGTTAGCATCCCCAACAGGGATCAAAAAGCTTTCTGGTGCTAAAGAAAAAAGGTTTTGGATAGCATCTAACAGAGGAAACACATTCTGTTGTAATACTTCATAGTTTAAAAAGGCATCCCTAAGAACCTTTTTCTTTTTTCTGTACACAACAGTATGCGTACAACAAAATGGACAAACTGACCAGCAGCTAGGAAAAGAAAAGCCAAGAATTAAGCACACAATGTACGAGTACATAGTTCTGCCACCCAGCTTGATTTTACTCAACGACCATTTTCAGAGGAGGCTGAGGAAAAAGGAACCCACATTACAGAACATACTAAATGGAGAAATTTTAATTAAAATCTACACCAATTACTCTAAAATCTGGATTCTAATAGTTGTTTGGTTTTTGTTTAATCTGAAAGAAAAATTCTTTAACTTTGTTCTAAGCCTCATAACACCACACTCATGCTAAGTAACTGCACTTAAGTAGCCAGAAAATACTAAAGTAAATCCTTCCATTTTACAATTGGCATCAAATTCTCAGTGACAGCAGTCTTCTACTTCACTTTACACCTTCAACTAAAAGACCAAAACCACTACTTACCCTTAACACCAGTTTCTTGTATTTTTCAGATAAATCCACTTTCACACATCTGCCTTGGAACCAAAGAGCTTTGTTGGCACAATGCTCAACCATAGCTAAAGCATCTTCTCTTGTCTCCATCTCAATGAAAGCCTGAAAAAGATTAACACATACACACATTAAACAGGTATGAAATACACAACACTTTTGTAGGCAAAACTACTTAATTTAAAACACAGCACTTCCAAATGCTGAAACAAAATTATGAGATTCAGCTATATCCATCCTCTCAAATTAGCCATGCTTTTAGAAGTTTACTGAAGTGCTCTATCTACCCCAGCTTTTCAATTCTGCAGTATCTGTCCCATAGAGAGCTCTGAAGTTAAACAACAGGCATTTAAATAACCTGCAAAAAAGGTCACCATAAAGTAAAATATGATTCCAAATAAAAAGCATCTGGACAATGAAATTAATATATTTGGTGCTTCAGTATCTGGGAATTCCAGGGTAGCTAAGAAACTACCCCAGTATTTTATTTTTTTAAAAAAGCCTGAAACAGAAAGGCAGTAACTGCTGGTCTGTAAGCCCTGCTTTGCAAGATGTTCCTCCAAGAAACAAGCCTATGACACACGAAGTTTGATGAACAAGCTTTTAAAAACACATCTGGGATAAAGTATCATTGGCAGACAGAAGAAAGCTGTTTCTGCATCCAACTCAGACAGCAAGGGATTTTATTTTTCTAGTGAAATAAGGTCAGGGAGGACTTCCTAGGGGTCATACAATATTCAAGTAATTTTTCACTTCAGGAGTGTGGCATTAGGGGATTCAGGCACTCATCTCTGAAAAAGTGCTGGAATTTCCTATTTAACTCAAGGGAGCAACAAACTGGGACAGCAAAGCTGAAAAAAATTGAGAACTAAATATTTTAAACTCCTGTGTATTTATAGAAATCATGTACATGCACATCCAAAGCATTTTACTATACACATGCAATGCACTATCTTCAAACATCATTTTTTAATGTTAGGGAGTCACAGCAGGGCTGCTTTTGTTTAGTTTTGAAGAATGAAAAGTAAAGGGTAAGTGAAGGAAATGTGCAATAGCAGAATATATTTGTTAGTGTTTTTTCAGCCTTAAAGTTTTAAGACTCCTAGAAATCTGCATAACAAAAAAAATAAGCCTGAAAGCTAAGTATACCTTCTTCACAGCTGAGGCCTGTTTCTTTTAAAGCAGCTCACATTACAGTAACATTCCCCAGTAAGCTAGATAGCAGAACACCACCTACATAGGCCTCTAATAATTTTCATATCTGCTAGAGCAGGAAGTCTACACATGCACCAATTAACAGCACATCATTTCTTCCCAGTTAAAAACCTTAGTTTCAAATGTTCACACATGTAAGTGTTCCTATGGTCAGTTACCTGGCTTTTCATTCTCATGAGGATGTAGTTCTTAATTTTTCCATACGGTTCAGCCAGTTTGAGTACTGCGTTGTCAGAGTATCCCGAATGAGGTAAATTGCTGAGGTGAATCACACGACCAAGTTCTGGTTTTGGCGGCTCAGTTTTTTGGTCAGGTTTACCCTCAGGTTTCTAAAATTAAGAGGGAATAATTTTTTTTTTTTAAAGTATATACTATATAAAATATACATGGGTGATTGTCTCTTAAGTTGATACAGCTGAGAAGTACATAAATTAAAAATAACTTAAATGCAATGACCTCGTAACACTGACTGCCCCAGATTAAAAAAAAGCAGAAGTGTTTTACCTTTATTCTTTTGTATTTCTGTGACAAGTGGACTCTGACTGGTTTACCAAACACCAGTGCAGGTGTTGTTGAATAGTATTCTACTGCAGCCTGGGCATCTTCAGTGGTTGACATTTCAATAAATGCCTGAAATCATATAAAAACAAGTTAAGAGCTACTCCTTCAAGAATCAGTATTTTTGTTTAAAATCTCAAGCTCTTCCTTGCTTTCCCATAAAAATAGCTGCATCAAAAATGAAAACTGCCTTTTGGTTACAACATTAACTGACCTGTAGAACTTGGCATAAACATCACATACTTTATTTAAGTGCACAAACAGAGCTATTTGGTTTGTTTACACTCCACCTAGATTTGGATTCAGAACATTCAACTGCTTCCTGGTTTTTCTCTTCTATGATACTGGCTTTTTCCACTCTTCAAAATATGACACTGTATAATACCAACTATGACCAAGTAAGTTTTCAGAGAATATTAGAAGAACAGAATTTGCAAGCATACTGTATTTTTGAGAAAACTATGAACCACCAGCAAGAAGGATTTTTTAATGATATTTAACTTAAAATGCAGTACTACAGCATTTCTGGAAAGAAACATACTAGTCACTCTTCCTTTCACATATGTGACCTTGGTGACACAGGTGTTATCACATACTAAAGACACCAAGCAGTGCCAAAAGCAGTACTGAAGGGCTTAATCTCACCTCATTGATCTTGTTTAGAATCAGATGATTTGTAATTATTCCAAATGGTTCAACAAGCTGAAGCAGCTGATATCTCAAGTTCTTTCCCCTCTGGAAATCCATGATGTGAACAACTCTGCTTGTTTCCTATTGAAGACAAAGCACGTATCCACAACATGAAAAGAAAAATGTGTATCAGTTAACCTAAAAGAAAGGCTCTGTATAATTTTTTTATTTATTTTTTTAAATTTTCAGTGGTAACCAACACAAGGCACGAACAGAAAAGGCACAGAACCTCCATGGATCTCCAGAGGAAGATGCCTGCCATGCCGAAGCTGCCTTTCTGTACGTTCACATCCCACAGCTTGATCATAACAGAATGTTTAAATAGAGTCTGTACAGTTTTGGAACAAATATTTCATAGAGTACTTGGCACAATGAAACACCAATCTTATTCCAAAGCTTCAGTATTTCCACACAAATAAATCTTAAAATCTCGCTTTTAAAGACAATCCATTAATTAAAAAAAATATGAAAACCAAACAAAAAGTATGTAATAAAATTGTAGCTTGTTTAAAAAAAATGAACAAATTTTTAATACTAACCACTCTGCCCTTCTGCATGTGTCTCGGTCCTTGCATATTTCCATTTCCAGCTCCTTTAAGAAATTAAAAGAATGAGCAAGCTTACTTCAGCTTGTAAGACTGGTATTAAAATGTCTGTCCGTAAGTTCTTAAGAGATATACAAGTCACTTGTAATACTAAAGCAGAATGACATCAAGTTTTAAAAAATAATATTTCATTACAGTCTGAAACAGCTATGTGCTGGTTCTGGCTGGGATAGCTAGTTTTCTTCACAGTAGCTAGTATGTGGCCACGTTCTGGATTTGTGCTGAAAACAGTGTGTGGTAACACAGGGATGTTGATGTTGTAGTTGCTGCTGAGCAGCACTTACACAGAGTCAAGGCCTTTCCTGCCTCTCACCCCAGCCCACCCGGGAGCAGGCCGGGGGGCACAAGGAGCTGGGAGGGGACACCGCCGGGACAGCTGACCCCAACTGGGATGTCCCAGACCGTATGGTGTCGTGCCCAGTGTGTAAAGCTGGGGGAAGAAGGAGGACAGGGGGATGTTCGCAGCGTTTGTCTTCCCAAGTCACCGTTACACATGATGGAGCCCTGCTCTCCTGGAGATGGCTGAACACCTGCCTGCCATGGGAAGTGGTGAATGAATTCCTTGGTTTGCTTTGCTTGCATGTGTGGCTTTTGCTTTACTTATTAAACTGTCTTTAGCTCAACCCTCAAGTTCTCTAACTTTTACTCTTCCGATTCTTTCATCCATCCCACTGTGAGGGGAGTGAGCAAGTGGCTGTATGGTGCTTAGTTGCTGGCTGCCATTAAACCACAACAGGCTGTTAACTTATTTCAGAGCTTTTGTAACTTGAGGTCCTCCTTCCTGATCATTCTGTGCAGTTTAGAGAAAGAGCTGCATTTACTAACATGCAGAAATAGCAGAGAATAACTAAAGCCTGCTAAAAAAAAAAAAAATCTCTCCTGTTTTAGAGTAAGATTTGCTATAGCAAAACGTTTCCATACAAAAAAGACGTGAGATCTCTTTAACTAAGATACACTTTTTACAACTGAGGTTTTCGGTGTAGAAAAAGATGCCTAGTTTTGGTTCTAAAACACACCAATTCTATCATAATGCCCATTTTACTAGCAAACACCTGAAAAAAGCCTTTCAGATAGTTTGCCTCAAAGTCAAGTTTGAGATGTTTTGAAAAATTAACAGTATTATTTTAATGAAATCAAGGATGAATGCATCTATCATCTAAAAATTCCTTTAAGTATCTGAAATACTTGTAGTCTGCCAGGATATCTAGGTATATTAATTAGTTTTGCTCTTTTAGTCACTCAAACTATTTAAAAGGTAGGAAGTAACAACTTCAGGCAAGAACCTGATTCTTAGCCTGCCTGTGAAGAAGAAGCTTGCATCATCTATCTTCCCATTTCTCAGTTGCTATTCAAATTTATTTGCTGAATTCATTTGAAATTAAAGGGGAAAAACACTTAGGTCATTGAATTCTTGCAAATTTCACAAAAAAAAACCCCACCAACATGTAGCTAATCAGAAGATAAAAAAAACTTTTAGACAGGAAAAATACAAGTCCAAAACACATGTGGATTAATCAAACACATTTAAAAAAAACAGCCAAAATAATGCGGCTGGTAGTTAGCAGATGGTAGAAAGGTGAAAGTGTGGGATCTGAGTACCAGTCTTTGGCCAGGGATGGACTAAAGTATTTCAGTTCCACTGCTCTGAAAAGTGACTGTGTTGTGCTGTTCTAAAACACTGGTAACAAATTAAAAAAAGAATAAGAAAAAAAAAAAATCAAGAATTTAAAGTCTTGTGAAAGTAGGTGCCTGTTGATGTTACCTCTTGGCCCAACAGGAGGTCCTCCAAGATGAAATGGAGGTGGTGGTGGTCCCAGAATTCCTGGTGCAGGGTTTGTGGACTGCTGTAACATAAAGGGATCACCCCTAGAAAGAGGGGAAAACACACCTTAATTTTAAACCAAAACACTGTGAATCTTTCATTCTCAAAAAAAGCCTAATTTCTGCAGAGCATCTAAGGAGATATCAACTTCAGCTACTTTTACGGCTGCTCTTCAGCTAGTAGAAAACAAAGGGAGGTATCAATTTGAAGAAAAGGAGGTGTGTTGTTTCACATAAAATGTTAAGAATGTCCTCTGCTTCAAGTAAAAAAAGTTACAAGTACTTTAAAAGTCGTAACTACTTACATTCCATGTCCTGAATCACTGTCAGGATTCCATTCTGGATATCTTAAAAGAAACAAAAAAGAGAAGGTAAGAAAAATACAATCTCCTCTACCTATGTAGTAACTTTCATACAAGCAGTGATACCATTCCATCTTAATACAGATAAAACAGATGGTAATACTGCCCACTGCAAGACACACGAGCAGTTTCTATCTACAGATCAGAAGTGCTATTCTTAATGAGAAACTTCATACCCTATATGTAACATGTCTGCCAATTTATAAGCCAAACTGCACAGTATGTTTCACCAGGAAAATTTACAAGTTGGTGTGACTAGTAAAAAAAATTACAACGGATTCTCAACTGTTAAGATCCAACTCTTTACATATATATCAGCAGGATTTGAAAGCTAGGAACTGAGATCCCTTTTTTGTCCTGAAGATGTTCTTTTAAGTTGTTTTTATTTCCTACAAGGCACAGCATGTTTTCTAAACCTGCTTCGTGCAATGTAGTTGGCCATTATTTAGTTGTACATGCCCTCATGCCACAAGAACGTTTACTGTACTTCAAATTCATACATTTCAAGCAGCAGCTGACAACGTCGGCTGTGAGTCGCTCCATTGATATGATGGTTCCACTCCTGCAGCAAAGTAAATAATTAAAAATTAACAGCCACATATGGCAAGCCATTTTTAACAACATAACGTTGTACAGCGCAGTATCTTCTCTTCTAAGCTGAAGTCTTGCAGGTACACAGATAACGAAATCTCTTTTTGTAGTGCTTTAAAGAGACACTGAAATTGGACCTACCTCAACTCCTAACCTGGGTGAAAAGGTGTCTGATGAAAAATGTCTTGCAATCTATGGGCTTGACCCTGCCTCAGGGTGCAAATCTTACCAGGGGATAACTGCTACAGCATACATGCATGTCATTGCAATTTCAACTTTTAGAACTGGATGCTGAGATTTTTTTTTTTGTCTTCAGTAATTTTAGAATTTCCTCCACTCTCTCTGCTTCATTCCTCAGACTTTTAAAGATTAACGTGAACTAAACACTCAAGTTTTTAGAACCATAAAGCAGCCAAGAAATTGCAAGGAATTCAGAAAGGAAAGACTAAAAGAAATGAAAGTGCATAGCTAGGACAAACTACAAGTATACTGGTGAAATATAAAAATATATGACCATTTGAGGGGGATAATAAAGAAAAAAAAAAGGAGATCAAGATGGTACAAAGGAGGAATAATGGAATTAAACCAAATCAGCCAGGTAAAACTCCTTCTGGTTCTGGTTTTAGCACTAGAAAGGAATGAGGGCTTTCCACTTTTTCTCTGCAGACTGTTTTGATTACAAAGGGTTATTTATTTCAAGAGAGAAGGCATGGGGACTCCTCCTTTATCAAAGTACACAGTGCCTGATCTCCATAACCTTACAATCTTACAAGTAACAGCATTAGTTTGTGCTACATTTCCATTTGTAAAGTGACAGAACTTTGAAGTTTCACTGCTGCACATCTGTGAGCCACAGTCTTAATTTCCACTCTGCTGCTCTTCAGTAAGCAAAGAGATCAGCAGAGACACATGGGGCAAGTTTGCTTTAGGTTCACAGAGAAATGAAGGGGAGGGTAATTATAGATCTTTGGGGGGCAGTTTAACAACTAAAGATTTTCTCTTACCAACTACATTTTCAACTGTGAACATGTATACTGCACTGGCCAACTGTTTTACATGTCTCTTCTTACACGTGTATTTCTACTCAGCACCCACAAATTAGTTTTTCCTAGTCTCTCATCTTTCCTGATTTTTAATTTCCACCACACTGTAGCCATCCTTCTGGATACGAGACACTCCTGAGGCTTACTGTAGTGCTTCCATATGCTAAATGCCTACCTTGCACTTCCCACAAAGCAGAAAAGCCTGGATTTGAAGTCTCTCAAAGTACTGTCATTAAGCTACACTACAATATTACTCCATGATACACAGAATATAACGTGGAGCAAGATCAAACCTTCATTTTATCAAGAAGCTGTAATATGAGAGCACCACTTTTTCTTAACTGCACAAGACGTAGGCTCTGCAACTATAAATTAATAAATACGCTGGCAATTTAGCATGAAAAAACCCCACCAAAACCCCCATGCAAACCTATCCCTGAAACACTCAATACTTAGAAACAAAGTTTCTTCAGTTTAAAACTTGTTAGCAAGTTTTAGTACAATACTAAGGAAACCAGTCCTTTGAACACTAAAAAACTCTCTAAATTAGGGTGCACAATCTGTAAAGCCTCAGTGGATGATTCTGCTAGATATAATGTGCTTTGAAGCTGTCTTAACACATAATTTAAAAATATTATAAACAGAAGTAGAAGTTATCTGCAAACTAGAGCCAAAGTCTGAGAGATCTAATTCTCATTACACTTCAAATGCTTTTAAATTGGCAAAACAGGGAGATCTGACATATAATTTAGGATTTCACCCCCCACCCCAGGAAAGTTTTCAGAACACTGGTTCATCTACGTTATTAACGTTTTATTAAATACAATTCTTACTCTGGACTTCCCTTTAATCCCTGCCTCTACCCAGTCTGGAGCACTACTCCTCCAAGGTCTCAGGGCACTAGATATTTACAGACACTAGTTAGCATGAATGCCTGAAGTTAAGCTAGAGAAAATCTGAACTGAGTTTTTTAAAACTCAGATTACCTCTTCCCTCAACTGATGCAAGAGGACACACTGCTCTTCAAAAAATTAGGCCAAACTTAAGCACCTAATTTTAGATAGCCCTCTATTAGGGACATGGCCCTGTTCTTCCTTTGAGATGTATCACCATTTCAAGTGTTTAACCTCCAAATTCTTCATCTGCTCATGTTGCATCAGCCTTTTTCTTTGGCAGGGAAAACAATCCCTCCACGTCAAACATCTCATACCCTGATAAAGGGATCAGGATTGACAAAATGGCTAAAAAGCTGGGGCACAATTTACTTCATAATTAGACAGAAAACAAACTGGGTCTTAAAATACATACACATCAAATTAAAGAAGCAATTAAGAACACTGCTAAAAAAGAAAAAAATAGAGGACTAGTCTGCCAGCTTAAGTTACATTAAGGGTGTTTAACCTCTTGCTCATGCTTAAAATACCCATTGCTTTATCATACACTTTAAAAAAAAAATCTTCTATGATATTTTTATTTGGAGGTGGGGAAAATGAGATTTTGATACTGCAGTAGTAAGTTTACATTGTCCCAGCTAAGAAAAGCATTCCCTTTCTGCTTTCCATAAGTCTTGGTTCAGATCAGATTACTTTAAAAGTTAAGTTCTACTTGATTCAATTTTGTAGGTGACAAAATAAGAAATTCTGTAACTGTTAGGTATGCAAAGCAGAGGAAAAAAGGAGAGAAAGAGAAAAATTCTTGCAGTGACATGATTTCTGAAATTAGAAACAAACCCCAAACTTGGGTCATAAGAAACAGATGATCCAATCACCAATTTTATGGTGTACTAGCAGTTTAAGTCAAAGCATATTCCTAAAAAAAAGATGGGTTTACATGTTACAGAAGAAGTCAGCCACGTAAGTTATGCTGTCAAAAGAATTTGGTATTTCTCATACCTGGAAAGATACTTCATGTTGGATATCCTTTCAATAGATCTGCATACCAAAGCAAACTAAGAACCATGAGGCTTTAAAATAAAGTGCTAAAAAGAACCCTACTTACAGGATTACTGGTTGCCATCTTCAAGGGCCTCAGAAGTTTATGTTTGCAATCTAACCAAATGAAGTCCTTTTACAGAACTGAGCATGGTATCTAAACTGTTAACACTTAAAACCTTTTATGAAAATAAATGTCAAATACAGGAGACAAGAAACCCGGATTACTGTGATTATTTTGTATGCAAAGTAATTAAAGCAACACAAGTTCATAAACTGTCAGATCAGCTGCAGTCATACAGTTGTGTGCTCTAAAACTGGTTTGATCATTCCTTGCAGGAACAGAATAATTCCTGTGTTTCAAAAAGATTAGATGTACAGAAGCAGCGCTTTTTGAGAGGTAACTGTAAAGAAATGGTTAGTAACAGCAATTCCACATTGTATCAATTTTACAGTAATAGCATGTATTATATTTTCAATTGAAGGCCTTCAAGCTCATTAGCCACTAATTGTGACAAGAGGGGCATTGTATTAGCCAATTAGCCAATTAAATTGCCTAGTATACTGAAAATCAGCAAGATGAGTAAAATTGGAAAAGCTGAAAGTGAGAAGGCTCTGAAAATAACGTCTGAATAAACAGGCCATTTTGAGTAACCTGCTACCTTTGCAGAGAGTTGAACTACTCATGGATAAACTAAGAGGGAAGTCTCAGCATAACCGAATATACCCGAAGATCCACTCTACTGGCGAGCCAAGAACAGAACACTACTAGGAACACAGAGCAGGATACTGCAACAGCAGACTGATTGCTCGGAGAGTCTACAGGGATAGATGCAACATGTGACAATAAAAAGTGAGTCTGAAGTGTCTAAGAAAGTTGTGAAAAGGAGAAAAATGACGACAAATTTCAGCCATAGTATGAGATAGAGTGTTAAAGTGAAATTAAAAAGGCAAGAATGAGCTAATCTAAAACGTGTTTTTTTACTTTTGCAAATAAGTTCCAGGGCTCTACATTAACTCTTTCCCTTTGGACAGGGAAAAAGCAGAACTGTGCAAGAATGCATCTTAACTACATATAAATCAGCAATCAAGATAGATGTGGAGGAGAGCTGAACTGGCTTCCTGAACAGCACAGTAGACACACTGCCAAAAAACCCAAACCCAACAAAAAAAATAAAAAACCCACCCCAAAAACCTCTTGAATGCCAGATGTTTGTGGTTAAGAGAACATGTAGATGTAAAATATAAATAAGATATCCCAGTAGATGATAGCTGTTTGACTTGAAGTTAAGCAATCTGGGCACACAAAATACATTAATGTAAAGCCCTGGTTTACAATGTTTGTTAACAATTACCTTGTAAATAAACCAAGTGCCTTTTTCACTCTCAAACCAACTTTCAGATCATTTCAAAAGCAACCAGGCTATAGAAATAAAGAAATAGGTAAAAACAGAACAGATACTACAACGTAAAGGAAAATAGAAGTATCTGGTGCATAACTCACCTTATTAGAATGAACTGGCATATCACATATAGAGCACAGATGGGGATAACCCTTCGGTAAGAATCCATGGAAGTCTTCAATATTGCTATTTGGAGGAGCACCTCTCTTTTTCTCAAAGAGAGATCTCTCAGGACCAGGACCACGACCCATTCTGTCATACTCACTGTCAAATTTATGATAGTTATGCGAAGTCTCACCATAGAAAGATTCATCCCTACACCTTTCTCCATCTCTTAATCTGTCATCTTCATAATCCATTCTGTCATAATAACCAGATTCTTGAGAACGACTTCCATGGTCATAGTCAACCACTGGGTTGAGACTAGGACCACGATCATCAAAGCTATCTCTTCTAAAATGCCTTTTTTCTTCCCAATCATCCCTAGGTACTCTGTACGGTGGTTCCCGTGTGGATGATCTGCCATCTCTACCATAACCTTCTTCAGCTCTCCTCCTTTTAAGTTGTAGAAGGATCTGAGGCAAGTTTTCAGGAGTAATCTTGTCCTCGGGATAGCGACTCAGTTCATCTAAGTCTCTAGCAGACAGACCAAAGCTGGCCAAAATGTTAGTGGCCTGGTCTGCATCTCCACGGTGCTGAGAAGACAAAGGGAGCGGACCTCTACTTCCAATGTTAAATATAGACTGCAAATTATGGGAAGAGGTACTACCAGAAGACAGTGCACTATGAGATCCTTGTTGGTTCAATGAAGAACTCATTCCAAGATTCATTAAGCTAGCAAGGCGTGCAGTACCCTGGTTCATCCTTCCAAGAGATGCTGGCATATTTAAAGACTGGGTAGCAGCAGCAAGAAGGCCTATTCCTGCAGAGAGGTCACGCCCATGACCTTGTGAATCCCTACTCAGAGATGACTGCTGGAATGACTTGGACATTGTAGAACTATAGTTTGTCTACTTTATGGATCAAAAAAAATTTCTTTTTTTTTTTTTTAAAGATGGCTGAAAAGAGAGCTCACACTAGAAAGCTAGGCAAACTTCACTTCAAAAATGGTAACGCCAAGAAAGAGGATCAATAATGACTGCAGATCTTCTTCAAGCTGAGAAACACCAGACAATTCTGTAGAAAAACAAGCAGTTTTAGTCATAAATCCCTTTAAACAGATGCAGTTTTAAACTTATGCATCATGTTGATCTAAAAACATTAAAGATCTCAATCTTACAAGGCTTTTATTACATAACTTAACAGATTCAAGAGGTACCCAGAACCTACATATATTATTTCAGATAAAAATACAGTAGTGTTTCCTAGACATACTACTCTTCTTCTACAAAAACCTACTTTCATACCGAAGACAAGTGAATTTCAGAAGTTTGGGATGTCTGAAAGCATCTAAGGTTTACTAGCATGTAAGCCCTGATCTCTGGTTAATGGTTTTGTTTATACCCTACATTACTGTACTGTGTTCTATGAGAAGACCATAAAAAATAAACTTAAGCCCATAGAATCCAAGATGACTTTGGCATATAATACATATTTGAAAATGAAACCTATACCACCATAGAATAGGACGAGAGGAAGTTAAAAGTAACTGAAGTTTGGGCAAAAAGTTTCTGCTGTAAGATCTGGTAAATGAGACCAAACATAATATTCAATCTTTATGCAGTAAAATTCAAATTACCGATGTGAAGACAGATGTGAACAAGAAAAATAAGTTTTAAATTTTGCAGGAAGTAAACAAGACCTCTTGCTCAAATTGCAATTATAGGGGTAACAGCACTTAGGAAGTGATTCTTTATTCTGTTATACTGCAGCCTTGACATCAGCCTGTACTCGCAGACCTCAAGCTAAACAAGGTCAGGCTTAGTACTGGGATGGGAGACCCAAGGAAAACCCTGCTCCTGCAGAAAGAGACCCTAGGTGAGTCAGGAGATGGCACTGCGCCCCCAGCCAGCCCTGTACCACAGCGGCGTCCGTGTCTCTTACCAGCAAACTGCTTCTCCCTTGGTTCAGGCCTGACACTTTGATACCATGACCACATGTGGTAGTTAAAGATCCTAAACCAATACTTGTAAGAGATAGATAAGCGCCCCGTGTCCCACTAACATACTAACCCTCCATTTAAATATTTGGTTCAATGGTTCTTCACCTTTTAACTAAACAAAGTATCAATATCCACAGTATATTTTATAGTGCAATGGATATATTTCATAAAATATTCTTTTTTAGCGCAGAGCAGAAATAAACTGTAATACTTCTCCCCATACTCTTTCAGCCTTGGAATAGATACACAAAATTTAAAGCAATTCAGCACACAGAAAACATTCCACCAGGAATACGCTGTTCTTGGGTCCCTGATGCGGTAAATCCCTTTCAAATCTCTGCAGAGCAGTTTTGCTTCTCCAGCACTGCCACTCAGATGCACATAAAACATATAATCACTTGAAAAAGAAACAGGCACAAATTGCATAGTTCCAGATGAAATCGGCTTCTAAGAGAACAGGTACATTTGGGGAGGAATGGAAAGGACAAAATGAAAGCAAGGATTTTTCCTTGAAGAGACCAGTTCTGCAGAAGGCAATTTCTCTTGTACTGGAAATAGAAGAAAAAAGGTCAAGGTTATGAGCATGTCTCTATCCCAACTTCCTACTCAATCCAGAGCCCTGTTTCAACAGCACATAAAAGTTTTTTCTACTTCAAGTTGAAAAGCACTTGGGTTTTCTTTCTTGGTAGCAGTGTGTTACAAAATTATGCATTTATGTAGAAAAATAATGGATTCTATGAGAGATACATAAAGGACACAAAACCCACACAGAATTCCATCATTGAAACGTCACTGCTTTATACAGTTTGCTACGTATTCTGTTATCAGTACATCTGAACTCGTATTTCAGCTGTGCTTTTGAAATCCACATATGTTGGAGTCACTTAAAGCAAGCTTAATTGTGAAACATTTGGTTAAGAATAAGAGATTGAGAAACGTGGGGATGAAAATAAGTTTAAAAGTATCTGAGGCAGAAGACAGAAAAGCACTGCAGAAAGCTTCAGACAAAAACAGTAAAACAAGAATATAGGGAGAGCAGACGAGGCAAATTCTAAGTGAGATATCCAGGACAGGCTGACCACACTAAAGAACACCTGAACAGAAAGAATTTAAGAGCTATATTGAAAAAATCCACAATGAACATGAGAGAAACACTAATATTCACCTGGGTACCATGTTTCATCTTACATACATGCAGTAATCTTCAAAGTACTTTATGACAGTTTTACAAGTTAATCCTTACTCCTTCCATTTTTACAGATAAATTTCCTTCCATTTCATTTACACACTTACAGAATGGTTTGAAACTGAACTTACTAGGTTCTTCATAAAATCAGATATTCCGGAGGGCTTTACAAACCAGACCCTGACAGTGATTCAGCAGACAACCACATGGTCAGGAAAGGCTCTGTGAGTCCTGCTGTTAATGCAAGGACCTGCACTATTCAAGTTTTCACTAAATCAGGAAAGTTCTCTACTCTTCAAAAATACCCTTTCTCTTTGAACAGATGCTCACTAATCCTCTTGTCACAATTTTCAATTGGCAGCTCATTGTCCACTGCTCTGGAGAGATTAGCAGAGAACAAAACCCATCACATAGCAGTCTGGCACAGACCTGGGCTGCAGAGAACCTGATTACATGCCATGCTTTGGCCCCACATACACATGGAGGTTTTACATAACCATACCGTGCTGCTGCAAATGCTCCTAAAAGAAAGCAGCAAAGGGAAACAGAAAAAACAGGAAAGATGGGGGGGGAACACAACGGACGGACACAAGACAAAAAAACAAAGAGGGACAATCTTATGAAAAAGCATGATGTGGGACAGTAAGACACCTGTATGATGAAAACAGAATATGACGTTGGCAGCTGGTGGGCTAGCCAGTAAACTGCCCTACACCTCATTAGGTATTCGAGTGGAATACTTACAAAAACTAAGTTTATGAGTTATCCTCAAATATCACTATTGCATCACTGTCATTTTACATGCTGTGGCACTCTATTCCTAACCATGCCCATTCTTTAAGAGCTGATGAAGACAACAACAAAACAAGATGGGGGAAGAGCTCTAAAAATCATACCAAAGAATGTTTAACTTCCACATGGTCAGGTTTAATATGTAATTCTAAGCATTTCTTGCGTTGATCACTTCCGAGAGATTTCATGTCAGTATCTGATAGAGACAGGTTCCCAGGGACCAATGCCAGCTTTTCAGCGAGTGTGCCATCAACTGAGTCACAGCAACAAGATGAGTATGACTGAACAAAGCTGTCTAAAGATCCAGACATGATTTAGCAAAGTTGAAAGTGTTATGCTAATTGTTATTCATGTAATTTCAGCTATAATGGGAACAGACAGGCTTTCAGAGATATATTTTTAAGATCTGTGGACAGAAATTTGGCCATATTAAGATTTGGAAATATGTAATATAAAGCAATCTTGAAATAAGTTGAAAGGCAAAATGTTACTAGATTTCCAGACAAATGTGGACAATGAAAAAAGCCTTTTTATATCTACAAGTTGCAAAAGAGCTTTCTGTAAAGGCAGACAACAAAAATAAGAAATTTGAATCCTACAGAATACACTGCTAACAAATAAAGGCCAAAGTGAGGCTGATTTTCAAACACTATAGAAGGTTTTTCTTTTTGTGTAAAACTGATTATAAACTCCTTTCAATAAAACTTATAGAACTCTTGCTCCACATAAATATTAGTTTTGTTCCTGAAAACAGTTTGATTCAGTGAATTCTTGGGATACACTGATCATGCTGAACATAACCTTCGATTACTACCATTTATGAAACAGCAGGCTGAAAATAATTACCTAGCTCCCTATTCCTTTTTTTAAACTGTGCATATATATTATAGCTTTAATATTCTTGTTCTTAGAACGACTCATTTTTTTACTCATTCCTCTTCCACTATTTATAGAAAAGTCCCCAAAATGAAAAATGTTTTCCCCTTCTAGTCAGTTTCACTTTCACTTCAAAACCAAAATGACTCAAAACACATTGAACGTAATAAAATTAACTCAATTATGGTAAAAACATGAAATAATCTGCAAACTGAAAAACACGCCCTCAGTTTGTAACACAGTTTTTGAAGACCTTTGGGAAAAAAGTCTCAAAGAACTTACACATGCACAATCCTTGCTCTTTGAATAAAAACCTACAGATTTTTCTCCTCCCTGATGCGTTACACTCAGTGCAGCGCTCCCTTTTGCAGCAATCTATTCTGCTATAGAAGAATTCATATGCTTCTTGGCAAAACCGTCTCCAACGCATCATGGCAAAAAAGGTTATCAACAGAAGAGATCTGGAAGTTCAAGTGACAAATTCAGACAGGCAGCTCCCCATGTTGCTCTGAGAATTAACAGTAGTAAAAACAAGAATTTGCAAGGAAATTAGAAGCAGATGTTATCTAGCTGCTGAATGACCAAGCGTAATGGATTTGAAATCTACGGGACTACTTTGCCTTGGACAATACAGAAAAGGCCAGTTGTTCCAAAAGCAAAGGAGGAATTGTCTAGCAGCCTTAGATAGAGACAAACACAGACTATCATCCATTTCAGGTACCAGTATTCAGAGTGGTTATTTAATATTGCTGTTTCACACACAAGAAAACAACTCGTCTGTTCAACTGATCTTCAAAGGTCATGACCTCAAAAATTTAAGCAGCACCTGGCACACTGGATGCATGCAGTTTTCTGTGCGCAGATCAGACAACCTGTTTCAGGGCTTGCAGAACTACTGGAAGAGTTTCGTTTCTTAGGATTATGTTCAGCTTCATCTCAGTGACTTGCTTGATCAGAGAAGCACATGATAACCTTGAGATCTGAAGTTACTGTTCAGAACAGTGAAGTGTTACATATGAAAAAGACTTGTTTATAAATGGGGAATTAAAATGACCACTTAGCAATTAAGAATCTTAAAAGAACTTACAGTTTTCAACATCTGAATGCAGAAAAGAGCACTGTAAAAGACACCGATTTCCATTTCTGGTCATTTAACAAAAAAACAAGCATCTTTTTTTGGTAAGAAGTGCATGGGAAAAAGTGCATTTGTTCCTTAACAGAAACAAGAGTGAAAAAAGGGTCCAAGGAACAGTACAGGAAGAGTGGAGCAGGCAAGAAAAATGTGCATTTTTAGAGAGGGGAAATATAAACAGCCCAGAACATAGAGTAACTGCCTTCACGTGTACTGACCGCTCCGTAAACACACGATTACCTCTATGTCTTCCATGCACTCCTTCCTACTACCTGTAAGTCCACTCTTTGTCACTACTTTCAGAGCTCCAACTCTACAATAAGATGGATGCACACAGCTTCCAGCACCTACGAAAAGCTCCATGAAGCCATTAAGACTTGGTTCGACAGAAGGGATCTGCCAGAACCAAAGTCATTGCAGAATGATGTAGGATCTTAGACTGGAAGCTCTGGTAATAACGACAAAGTGAGGAGACAATCACTATTCATTCACATCAGTTCCGGAGATGAACAGCCTCACGGGCACCAAAGCTGTGGCAAAACCCACAGAACATACCATAATTATTTTTAAAAAAATAAATACGTCTTACATAAAGTGATCCAAAGACAGACCAAATCAGAGAGTTAATCACTGTAACAGAGAACCAATTTTACCTTTTTTTTTTTTTAAAAAAAAAAGCCCCAAAACAGAACACTTCTGTATTCTGATCTGGTAAGTGATTAAAAAGCCTTCTGAACGTAAGATTGCCTCTAGGCATTTCCAGAGCTGGGACAAAATCTCATTCTTTCCCAGATGAAATGTTGCATGAGGTTGTTGAGACGTATTTGAGTTGCAGAGAAGAATCAAGGGACTGTTTGACTGTTTTAGTGCTCAAAATAAAAACTCTCTTGTTTAAGTTATGACTATACAACATGGTACTTAAACACTTGCAAAATAAATTAGTTCAGAAATATTATGAGGTATTTGCTTTTGTTTTCAAGACTTGACTTAGAGCACTGAGGAAGAATGCAAGCAGCAGAGAGGCTACAAAAATAACACTCATAAATTAACAAACAAACTGAATGGACATAATTTCTTTGCAGCTTTGCTTACAACAGCTTCTCCCTCAGATTTGCTGAGCTACCCCGAATACTCTCAGGTATCAGACTACAAAGTATCTTTGCATTCACCAAAACCCTCAGAGATGTGTGCAAGTCACAAAGAAGGACAATAGGCAATATTTATTTCTTTATTTCCCACCAAATTAATGAGCATTTTTATTTAAGTGTAGTCCTGAATAAACCAGGTGGTGATCATATTTCATGTATGGACCATAATACCATGGATCTTTAATTCAGTTCGGAGCCTCAAAGACTGACTCTTCTTCCCTCCTCCCTTAATTGGTTTTTAGTTTTTACATTTAGAAACATGGATATTCACATTTTAAGGATGTATTTAGGAATTTCTCTTGGTTATACTTCCCATCATTTAGTGCTGGGATGTATATAACACCTAGGTACATACAAACTGCTGAAAACCGAAGCTTTCAATACACAGTAACTTCACATAGCTTCTCTAGAACAAACACACAAAAAAGACTCATGACATTGCAAGCCTCACCAGAATTATTAAGAAGCAATCAGAATTTCTGAATTTGTTTTTCAGATTTCATATCCTTACCTAGTGCACAACGTAGAAGTACAAATATTGGGTTACTACTGAACAAACACATGTACAAGGCTCACTCAAATTTAATTATTCCATGTAATTCAGTAAAGAAATATTTAAAGTGCTTTTGAATAAAATTCACAACAGAAGTTCACTAATTTCTCAGCAATAAATTAAAAATGTTAATATATGCTACACTACATTAAAAAAAGTGATTTAATATATTAAAGTTTTCAATGTATTAACATGTTTTAAAGTTCAGAAAGACTGAACAACTGGATCAACAGATTCTTTATAAAGTAGTATCAGAAAAAGCTCCCTTTTTGTTTTCAGAAGCATGAAAACTACACAGACTGTTTTAAGAGACACGTTTTCAACTTGAGCTGCTCCCTGCTTATCCTACTCTAAGAAGTCAGGACCACCTACTCCATGATAGTTCAAAAAACCTGAAGAATTTAAGGTTGAGTAAAAAGAATAAAGACTATTCAATTATTTAAAACAGTATCAGATACTTTTTTCCCAAAGGTATGCTTTATGGAAAGGAAAAAAGCTACACATTTAAATGAGGATTTTTCAGCTTTCTTTCTACAGCATAAATGCTTCATTTATCAGAACAAAGCAGTTCTTCGGGTTCCCAGAAAGTTCTCTTTAACTTCTGCTTATTTTCAGCATAGGTGAACCTTATGGCTCATTACTTTAACTCTGGAAACAAGATAGGTACATAAAAAAATATAAGACATTATTAATCCAATATAGGAGGAAAAAACCCACATCCCTGCAGCATGATTTGTAACCACAGCCTAAATTATATGAAAGTGAAACTGAGTAGAAAGAGTCGTAAAACAGATGCTGTCAGTATTCTTAATGCTCAATTCATTAATTCTTAATGCCAGATAAACATCAGAACCAGCAGTTTTTGAGAGTAACGGCCTTCAGAGCCGTTAAGGCACGTCACTGACATGCTGTTCAGCTTCCGAGCGGACGTTCTGGGGGGCTGGGGAGGAGAGCGACCAACTCTGAGGCCTCAGCCGGAACCAGAAGCGCTAGCAGGGCGCTCCGGTGAAGTTTCAATCAGCGGGCAGAGCGTGGTTTTAGCTGGGGTCACCCCTGAAAACACGTTTTACGTGCCGAAACCCCCCGCCCTACCCTCGCCAAGCGCCGGGCAGCGCCCAGGGGAACGGCCCCCGGCAGCACGGGCCGGGCAGCCCGGCACCGCCGCCCGGGCCGGCCTTTCCCGGCGAGCGGCCGGAGGCGCCGCAGCAAGGAGAGCCGCGGGGGGCCGGGCCGCGGGGCTTTGTTCGGGCCCGCCGGAGGCCGCGCGGCCCGGCCGCAGTACCGCCAAGTGGCGGGCGGGGGCGCCGGCTGCCGCTGCGGGCGGCCCGGGAGGCAGCGGCGGGGCCGCGGCACCGGCCCGGCCGGGCCCGCCGCTCCCGCATGCGCGCTGCCGCCGCGCGCCAGCCCCGCTCCCCCCCCCCACCTCCTCGCGGCCGCTCCTAACGGCCGCTCCCCGCCCCCCCCCTCCTCGCGGAGCGGCGGCCGCCAGCGCCGGTTCCCAACATGGCGGCGGGCCGGGGGCAGCCGCAGCGCCGCTCCTACCTGCGGGCCGGGGGCGGCGGGAAGGGAGCGCGGCGGCGCCGCCCGTTCGCTGTCGCACCAGCGGCGGGGGAGGGGAGGGACGGAGGGACTGAGGGAGGGAGGCGGCTGCGCGAGCCCCGCGCACGTCTCGCCGCGCTCGCGAGAGCACCGCCCGCCCGCTGCCCGCCCGCTCACGTGCCCAACGGCGGCCGCCCCGCTCCGCTCCGCGCCGCGCCGCGCCGCTCGCCTCCGCTCCGGGCCGCTCCGCTCGCTGGTGACGGCCGCCCGCCCCGCCCTCCGTGTGTGGATGTGGCCGGAGGGGGAGGGAGAAGGAGGCGCCGCCGGCCCGGTTCTCGCGAGAGGTGGGCGCCGCTCACCCAGGTATCGCGAGAGTCCGGCCGCGCTGCGCGGCGCCGGGCCGCCGCTCGCCCCCAGCTCATTGTCCGCGCGCTCCCGCGGGGGCGGATGGGAAGGCGCGCGGGGGCGGGGCTCGGCGGCGCCCGCCTGGCCCCACCCCCCGGCCGGCGCTGGGGGAGGCGGGGGATGGCGGGGCCGCGGGTTCGCGGCCGCCCTCGGCGCCTCCCGCCCGCCACCGCCGGAACGGCGTGGGGTGACAACCAGAGGGACAGTCCCGGCGTCGGTGCCCTCTGAACCCCACGGTCCCACAGGAGGAAACGCGTGCCCGGCCCCAGCAGAGGGAAACCCTCCTCAGACAGAGCCAGGGCTCCCCTCAGGGCCCAGCTGGCCAGTGCCTCGCCTGCTTTCCATGACTGGAAACAGAGGAAGGGCTAACGCTAGCCAACCGCTTTGGCATGTATTTGCCCAAGATAATAAGGGTTCCTCGCTGCCACTTGGCTCTTCTAACCCTCACAGCATTGTTACCTTTGTAATAGGGCAGACACTCATAGTCCCTGCAGGTCCCTAGGCCGGGCTCCTGGCAGCCAGAGCGGCCATGCTCTGTCAGCTCAAGCCTAAGGACTGCTCTCCTCAGCAGCATGAAGATGTTACCATCTCTAAAATATTTAAGACAACGGGCTCTAAATGCCTATTAAGTTCATTAGAAGATTCTGGTAAAAAAAACCCTACAGCTTATGTGCCAGGCTTTCCTTTTCATCTAAGCCAATATTGCCACCTTGCGCTGGAATGAGGAAAGTTCACTTTTCCTATGCTATCCTTAAATTGGTTGATTTTATGGGCAAAGTAGTATTCATACAATCGGGCAAATACTATCTACGATTTGAAATCCCTTCATAGTCAATATATTTCTTCCCAATTTAATTTTGTGGCAAAAGAACCAGTCTCTCCATCATCTTGGAAGCTGCTACGTTCCAGAAGCTTTACAAAGGTGAGGGTGTGTAGCTGAATTTAGTCTCCAAGGGAAAGGAAAAATCCGCCTTTTTAATTCATCACAGGCTGATTTTTCTTCTCTATATGTGGCTGGAGAGCACGATGAAACAATAACACAGAAGTTCTTTGAAGAAAACAGGGAATTGGTACAAAATACATGTTGAAATAATATGAAAGTTCTGAGAACAACCACAAGAAATTCAGCTCTCTTAAAAAGCGCAGCATAAAAAACAATTAAGTGCTCAAAAATAAACTCATAAATCTAAGTTAACAATACTTCTGTGCTCCAGTACTGCAGAGCAGTAAAAGCAGAGGAAAGCACCTTGATGAAATGTAAAGCAATCCAGCCGCTTTTGCCCAGTAAAAGTCATATATAGATTGCAAAATGTACAGTGCTAATAAACAGAATCATAAATCACACCAGAATTTCCCAGGTACAAAAGCGTGTCTTGCTCCATTTCCCTGGCTTTATTTCAACGTCAGTACTTTGCTCCTCTTGGACCACACACGTTCTCTCTCAATTTCCTTTGTTGTCCTCTGGTCAAGGCACCAAAGTGGCGGCGAGGTGAATTGTTTTGACCTTTATTGATTGCATTTGTGCTGCAGAAGGACTCGTACGGCACTGACCATCGCTCCCCTGCTAACACGGCTGCTGTGGTAAGGCACGGAGCTCTGGTGCCCTAAGCCTGCACTTGTGCTCATCACTGGAGAACGTTCATGACATTCCTATGTTTGTTCTCTTCCACTATGTGCACAAAGCCTGGTGAGTTTGGGGAAAAAGTGGTACCTCTCCAGCTGCCCGAGAGTTGCGGGGCCTCAGGAGAGCTCGCGTGGTGCGTCAGGTGTGCACTAAGGGCTCTGCAGCAGTTCCCAAGCACTCTGATGGGATGGATAATCACTGCTGCCAGCAGACTTTCTCCATCCTTTTCTACTGCCTTTTTTGTTATAGCACAGCCGGGCCTACAAGTCCTGGGTTCAGCCCTGAGACAAATGGAGCAGAGCTTTATCACAGAAACAGTTTTTCAAGGAAAATAAGTGAGCCAGCATGTATTTATTGTCCACATAGCACATGCTTTACGTGGTTGACAGTATAGCCTATATTCCTTGGTTTTTGCTGATTTCAGAAATACCTGCTGCAGAAGCAGAGACCCCTGACACAGCGAGCATGTGTCTTGGCAGCCAGCAGGCAGAAACCCCTGCCCACCCTGAGGGCAGCCAGCCACAGGGCACCCATCGCTCCTCTCCTGGGAAAGGGGAAGATTGCTGGACACAACATAAATCCCTAGGAAATCTGATTATTAGTTTTGCAGGGAGAACTTGTTCGTATAGATGATCAGTAAAATTATATTTTGTATTTGTCATAGACTTCAACTAAGAAAACACCTTTTCCCAGTAATGTTGAATACTTTGACAAATATTTCCACGTGGAGCATCACAAACGCACATTCAGCGATCAGCAATGTTCAGATAGCAGAAGGGCTCACTTGAACAGTGCCAGGGACATTTAAAAATTAGACGAGCCCTGAAAACATTCAGCACGGTAATTCATTTATACGAGCTACATGACAGAAGCACCTATTTGACATAAACCATCCGTAACTTGTGAACTAATCCAACGTGTGCCAGTGTTTTATCAAAAGCCTCACGTTTATAGGCCCCAGCCACTAACAACCTGAACGCACTGACGTTGTTACACTCCTGCAGACAGCACGGCGTACAACAGCAGGCTCGTGCCCGTGCTTCGGAGTTTAATTTCTGTATAGACAGCACTGTAGCTACAGTAGCATCTATGACAGGATAATTGTAATGTAACGTGACTGAAGACCATTGAACCATTTTTTAAAAATTGAAAACAGAAGGTTTAGCCTAAAAAACTCCTAAGTTTGGGTTATTTTACAAACACGGGGTTCTCCAGAAGACTGCGCTGAATCCAAATGGGTCAGGTATCTTGGTGAGAGCAATATACTCCTTTGCTCCAACTACAGTCACTTTTGAGTTCAAACAGCATTTTTGTTTGAATATGCAATGATCGTCTTTCCCCTCCCCACCAGTTTCAATGTATTTTACATCTAGGGCAGCCTTTTCCAACGTCTCCATCTTTTGTGGGCTTCATCTCCCTGCAGACCCAAGAAAGGGAGGTAATGAGAAAGTTCTTTCAAGTCAGGAACTGAAGCACGGGAAGGGTATCTTGTGAACTTGTACTGGCTGTGTACGCAGCAAAAAGAGGAATTCCAGACCTTCTTTCCTTTGTGGAAAACTTTAAACATCTGATCACCTTCAGAGTGCCGGAGGAAAGGAAGCTGCCCTTACAGCAGAGGCTATGGAGGAGAGCAGGGGTGTGTGGCAGGAGGGGCACCAGGCACCCCGTGCCCCACTCCTGCCCCTCCAGTCTCTCGCAGACAAGAATTCAACGTGACTTTCAAATCCTGCTCTACCCCGCAGCCTTATAATGAAAACCAAAATGAGCAAGTTTAAATATAAGGAAGTTTAATAAATAGAGGTCACAGAAAAAATTACCATTTTAAACAAGCAGTGAGAAGGGATTAACAATTAACAAATTGTATATGTCATTTTTGTTCAACCTTGCTCCCAACCACCTCTGATGTGTCAGGTTACAAGTACTTCTCTAGTAGTTGCATTTAAATTGTGGACTGTAAGTTCCCATCTTCTCAGATCTCTTTCGAATGGGGATCTTCACAGCAGCTCCAACAGCTTATTCCTTTTCTTCTGACAAGGGCTGCTGCTTCAGCAAGCCCCCACCTGCAGCAAAACATGCAAACCATTTCCGTGTAATTAAAAAACACAAAGACAGTTAACAGGAGTAAAAGACCCCAAATTCAACCCTTAACGCTGACCTTCATTTTTATATAAAAGATGCAATATTGAACAAAATGTCTGCAACAGAATTATTAAATTTTCTGACTGTGCATTGTCTGCATCCAATCTAGGATTAACTCCACCGAGAAGGAGTTACTCCACTCTCAGGCATGCAGAGCGCTGCCAAAAACCTGGCACCATCTAATGCTAGAACAGCACTGGCGGTGCCAGGAGCGACTCGGCAGCGCGTTTCTCTCCCAGCAGCATAACACTATCCCAGGCACTGAGCAGCAACGGCTAGCTGACTACCGCTGGATGAAACACAACTCAAAACTGAGTTTTTAAAGGACAGAAGGAAATAGAGGCCCAAAAGTACACCCCTCCGGTGATGCAGGCCCCACTTCCAACACCTCCTCTCATCAGGACTTCCTCCAGCAACTGCAAGTGCTGTGTGCTTCGCTAGATGAAGCGGGTTATTATTTCCACCCAAAGCATGGCAGGCTGGCACAACAGCCCATTCACAAGCCATCAGAGGCCATTTAGTTTACTCAGTATGGCAGAACCAACAGTCTTTTCGCCCATCTCCCCTTGTAGAGAGACCTCACCCACGTACCTCAAAAGGCTCCTGAGCTCTCCCTGGGCCTCATGTGCAGGTTATTCCTTTACATCTCCGCTGGCACGGGTCACGCTACGCAAAACTCGAGGGGTTTCACAAACGAAGGCCACCGGTGAGGGCCATTACCTGAGGGCTGTATCTTCCAGACAGCTCTCTGCCACCCGAGACCTCTGAGTCACAGCCATTCTTCACACACGCTTAAGCTGCGTTATCAGCTGGAAGCCCTAAAGAGAGCACAAGAGAAACATCATTTTAGATATTCAATTAATTAAATCTGTATTAACAGAGCTAAACAGCTGGGATCTGTCTTGCTGAAGGAAAAAAAAAAAATCAAACCGAATAATAGGCAGAGAAATTACTTCTAAACGGCACAGCCTGAACAAATTACCCTCCGGTCCCAGGGCCTCAAAGGTTATCAGCTAGCACGGGACGCCGCGCACGACCGCCTTTCGGCTATTCATAACAATTAAAAATATACCGGGGACTATTTCACGTGGCGTTTTCTGCTTCCAGAGCCCTGGGGAGGGGTGAGGTACCCCCCAGGCCTCCAGCACCGGTGCCCAGCCCTCATGGCGGCCGGGCAGGGCGGGAGGCGGCCCAGCGCCTCCACCTCCCTTCATGGCGGCAGGGCGGGAGGCGGCCCGGCACCTCCAGCTCCCCTCATGGCGGCCGGGCAGGGCGGGAGGCGGCCCGGCACCCCCACCTCCCCTCATGGCGGCCGCCCGGGCCAGCGCCGCTGCCGTCCCTGGTGGCGGCGGGGGCCGAGAGAGGCCGGGCCCCGCCGCGCGGCCGAGGTGGCTCCGCAGGCGCCGCCCCGCTCGCCTCGGCCGCTCCCCTCGGGGCGGGCCCGGCCCGGGGGCGGTGGCGGGGCCCGGGAGGCCCGGGCGGCCCAGCTCGGGACGGGCGGGGCTGAAATAAACTGCTCATCTCGTGAAAGAGAAGAAGCAGCAGCAGAAGCGGCGCGGCGCTCCCTTCACCTCCTCTGTGCGGGGCGTTCGCTTGTATCCCACCGGAACACCGACAGTGTGTGACCGCCTCCAGCCCCCAGCAGTGACAGACCATCGCGGTTATAAAAGTGCTTTTCATCAGAGCCCAGCTAACCCCAAAGCTGCTCTGCGCTCGGCCTGGACGTTACAGCCACGGTACGTGCGGCAGCAACGGCCGAGGGAAGCGGGACTGGCTGACACAGCACGTTTACAGGACCTTTTTTGCAGCGATTTACTGAATTTTCTCCCCCCTCCCACAGCATTGCACGCCCGTTTGCTCCAGGGACTGTCCGTGCAGCGCAGATGCTGTTGAGCCGTGGTCCGATGGGTACGGGGGGATCATGGTACCGAGCTGGAGAAGAGCAGGTGACACGGGGCAGGGAGCAAGTCCCCGGGCACGGGCGGTTTAGGAGCTGAGGATCACAGTAAAGCATCGATTTTGCTGTTGCAGAGCTCCAGATGTCAGTCTGTCCCATCCTAGGCTTGTAGCACACATATTTTTGAAGCACTACAGCTCCTTGCTGCTGCAGGTCCCTCGAACAGACGAGCTGTGCCTGCAGAGAGTGGTTCATGTCCTGATTTAACCCATTCTGCTGATTTATGGGAGCAAAATCTCGCCGATGCGATCCCTCCTTTTGTTCTGTAACTGAGCATTTACTCAACAGGGGTTAAACAGGCTTCTGGAGCCTCTTGAGTTGCTTTAAACACAAACTGCAGGGCTGCGCTGGGATGCAGGGAGCTCGGGGGGGGCTGTCTAGACTAGAGGAGCTCTTCTGAAGGCTGGCTGTGCTTTTGTTTTATGGTAACGTCTATCTCTAATCTGGCTTGAAACAAAGCGTCTCAGTCCCTTCAGTCCCCAACACTGCACTTGCAGGAGGGCAGGAGGATGTATTTAGCTTCCACCAAGCTAAAATAAAGAACAGGCCAAGTAGGGATCTCCGTATCAAAGAACAGCGTGATGTTTGCTGACATCGGCTGTGGCCTGGGAGAGACGGAAGGCCAACACAGCTAGGCAGATAAAACCGCCATGAAACCAGCCCTTGGACAGTCAGACCAGTGCTGGGGACGCTCCTGGGGTATTGCTGCAGGCAGCTGCCTGTAGCTCCCGTCCCCAGGCCTGGAAGCAGGCAGGAGGAAAGGCAGGAGGACCTGTTGCCCAGCCAGGTGCTGTTTCCAGTCATGGTGTGGTTGTGCGCAGCTCTGCAGACCGGTGTCTGGCCAGGTTGCAGCAGCACAGACTCCAAACATGGCATTGCTGGGCTCAGCCTGTTTCAGAAGCTTTTCCTCATCCCCTCGGAGGGACACAGCCCATGTAGAGAGCACGTTCACCAGGAAGCTGTGACAGAAAAGGGCTTTACTTGGTACCCATGGCAGAGCCATTGTGTTTCACCTAGTGTGACACCTTTCATCCAAAGTTCACAAATAACATGCAACCATTTATTTGAAATAAACCAATGCTCCAAATCCAATTACTGGAGGGGAAAGCTGTGCAGGAACGCAGGGAAATCATTGCTGTGAAGTGAGAGGCTGGTCCTGACATTGAGAGTCGCTGAGTTCTGGTATTTGGCATTCAGAAAGCTTTTGAAGTATCTCCCTGATCCTGCTGAAAACAACTTATTATAGGAGGCAAGGCATATTAATTTGGGCCCCACGCTGCGCTAATGAGTTATACAGCTTCCAAACTGGAGCTGTTGCTTAGGCAGCCTGCTCCGGGTCTCGGTAGAGCCCATCAGCCA
This sequence comes from Strix uralensis, assembly GCF_047716275.1. Classification (NCBI taxonomy): domain Eukaryota; kingdom Metazoa; phylum Chordata; class Aves; order Strigiformes; family Strigidae; genus Strix; species Strix uralensis. The sequence goes on from NC_133985.1 coordinate 4,415,082, forward strand.
TGCCCGTCTGTGGGCACATGCCCTCAGCCACAGGCAGTAAGACCTCCGATAACAAAATCATGAAGTGCCCTCTGTGTTTGCTATTACCTGCCCTCCAGCATGGCAGCTTTTCATCAGCCCCGGATCTTCTGCATTGGAGTGTAGCCAGGAAAATATCCTTCACTAGGTTAGTCACTAGCTGGGAAAGCACCTAGCCCCTTCCACCGCTCAGCACCAGCCTCGCTCCCCGCACGCAGCCATGGCTGTCCTGAGCAGAACAAGCTCAGTGCTTCCTGGGATGTATCGGGGAGGAGCACCCCACGTGTCATGGCCTGCATGAGCATCCCCACATCCAGGAAGAATGGCTGCCCACCTCGGGCTGAAAAAAGACCAAGAAGCATTTGAAGGAGATACAGATGGAGTGGATGATTGCCTGAGGCAAGAGACAGCTCCAGCTGAGCTCAGTGGCATCCCCTAGCTCTGAGAGCCTAAGCTACGGAGGAGCATGGGGGAGGGATCCCAGCCTGTCCCGAAAGGCCTTGAAATGTCTCACTGGAGCACAAAGCCCTGGTGAAAAACATCCTTTGAATGGATCCCAGTGAGAGAGGTTATAGCTACTTTGCCATGCCTGACCACGGATACACAGAGCACTGAGCTGGCGTTAAAGTGTCCAGTGGAGGCTGGGGAAGGTGTAGCTGCATCTCTCTCCTAGCGATGGACTTGCCAGGATTACAACTTTTTTTCTGCTTGTTTCAGGACAGGGTTTTTTGCTGTTGGCAGCCCACAGCTCTTTCTGAGCTGACTCTTCCTACTTCATGTGTCTGAAGTGCAGTAAGTATCAGGGGTAAGCAGAGAGCCAGCTCGCCTGCACTCTGATTCCCGCTAGCTGGTGCTTTGTTTTGTTTTTTCCAGCTCCACAGATCCTGTGTTTCCTGCTCTGGTTCTCCATGCCCCTAAGTGTGTATCTCAGCGTTGAGGTTGGTGTGGATGCTGGCAACAAAGTTGATCTTGCTGAACTCTCCAGTTCAGACCAGGAAGAAAAGTGCCTTTACTCCTTGGATGTGGCACTTTGAACCAGAGTTCCTTCCCGTGCAGCTCATGACACAGGTGACACTGTGTCCTACCATGCTGAGAAGGAAAATTAGCCCTCAGCCCTCAAGGAGAGAGTCAGATTCTTCAGTCTGGAAGAAATGCTTTTGTAGCCAAATAATCGAACTAGAGGGAGAAATATTAACTGAATGAATAATTTTCACTCTCTGAAAGCAAGAATAGGGATTTTTCAATTAGAGACAAATTTTCTCTTAGCCCCTGACTTGTTAAACTGGGGTGCTTCTAGGTTTCTCTCCATCTGAACAAGAGCCGCGCATTTCATCTGACTCCGCAGAGGGGACCCTGCAATTTCCACTTCCCAGCTGTTATCACAAGATGGCATCACAGACCTAAAAGCTGAGCCGTCTCTGCTAAGGCTTGGAGATCTTTTCCAGACCCTGGGATGTCCAACCCCTGAAGAAGCTGTGGACTTAACCCTGCCTGCTGAGCTCCTCCGCCAGGTCTCAGCCCCCGACACTTGCTTTTAATCACGTCCCTTTAATGTCAAGGCTGTGCTTTAAGCACACAGCGTGCGGAATGAAAAGCTGCAGCCCTTACTCCTGTAACCTGTGAGCCATCTAATTGCACTGATTTAAGCTAGTTACAGTTTTGACAGTTAATGGCATACAGAGCACTTTAATCTTGACCTGCAACACCTCCGGCTCTTCTAGGGCCTCCTCTGCCCCCAAGGAGACACTGCTAATCAGACCAAGTGGTGAAGTAATTTAAGACATGGCTAAAGGGAGCTAAGGACAAATTATGAGTGAAATGCACCCAAGTCGTTTTGTTGCAAAGCACTGTCAAATTTAGACCTGTCTTTTGTTCGCCTGAGAATGACTTGGGAGAACAGTGATAAGTCTTTCAATAATTTACAGCTTTAAAATAATAACAGAAAGAGAAAAATTGCTCTTAGATACGTTTTTTTAAAAAATAAAGCTTATTTTGAGTTAGTTGCATAAAGCCCCAGTGTGGTACGTTATCCCCTCTGTGTCCCCCCTGCTACCTCTGCCCTCACAGGGATGCAGCCTGCGCCCCGTGGCATGACCCACAGCCAACGGCCATGGCTCAGCTTGGCCCCACTGGTGAGGAAGCTCCAGCCCCACACACTGCCCCATCACCTCAGGAGAGGGCATCAGCAAAGGCTTCGACTCCAACGGGACTGTGCTCCCCTCCAGCCCTTGTTGCTGCCATCCAAGCAGGCAGTACTTTGCCCAGGCCAGGCTACCACAGCTATGCTTACTGGCTGAGTAGTTTCTGTTTGCCAGGGGATAGCTTGGACCAGCCCCACCTTACATCCGTAGAATAGGAGCCCCATTTAAGCTCAGCCCTGGGGCTTCCCTGTTTGCAGGAGTGTTCTCCTCTAGGCCTGCCTCTGGTTCTACTCCTGGATGGGCCTCTTGGCTCCTGGAACCTCAGCTATATATTGTAGCTGTGTCTCTATCTCTATTTTTCAGATGAACTTTGGACCCATGTTTGTAGCTGTGCCTTCAGCCTTGTCCTTGGCTCATCTCCTCTTGCTCCCGGGTCCTCTGGACCTGGGTCATTGCAAGCTGGACCTGGGACTGCTGGTGGACCCTGTAAGCAGCACCTGGCTGTGCTCAGACCCAGAGGGACTCTGCCTGTTGGGGAGGATGGTATCTCTGGTGGGGTCAGCTTGGCTCCCCTTCCCTTAGGGAGCTGCTGGCCCTTTCTGCTGCCTGCTGGGCCCATCATCTTGTTGCAAAAGAGTAAGCACAAACTCTGTTAATCTCTACACTAACTGTGCTGCTCTGTGGATCTTCCTGGATCCCAGCGGGAGGGACCTGTCCTGCTGTGGTGTTCAACGGCTGTATCAGGAGACAGAGATGCAGGGCTGGATTAGTGTGAGGCTTGCTGTTCCTGCGTGTCAGTGGGTGCTCCAGGCTTCATCCACCAGTTGCTCTCTGTAAGAAGCAGCCATGATCTAACTGCATCTCCTTCCCTGGCCAAGGGCCCTGCAGCCTCCCACCGGGGCTTAGTATTTGTCTGTCTTGATAGATTGGTGGCTGTGCTGTCTTCTGGGGTGACAGCTCTCCCTGGCGCAGCTGCCCCGGGGGTGGCAGTGGGGTAAGATCTGTTTCTGAGCTGTCTCTGAGGCTGTAGCTGGATGCGTCCCTCTGGGCAGCGCAGGGAAATGCCAGTCAGGCTGTTGCCTTCACTGCGGAGCTGGAGAGCAGCCTCCCTTGGCCCAGAGGAAAGAGCAATCAAAAAATGTTATATAAACCAAAATCAGCCTGCTGGAGGGGCAGATGCACAGGCACCAAGCGCAGTGCCACTCCGCATGCCCTGTGGCCCCCCTCCCCAGCCCTGCCTGGGTTTCATCTCGCTGCCAGACCCCGGGTCTTTTTGTTGTTCAAAATGTACTTGGGCAGCACGAGGAGGCTGTTCGGTTCCCCTCTGTTCTCAGCTGAAACTGCTGCAGAGCAATTTCCTTTTCTCTTTTGTCTCTGGCAGAGCCCTGGAGCTCTGCTCCCTTCCCCTCCCATCCCTCCTGTCCTCCTGCTGAGCTCCTCCCTGGCTGACTCTCCTTCCCTGGTGTCCCCTTCCTCTCCCAGCTCCTGTTAAACCCCCATTTTTTTCTCTTCTCTCCCTCCTTCAGCACTCCCATCCAGAAGACAGATTGCAAACTGCATTCTCTGTTACTCAGTGCCTTTCATCCAACAGATCCTAAGCCACTTTCTCATGTGATAAATGTGATCTGCTAATCCTATGGAGGGGGATCCCCTGGGTACAAGCGACCTCTGGGATCTGTGGCGGATCTGTGGCAGGTCTCATGGCATCAAGCCGCAGGGTCTGTCTTGGCTGCAAATGTACAAGTGGTAAAGTAGCTGCCTTGTCCCTGAACATGGACATCACAACTTGCTCCTCTCCCGCAGCCCCTCCGCCACCACTTCATTTGAGGAATTTACACATCCAGGAGGACTAACCAAAGCAGATCTTCCTCTTCCAGTGGTCCACCAGGTCTCTTTCCAGCAAGGAAGCAGCTTGGAGAAGGGTTTGCACAGCACTGACCTGAGCGTGCTGCTGGGCTGTTCTGCATCTCTGGTTACTCTAAATCAGACTAAGACAATAAAACCCGGTTACTCTGAGTGCCGTTTTGCTGGTGCTGGTTTAGTTCTGTGAGGTCTTGTAAAGCCTCACACCCCAGGGGATTTTAAGCCAGTCCTGGCACCTGGAGCAGGGTGGCATAAGCACGGCCCATGTATCCTGGGGTCGGGTGGTGTGTAGAGATGAGTGGACACACCAAGAAAAGCACCAGCCCAGCATTTTAGAGTAGAGATAACTAGAAACAGCTTATTCCATTTAAAAAAAAGGAAAAAAAAAATCATTCTTAATTAGGACAGAAACCCCCAGATAGGCTTTTTTAAAGAAAAATCCTAAAAATATCATTTTTGCTTTGATTTGAAAACTATTTTTGTTCTTCAGACTGTAAGATAAAACACATTTGAATTGATGATGCATTTCACAACAAAAATATATCCCTTTTCATCTTGAAAATGCTGAAATGGGTTGTTTCAAAATTTTCTAGCATTTACCCCTTTTTTAAAAAACAAAATTTTTAATTTAGCTGAAATGTCTTTTTTTTTTTTTTAAAGGAAAGTCTTGATTACATTTTTTTTCTCTAACAGCTTTAATTAGAATTAACAATTACAGCTGATTCCTAGCTGGGTGATAAACAGCTGGACTGAATCCACTCTGCTGCCCTCCCTGCTCTGGGACTTTCCAAACAACCTCTATCGCTAGCACCTCTGCAACATTTTAGCCTTGTCTAGTCACCAGAAAGTCTTTCTTTCTTTTTTTCCCCACTCTTTGTCCTCTGAGGATCAGTTTTTACCAGTGCAGCATCTCTAACAGTCAGGGAACTTCAGAGTGAGTTGAGATCGCATTGATTTCTTGAGGAGGAAGCTGCATACTAATTTTTCCTATTTTTCTCCCATGAGGAAAGCAGGTAACAGTTTCAGGAAGGCAGCTGGGTTTGTAGATATTATGTTCACCTGCTGGATGACAGGAAAGTCTGAGGTCTGTGGGGCCATCACGGGAAAGAAGGAGACCTCGACTGGACTGATGCAATATCTGGAGACGAAGCTAGCATTGCTGGTGAAGCGAAGCCCATGGAGTTAAAGCAGAATGGCTTAAGCCTGAGAAAAGCATTAGGCAAGGATCAGGAGATGGATCAGTCCATGGTCCAGCCAAGAAAAAGGCCAGGAAGGGCATCCTGCTTAAACCAGACCCCCATCAGGCAGAGGGGAACCCTTGCTTGTCATGCACAGGGTGATGCTCCTTGTAGGCAGCAGCTCAGGACCCCCAGGGCAAGGACTTGTTCTGGGCAGTTCTGAATCCATTGGCTCAGGCTGCTGTGTCTGCTGCCTCAATGCCTCTGCAGCAAACCCCATCCACGAGCTGGAGGATTCCCAGGCTCGTGACCATGCTGAAGGGCCCCAGTGCCCAGCAGAAAGGTGCTGCAGAGAATCCAGATGGCTTTTTGGGGCTAGAGCCTTCTCAGATGGCATCCCAAAGGTGGCCAGGGCCTTCTACCCCCTGGTGCGGGATGGGGACTCAGCTGCTGTCCTGGCAGTGCTTCCTTCTGCATCCAGGGTGATTTTCATACACCCCAACTCTTTGGGGAGAAGGGAAGGAACGCCATAGTAGTGTGAATGGAGTAGAAGGGCATGGTGGTGGAGGGGAAGGGAAGATATTAATCTGCTCTTAAAACCCCTAAAACATCTGTTTCAGACACCCAGGCAGGTTTGTCCAGCCTCTGCAGTCAACCTCCAGAGAGCCAACAGGCACTGGGGCATCCTCCTTTGCCAAAACCAATGTGCCCGGTGCCCACCGCAGCTCTCCCACTGCCGGGTCCAGTGCTCTTCATCGCTGCTCATCCCTGTGTTGGCTCTTTGCCGTTAAGGGCTGAGCTCTTCTCCCTGGAGACAAGGCCATGGCTTCAGCCTGTCCCTCCTACTCCCCTGCCAAATAGATATTACCATTCTGGATGATCCTGAGATGGTATTAAGCAAGAGGGAGGTTTCTGTATAGAAGTCTCCATGTGATTAATGGATTAAGGGGTTTTGTGAAAATTAAAGCCTTTCTTCATACTTCATGCTTTCAGCTCTTCAGCTGTTGCTTTTTCCCTTCTACTTCCAAACAGAAGTCCCTGTGGGCCTTGCATCCCTATCCCTTTCGCTGATGTTTTCTACCCACTGTGACCTGGAGACGTGGCTGGCAGCACCTACTGCTCTTTGCTACCCAGTTTCCCCAAAAGCTTCACCCCGCTGAGCCCCCGGCAGACCCCGCCACTCCTGAGCCAGTGATTGCAGAGAGGAGGTTGCTGCAAGCACAGTTTATTTATATCCGAATGCAACCCAGGAGAGGGGCCATAAATGCCTCTTTATTTCCATATTTATCATTGCAGCTCAGATGGATGAGGAATCCGATGGAAAGTTTAGGCAAAACAGAGGAAATGAAAAAGTGTCGGTAAGCAGCAGCTCAGCTGAGAGACTGGCAGCCTCCAGGGTTTTCAGCAGCGAAAAGGCTTTCAATTACCGCGCCGCACTGCTGCTCGATAACATCTTCATTTCCTCAGCCGTGCTGCCGGGATGGATGGGGCAGCGGGTCCTCTGCCCTGCCAGCGTGCGACCCCAGCTCTTTTCCCAAAGACTACAGCCTGATCATTACAGGGATAGGGACCTGAGACCCAGAAAGAAAAAAAAGCATGTTTGGTGTTATTGGTGTTTGACAGGACTGTTTTCTTCCCGAATGCCAGTAGGTACCGTGAGCTGCAGCAGAATGTGGGTGCTGAGGCGCAATAAATATCTCCAGGTAATGAGCGTTGCAGTCACTCGTGCCATGGTGGAAAGGAGCCACAAAGGCTTTGCTGGACAACTTCAGAGCATCCAGTGCTGGGTGTTGGTGATGGATGATGATTTAAAGCCCATTTTTGCAGGGAATAACGGCTCATAACCGTCCCCTCTCCTTTAAGTGTGCAACACCACTGAGATTTATGGTCTCCTTGTTTCCACCTTATGGGAAGTGTTTTATTAATCGTCCCTGTGCTTGCTCCCAAACCCACGTGTGCTGCGGTGTGGGGATGCTTCAAATGCAGTGAAGAGGAGGTGGCAGTGCAGGATGCGGCTCCCGGGGAAGGCAGCTGGAGCAGCAGGGATGGGTGCTGCCCGGGAGCTTTCCAAGGATCTGAAACCTTCAGCCCTGGGAGGAACTGTCTGCCTGTGGGCCGAGGGAGCCTGGCTCAGCCCAGGCTGCTCTGCAGGGGGATAACTGGGACTGCAAGGCTGTGCCTAAGGCCTGGGTGACCCTCGGGGGGAGGTGGGGATGGAGCTGCCTGTCACTGCCTGCATGGTCCCCCTCTGGCACCCCATGCTGGTGACTTTATTCTTACCTAAATCCCTGCTTGGACACCTGGAAAGGCTCCTGCTCAGATCATTAGAGGTGACTGCTTCTAGAAAGGGTCCCTGGGGATGCTGCTGCCCGCATGGTCACAGCTGAGCCAGTGGAACTAAAAACTTGATTGTTCCCTTCACACCCACCAGGTCCCTCTGCTGTTGCTACAGGCTTTATTCTCCTCTCTGCTTCTAAATCATTTGTGCATGACTTCCTAGGAAAGCAGCTTTGAATTGATCACCCTTGCTACCTTATCTAATTTAATCCAAACCTGATACCAAACAGGAGTGAGGGAAGCCCGGTGGGAAGCCTGCGTGTGGCAAACCACTTGGCTGTGATGAACGGCATCGTTAATAACCTGTAATGAAATGCTGGAGACATCTGGTATTGCTGGGCTCTTGAAATAAGGCAGAGCCTACCCTTGCTCCCCTGGCTGATGCCACCGGGCTCCCATGAAGGCCAAGACGTCCTGCGGATGCGTTCGAGAGGGAGAAGAGTTGTGAGGGGACTGACACCTGCCGGGACCCCGACCACAAGCTGTGCCACCACTGCACGGGCAGCAGCTCACCCAGAAACCCTCGTGCTTTGCCCCCTGGGCCCGCTGGCAGAGCCTCCCCATGAGCAGGGACGGCCCTCGGCTCATCACATCCCATTTACTGCTCTGGAGCCTCTGAGGGATTGATGGCAAAAGCCCTTGGATCAGTCTTTTTTTTTTTTTTTGGTTGGTGAATGAAATAGTATTTGGGCTGGTGGTGATGAGAGGCTGCAAATGGGACACAGCTGATCCTTATGGCAATTTGGAGAGGCTGACGCTGACATGGCAGAACTGGTCCTGCAAAAGTTCCTGTGTCCCAGCACACAAAATGAGTGAGAAAAAGCATTTTTAAAAGCAAGTGGGGTTACCCTGCAGCTCCAGGCCACCCCATCTCAAGCCCAGGGCTCACCTCTGTCCTCTCTGGATGCATATGCGCTGCAAAAATTGTCTGCTTTGAACTCAGACTGGGTTGTGACTCAGTCCTTGGGTTGTAAAGACATGTTTCATCATCTCAGTGTGGAAAGTGGCTGCTGCCAGCTCTCTGGCAGCAGTGAGGCCGGCCAGGGCAGGCTGGGAGGGAATGCAGCACAGTGCCAGAGCTGCAGGTCGTTAATTACACCCACTGGAGCCTGGATTTCATCTAATCTTTTGGAGTTACAGCACAACACAAAAGGTTGAGGGGAAGTAAAGGCTGAAGGGGAAAAGTGTTTTGGACAAAAATTCTGGTAGGACTCTCTTCCCAGTGACTGTCTGGTCACAAATCCATCTATTTTGGTGCAAGCATGGAGTGCAAAGTCCAGACCGGCCACCTGGAAACTCAACCTAATGAGTGTCCTGCAGCCTGTGGAGTTTGCTTATCCAGGAGAATGATACCTTTCATGGTCCTGAGGTCCTCCCAGGGGGAAAGGGGCAATCAACCCCCCCTGCTGACAGCAACTCGGTGCAGGAGCCCTGTGAAGGCAGCAGGGTGATCAGGGAGACCCCCGGCATGGCGGGGACGGGAGGTTCCCCAGTGCCCACCAGCTGCCTCCCTCTGCTCTGCATTGAACAGCATCTCAGGGCTTTCCTCTGGGTCTGCCCCAAACCAAAGCTACTTGCAGGTACTTTAGCATGAAAAAAATCACTAAAAACTAAGAGTTAACTGGTGAGGAGCAGTGCTGTGTAGCTTCACAGCAATGGCACCTTGTTATTTGATTTTGCTTTTGGATTTAAATTGGATGTCCGATTATGTGTCTGGGGGTATTTGGCACCAGCCGGGTAATTCCATTTCTGACCAACTTCAGGACACAGCTGAGCTGCTGGAGAAGCCAGACAGCCCTGAGGAAGGCCCTGAAGAGAAGAGGTGACTCCAGCCAAGCATGTGGCAGTCCTGGGCACAAACCCACATGCCTTCTCCTGAAGAAAATCTGAATTTCCAATAGCCCAGGAGTCACCCTGTGGCCCTCAGCACCATCCCTGCAGTGATGGTACTGTCTCGCCTCCAGCTCGTACTCAGGAAGCAGCAATCCTTGAAATCAAGTAATTAGGCCCAACTGCAAAGGCAAGGAAAAGTTTTATTGACTTTATTGTGACAGTGAATCACACCGCAGTGTCATGCTATTGATCTGGGCTTGTGCTGAGCAAGGGCAAGTTTTGTATCATCCTGCCTGGGGTTAAACAAGCTCTCCCTGCTGCTCAGGCCTAGGACTGGCCCAACTTTTCTAGGTCCTTAGTCTAGTTCACTGCTAAACTTGCGAAGCTCTTGACTGAGAAGATGTCAGTGCCATTTCGCAGGGAATAACCCCTTTCTGCACCCTCAGCTGTTCTGACTTCCTCTTTTGAACAGCCCAGCGCTATTGATAAGGGAAGATCGAGGTGCCCGTGGGGGTATTTGGGGATACCAGTGGCTCTGTGCTAGCAGGCAGCCCGCGGGAGCTGGGCAGCGGTGCCTGGTGGTCTCTGCCTGGGAGAGAGGGGCAGACCGGACCCAGCCCTGAATCCCACACCACACTCAAAGCCGAGCTGCTTTGAGCAAAGCTTGCCCTTAAAAGAAGGTATTTAAACAGAAGGAATCAATTGCGTTAAGTGCAAATTCATCTCTTGATGCTGCTGTCCGGGGGCAGAGCAGCCGTTTACCCGTTTACTGCAGCATGTGATGCTGCGGGAACCAGCGGCTCTGTGCTCATTAACGCTCTGGGCCACTAACGATGCCCAGAAGTGGCTGCAAACAAAGACAACTGAAGTCTGATGGATTAATGCTGCCTCCCACCAATGCAGCCCGCAATCCATCAATTACCTATCTGCTTAGTCCTTTTCTCCATCCTTTTACAATCTAAATAGCACATTTTATAGTCGCTGCTAAGTGATGTGATCAACATCAATTACCTACTAAAAGAGAATCAAGTCTTGATTTAAAATTAAGTGCTGCATTTTGCCATGTTCTTTATATGTAGCCAACAGAATAATTGCAGTGACATAAAAACTAATTACACAACTCCACAATTAGGCCTCCCTCCTAGTGCTGTGATTGTCTTTAAGTACATTGATGAAAAATTACTCCCAGCCCTAAATTACTCTATTCACACCCATCTTCTCCAATACCTTTGGAAAAAAAACTGCATCCCATCAGATCAAACAGAAGAACTTGAAATGCAAAAGATAATACATGCAGAGTGTGTTTTCTAATCTCTTTGATGTGCGAGTGGTTTCAGACGGTGGGATTAGGCTGGTGTCGCCCGAGGATGCAGCATCGCTGCTCTCTGTGATGATGGACCAAACATCTCATCAAGACTTCCCAAACCGCCTGGGGCTGTCACGGGCGGTGAGGCCGGTGTGCCAGCACCCTGCCGCATCGCCATCAGGCTGCAACCTGGGGCGAAACTCCTCTTCCCTGTGCTCCAGCCGACGTTTGGCTCTTGAGCGGCAAGCAGAGGAAAGGCCAGCCCTGCCTGACTGCCAGCCTTGGGTTTGGTGCATGAAGGGGTTTTATTGCTGCTCCTGCTGTGTCTGAAAGAGGGGGTTCGCAGAGAGATGACTGATCATCCCATTAGTGCCGTTTCACCTGGCAGAAACAAGGGGAAGAGCAGGATCCAGCTTGCCTGCCCCACCAGAAAGACCACGGCAGGGTTTGGGCAGAGATGAGCCCTGTCCTGAGCTGGTGGCAATGCTGCTCCGGCAGCCAAGTGGGCCCAGAGCCCCAAAAGGAAGAGAAGGAAGAGGTTGGAGTATGGCAGCGCTTTCACACATCCGAAGGCCAGGAGTTACGTCTTGCCAGATATCACATACCTGCCTGAAAAATCATAAACCCCACTAAAAATCATAAGCCTCCATAAATCTGTGAAGCACTCCTGATGGGCTTTGTGGGTTTTGATTCCAGATTCTGAATACGAGGTGTTTACATCTAACCTGGAAAGACTGAAAACATTTCATTTACTGGCAGTGAAAGCTGAGATTTTCTTACAACCAGTCCTCTGCCTCCAGGGTGCCTGTGGGTGCTGGCAGCAAAGCACAGCACACGGCTGAGCGGAGCCGTGGGGTCACCGGCCCCGGGGACAGAGCGGGCACGCAGCTTCCCGCAGGTCGCCTTACGCTGTGCCATCCTGTCAGTTGTCACTTGCTGGATATTTAGGCAGCACAAGTTTAATTTTGCGGCTGTAAGGGTGTTTTTGGCTGCTGCCTGGTGCAGCCCATGGGCATCCTTGCGTACCCTCAGCCCCAGGCGAGCCCTTGCAGGGGAGGAGGGTTGCATAGCTCCTGCCTGGGGGTTTTCTGTCATTTCTGCACTGCCGTCACTCAGTCACCGGCTGGGAGAGAGGTGGGAAATGCTTTGGCACCCCGTTTTAATCAGCAGGGTGCTGTGAGCTAATGAGGCAGAGGGGACCCACAGGGTCACGCTCGCAGCAGCGCGGCAGCCCCCGTGCCTTCCCGTCCGACTTTCTCACCTCTTCTTCAGCACAGTCCTGGGGACGCTGGGTGCCAAGGCTGTGAATTAACACCCTTGTACTTACCTGAAACTTCACCACCTCCCTCAAAACGTGTGAAAAATAAAGAGGGTGCTGAAGCAGCCAGCGGCAGGGAAGATGCGATGTGTCAACCACATCTCATGAACCTCACAAATCCCACCTTCTTCTTCCCCACAGCCCGTCGGGGGACGGGGGTGCTCAGGACGCCCCAGCACAGGCGGGTGGAGGCTGCAGCAGGCAGGGAAGGCCCAGGGACCAGGCACCCTTCCCCGGCTGCACCCCTGGTGTCTGGGGGCTCCGGGCTCCCCCAGGTCGGGGCTGGGGGGGGTGGGGAGGGCGGTCCCCACCCTGCCACACAAGCCCGAGGGCCGCCGCCCGGCAAGGGAAGGTCCCGGTGCTCGGAGACCACACGCGGCGTAAGGCCACGCCGAAAGAAAGCAGTCGTTATTCGGGAAAGCCATTTATTTTACCCTTTTCTCCCTAAAACCGATACGGAAAGGCGACGGTCAGTCAGCCCGTCCTTCCCTCAGGGCGACCGGATTTCTTCGCGGCCTGGCGCTGCCTCGGCGGGGCTGGTGTCCGCTGTCCGGGACAGGCAGCTTGCCCACGTCTCTCACACACCGGTGAGGCCGGCTGGAGGCCGCCGCCCCCCGCCGGGGCCGCTCCCGGGGCCGCTCCTGGTGCTGGGGCGGCGGCCCCGCCTCACGGGGAGGGCGTGGCCAAGGGAGGCGGAGCCAAGGGCGGGGCGGAGCCAAGGGCGGGGCGGAGCCAAGGGCGTGGGGCGGAGCCAAGGGCGGGACGACCGCCTCGGCGAGCGCGGATTGGCCGGGGGCGGGGGCTGAGCGGAGCGTGCGCAGTGCGGAGCGGTGAGTGGGGGGGCGGTTGGGCTGCGGCGGGGGGCGCTGCCCCGGTACCCCGGACCGGGCTGGGCCGGGCCGCGCCGCACACGGGCCCTGCGGGGCTGGGCTGCCGCCTCCCGCGCCGGAGCGGGTCCTGTCGGTGCCCTCGTTCGAGGGGAGCCGGCGGTGAGGCCTTGCCGGGCCGGGAGGCCGCCCGCCGCCCTGCTTTCCCGCAGAGGGGGCCCTGCCCGGGCTCTGAGGGCGCAGGGCCCGGAGAGCTGCGTCCGGGGAGGAGTAACGGCGATTGTCCTAAACTCGGGGGCTCGGCCTGCCTCGGGCAGGGCTGGGAAGCAGAGACAGCTGCCTGGGCTGTCCTCTTCTAGAAGTGACCGAAAATCAGGGCCCTGTGGTGGGCACCTGCCCACAAAGTGTGGCACAGGATGCCTGGGCAGACGAGAATCCCTTATGCTGGAAGATTTTAAATACAAATTCAACAAAACAGGAGCAGTTTGGAGTCTGCCCTGAGCCCGAGGATGGGCTGGGTGACCTCAGGCCCCCTTTGCACCTGGGCAGTTCTGGAATGACAGTGTCCTGGTACCTTTGGTGTAGCTCTGGGCCATCGAAATGTTTTTTTCCTCGGGGTATGCACTTGGTAACGTGAGGCCTGAATTTTAAACTGTTTAATTATTTTGGTACAAGTTTGCATATGGCTCTCTTGCTGGAGAACTAGTGAAATTACATGTTGCATAGAGCTAGGGAGTGAAAACCGAGCCTGAGCAAATGGGATTTTGTATATAAACAATATTTGGAATATTGCCTTACAGTGTTTAACTTCAGTGGTTGACTAACATTCGCATTAGAAGTAATCTTTGACAAATAATCAACACTACCCGCCTCTCAAGATGGTCTGGGTTTACACTAACAAGTTCTGTAGACACAATTTCTTAGGGGCAAGTTATTTATTTTTACAGTGTTTTGCTGATAGAACTAACCTAGTACAAATATGGCTTAGAGGCATAAAGTATGACTTCACCGATACTGTTTAATTTGCTTGCCAAAGGAGTATAATCTGCACAGACATTTCTGTTGGTAGAGCTGTCTGTGTGAGGAGGCTGCCCCAGCGTACAGCCGTGGTAGGAAACCTTTTAAGTGCAGAGAAGTCTCTACAGTTTAGAAGCCGATGACACACCCTGCCGTTTACCGAACATCCTACTGCAGTGTTTCTGCTCTGTGTGATCCTTTCGAATGTTCTGCAAGTAGCATTATTAAGGGATGGACTTTTTTTTTTTTCTCTTTTTCTTTCCCCCAACCCTCCCATAAAATGACCAGTGCTGGTATTTTTCAGCAGCCTCCAAGGCATTTTTCTATGGTAAAAGCATCCAAAGCCTTGCCCCAGAAACTGTGATGTAGAAGTGCATAACAGAGGTGAGAGCAGTGTCTGCAAGTTCCTGTGGTCTGCTGTCTGTGTGGCCACATATTTACTAGATTTGAAGGGTTACTGATATGTTCCTTTTAAAGAAGTAAGCTGGAAACTGGCAATTCCTAATGAGTTATCAGAACGGCCCTTGAACCTGCGGCGCCATCCCTGTGCCCTAAAGCAACACAAGACCAGTGCTGGTGCTATTGTCACCACCTTCTCCTTTTTTACAGTTGAGAATTTTTTTAGCCAGAGCAATAAAAGGCCTGAAAAATTCTCCAGCACCCCCAAACCCTCTCTGTCTGCTCTTACTTGGTAAGGAGATGTAAGACTACTTAAATACCAGTGTCAAGCTGGACAGGTGTGGTTGAAAGCACGTCAGCTATACCCTGAGAATTTGCAAGTCACTGGATTATCGGGATAAATTTAGGGATAATAGTCAGCCTTTCTATGTGCTAATCCTCTCTGCTACTGACTCCCTCAGTGGCTTTTATAACCCACCTCAGCTCTCTTACTGCTCAGCTTTCCCCTCTGAGAAATAATGTTTAACTTGCACTTGTGAAGTAGGTGAATCAGCTTTAATTAAGATTTGTCGAGTGCTTTGTTGGTAAGTTCCCTGTAAAACTAGTTACTATTTTTTATTAACACACAGATATTCTTAGCACCTGAAGTGAAAAATGACACAACACTTGGGATCTTCTGGGAAACAGCCCCATGAAAGGAGACAGCACGTGCTGACGAAGGCTTTGTCAAATCTCTTCTGGCTGCAGTTCATGAGGCAGCTTGCTCCTAAAGCTCTGACTCAAAAACCCCTCAAATCCTCTTGAGTCACTGGGAAATCTTAAACGTTCTGGAAGTTCAGCCCCACTTTTGTATAAGATTTGTAGATCTTACCCCCTTGCTGGGTTTCTCACAGAGCCTTCGGTTGGGGTTTGGTGCAGCTGCTCTCGCCCACCTTTAATCACCTTGTTTTGATGTTTTCAATTGCTTTCAGCAATCATCGCCTCCAGTTATTCTGTCTGGGGTAGGGAGGGCTGGCCCGCTGGGCTGGGCGATGACCCTTATGGGCTACAGCCCATCGCATGGGTCGGTAGGGCTGTTTGGGGGTAAGGGGGGAGGAGGGAGCCTTGCCCTTCCCCACGGGCAGCCCAGGCCAGCGTCCCTCCCCCTGCAGTGTCTGGGAAGGTGTCTTCACTGCCAAAGTAGTTTGGTGCAAATTGAGCTTAAGAGCTTCATTTATGAAAGTTAATGAAGATGTGAATTGGAATGGTTATGACTCTGCTCTTCTGCATTGCTGGGTGGGTGCCTTTTCGTCAGGGTGAGGAGCTCTATTGTGTTTTGGGGAAGAGAAGGCTGTTAATTAAGCTCTAAGATGTCACTGCTGTAGTAGTGTAGGAACAGCCAGATGGAGGATGCCAAAATGAAATGGAAGGCTGGAAAAACCTCCTTGTCCAGGCCCCTGTCTTGACGCCAAGTGAGAGATACTCGGCTCCAGACTGGGCAGCGGTGGATGTTAGTGCAGATCTGAACTGGGGACAAGTTCCTTCTGGGACTTGAAAGCCCAGCCTTGGAGAGCCTTATATATTTATATAGCGCTTGCTTTGGCCCTGAACAAGCAATTCTGGGGCTTTGCCCTTGCAGTGACCCTGAACAAGCCCTTGCAGCAAATTAAGTGTGCCACTTTGTCTCCTGCCATCATAGAATGGGAAGCCCAAGGGATGCTTGTCCTTGTAAACAGCAGTTAAATGCCGAGAGCGGATAACGACCCTGGAGGGGAGCAGAGATGGAGAAACCCTCAACAGCTGCTATGGGGCTGCGTGTTTTACACCGCAGACTGCTCCCGTCGTTGCCCAGACCCCCCGGTTTGTCGGTGACTTTCTTAGGGGTGGTACCCAGCACTGAGCATGGTCTTCCAGACCAGAATTAGGAATTTTATGTTCTTAAATCACATAGTGATGTTTAGCTCTTTGCAGCTGGAGTTGTGGTGTCACAGTGCCGACACATGCTGCATTTTTAGCCCAATCCTCAATTTTCCTCAGTGTTACCTCTGTCCAGAGAGATTTCCCTCATGCTGTATTTGTGTGCTTGATCTTTGTTTTTGCTATTTCAGAGTGCGGTTCTTTGCATTGTTTTCCTTGCTTTTCTTTTTATTGATTTGTGGGTAGTTTTGGAATTTTTCTTTAGTTTATCAATTCTGATCATGACCTCCAGAGTGCTTCCAGCTCTTAACTGCTGGGCATCCTTTCAGGTTTTACAAAAGTACTTTCTCTTTCATTGTTCAGGCCATTAATGAAAAGGATGAGTAGAAGCCATCCTGGACTGATCTCTGAGGGCCTGTACATGAGGTTTTCTCCTGTTGTGACAGGGAATCGTTGATAGCTACCCCTAGTGTGTGTGGGGGGGAGTTGCTTTGTTGTTTGGTTGTTTTTTTTCTTAGTTAGTAATGAGCACTGTGCCTTGTTAAGGTGAGCTCACCTAATCTGAGCTCCTCTGGTTAGCCTGAAAGTATTGGATGGATAGAGTGAAAATCCTGCTTTAATGCCGTTGTGCTGGTTGGGGGTATGATGGGCAGATCTCTGTAGAGGGGGATTTGTGCCCCGTTTCTGAAGACTCAGGTAATTTTCAAGAACTTTCATGAACCTCATTTAACAGGGGCTTCTTGCTGATGCTTGCTAGGACCAGCATTGCTCAGAGGCAATTCTCTGGTCACTCAGCCCTGCTTTCAGCCGAGAGGTCCCCAGGTGGCTCTGCTTTGGTAGCAGAGGGGTATGCATGGGGGAATTTGTGACTGTAGTGACCTCTGTAGGCCTGGCTGCAGTGAGAGTTAGGCTTGTCTGTATGCAACTAGGGTAGTAAAAATACATTTTTCTCCTCAAGCAATTCAGAATTCCTTGTGTGGTTGCTCTGCTCTGGGAAAAAAAAAAAAAAAAAAAAAAAAAAGACTTGCTCTGGAAAAATTAATTGCACTCATTTTTATCCCTGAATAGTGTGTCACTGTGGGAGCAGTTACAGGATACCTCATTCCACCAGGGCTCTGCTGCTCACCTTCTCAGCGTGGACTAATCTTAAGGAAGAGGAGTTACTTTAACTGAAATACATTTAACTGGAGAAAACATCACTGTCTGAACAGGACCAGCTCTAACCGCCCCTGAGTTCTATAAGTACTGAGCTGCTGTGTTCAGCTTTTTGAATTTTAAGAGGTTGGTCCTTTTCTGAAGTGTACTTCCACCACCTCTACCACCTTTCTTTACACATCAGTGTAACTGTGGGGTGAAATTTGGGCCCCACTGAATTCGAGAACAACACGGGGTTCCTTTGTGGTTTTCATCTCTTCCGTCTCTCAAGGTTGGTGACTTGAGGTACCCGGCCACGGCTGTTTGCTCAGGCTGTACTTCAAGGACATCATCAACAGGATGGAGGAGTCGTGCCCTGTTTGTTCTCCTTTGTTGGTCGATGGCTGATGGTGGGTACCCTGACCAAATTTCAGCTCCAGGGGAAAAAATTAAGCCTCCCTGCAGCATTCATGTGGTTTCTGTTGGGTTCTTCCTGAGTTCCCTCTGGGGGGCTGTGTGCTGTAGTTAAATACTGGTAGAAAGGATGTGTTCCACTCTGGATTAAGGCTGAATCTCGGTGGTGGATAAATTGTACCCTGAATCCAGTTTGCAAAGCTCTTTGGGCTTTGTGGGATGCAAGAAGCTGTATTTTATTCTAGATGTGTGTGTGCTGATAATTCTATAGGATTTTCAGTGAGCAGGTTGTTAAGAGTCCTGATTATACTGGTCCTCTGCGCAGTCAGACTCTTTGCCCAAATAATTCAAAAGCCTGCTGCAGAGAGAGGAAAAGGAAGATGGAAGGATGATTTAGAAACCTCTGGGTCACTGAAATAGGTCGGAAGAAGATGCATATGTTGATCTGAAGAGATACCAAGCCAGGTATATGCCTTTAAGCATCTAAAGAAAAGTCAGATTTTTTTTTTAACGGCTGCCTGTTTAAACGCAAATAGTTTCATTAATGAGATTTTTTTAAAGGTTTTACTGTTAATTTTAGAATTTTTATTTCAGGCATGCTTTCATAAAATTAACTTTTTCAATGCAGAACGCTTTAATGTCTTCTGTGTTGGTGCTCATTTTCAAGAAATCTATGCACAATTATTTCTTATGTACCAGTTAAATCTATCAGCCAACAGATGTCAAGTGTAGCAAAAATGCTATAATAATATTATGGTCTAATAATAGTTATAATGATTCTAATTACCTGGCGCAGCTTTTGAGAGAGGCAGACTCAGAGATTAGTGCAAAGGAATGTTTAACCTTGAACTGCAGAAGCAGGGCACTTCCAGAGGTGTCTGGGCTGCGCCCCCTCCTCCCTATCAGACATCCCTTTCTCTTTATTTCCTCCAGCAAACTGGGAGCAGCAGTCTGGTCTGTTTTAGATATTCAGACCTCATGCTTGGTACGCTCAGAGGTGGAGAAGAGCGCTGGCGAGCTGTAGATGAACGCGTTTCTTGAAATACGTGTGAATGTGAAGCCCGGTTGTTTTTAACCTTGCACCGCAGTCGAGCCGCCCCGGTGTCGGCGTGCTCCTGCTGCCTGACGAGGACAGCGCGCACAGATTGCTCTCGCTTTGGGAAGGCTGCAGGAGGCTCAGCAATCTTCATCTTTTATGCAAGCCAGTTGTGCCGCTTTTAAGCGTCAGGGAGGCTTTGCCACAGCCTGGAAAGCCCAAAGCCAGCCCGAATCTGCCTGTGTGCTGCCGGGCAGCTTTCACGTTGTCGGATGGGCGAGTGGGTGTGCGGGCGAGCAGATGGGAGCTGTTGATCCTGATGGAGGCTTTGGTGTGGCAGGCGAGGAGGACATGTCAGCAGGCAGGAGCCAGCTGCCTCGCTGGTGCACGAGTGTTGTGCTTGCTTTGCCTTCGACAGTTTGGACCCACACAGCCTCATGAATCTCCTTCCCCAGTGCAGGAAGGATGCTCTGTGTGCCAGCTTGTTTATGTCACTCCCAATGCCTCTCTACCACCGTGTTTTTCCTTTAGAAAGGATCCTGGGCTCCATTTTCTATATTCCAGTGGTTTTTGCCAAACCTTGCCATGTGCTGTGTAGTGTCTTGGGGTCCCAGTGCTCATTATTGTTGTAGGACCGATAAGGTGATGCATAATGGATTGCCCCTTGTTGCAGCTGTTCGTTTTAATTTTATGATGTGAAATTGGTGAGGAGTCCCTGATTCTCAGGGAAGGATCCTTTCCACAGAGGAAGCCCCGCATAGGCTGGAAGTTGACAGCTTTTAATGATTATATGCCAGGCTGAACGTTTGTCCTTTAAATAATAGATTCAGCATGCTGATGAGAACTCAGCAGGACCTACGGGAATTTGGCTGCCAGTTGCTGATCCCCGACATGGGCAGCAACTGTGAATCTTTTACTGTCTTCCTGTAAAATGGATCCAGAGGTGCCCTCACAAGGTTTTCTTCTTCATTTCCAGCCTGCTCGTAGGCCGGCATGCTCCGCTTCTCACGAAAGCCCTGCCTGCCAGCGCTGCACACTCAGCGCACGCAGCCCACCTTTCCCCAGGGCTCACCCCGGTGAGAGCTCTTCCACCTTCAGCCTTTTCTTTGGGGACGTTTGCCTTCCTGCTGGAGTCAGTACCTCTGTCGGTGCGTCCCTGTGGAGATGGTGCTGCGGGGCACAGCCTTTTCCAGGCTCACTTGAAGAAGGATGTGGTAACGGGCTACACTTGTTTAGGGAAAATGATTTCTTGGAGTAAATAACTTGTCAAAGAACACTTGGCATCGCCCCAGATGCTATTAAGGGAAAGACAAATCTTGGATCTCTTCAAGCCTGAGCTGTAAGACTCATGTAATATTCACTTGCTTTTTAACATGCTTCTTTGCTTTGCTCAACATCAGGCATTGTTGCTATGACCAACACTGACTTACTAACCTGCTCATGCTTTTACTTACCCTGAGAAACCAAAGTTCCTTTTGTTTCCTGCTCCTGCTAAATATTAGCCCTATATTTCGCATCCTGCCACAAAAGCACATTTCTGCATCTCTTTTCTCAGCCCGTTGAGAGTCCAGATTTCCACTGCTGAGTCGGTTGCAAGAGTTCACTTCCCTCTGACCGGTGTGGCTCTGGCTGGGTTTCCAAAGGGCGCAAAGGACATACAGGTGTGTTGAGCTCTCCCGCATGCAGAGGAGTGCAGGCACCTCCCCGGCTTGGCAGATTGTGCCAGCGCCCCCCACACCCTGAATGAGCTTGTGCTGAAACCTCCTCGGGGGTGTGGGGACACTGCCCTTGCTGCTCGCCTGGCACTGGCACACTCTCTGTCTAGTTTCTGGTACATGGAGAACTGTCTCGACAAGGTCCAGGAGAGCCCTCTGGCACCTCTCTGCCTCACTGCCTCCACGTCTCATTTCAGACTTCATCTGTAAACATCTCTTTGCCCTTGCTAAACACTGTGTCTCTTAATTTCTCTCTGCAAGAGTATTATTTAATTTGTAAATGTTTTAGGACATTATTTGAAAAATACGATATGAAGCTGTATTTCATTTACTGTAATGATCCACTAATGTGGGCATATTTCAAAGGCAGGCTATGCAGTACTGTGGGGTTTAATTAAATTTTGTTTTTCAAGTAAACATCAATAGACAGACAATAACAAATGGTGGACAATATACATACAGAACAAAGTCACTCAGTTTTCTTTTTCAGGACTGTGGAAGTCAAAATGTATAGATCTTAAAATGTACTTGGCCTATTTGTGATCACAGCTTTAGTGCAGTTACTCACTTCAGCGGGAGTTTTTTTCTTCTTGCTCTGACAATTAATTTTCTTGATCTCTTCCTGCCCACAAAATAAACTGTTACACTGTTGAAAATTTCCAGAAGGAGCCTTAGGTGATCTAAGTTAATAAAAGGAAGACTAGGGAAAATGTGGGCCCTCTCTGGAAGGACAAGGGAGACTTGGTCACCTGGCATATGGGGAAGGCTGTGGTACTCAACAGCTTTTTTTCTTCAGTCTTCACCAGCAAGGGCTCCAGCCACATTGCCCAAGATGCAGAAGGTAAAGGTGGGAACTGGGAGAAGGAAGAACTGCACACTGTAGGAGAAAATCAAGTTTGTGACCATCTAAGGAACCTGAAGGTGCACAAGTTCATGGGACCTGATGAGACGCATCTGCAATTCCTGAGGGAACTGGTGAATGAAGTGACTCAGCCACTATCCATCATATTTGAGAAGTTGTGGCAGTCTGGCAAAGTTCCCACTGACTGGAAAATGGGAAACATAACCTCCATTTTTAAAAAGGGAAGTAAAGAGGACCCAGGGAACTGTAGGCCAGTCGATCTCATCTCTGTGCCTGACAAGATCAGGGAGCGGATCCTCCTGGAAACTCTGCTGGGGCATATGGAAAATAAGGAGGCGAACATGGAAATAAGGAGCCAACATGGCTTCACTAAGGGCAAATCATCCCTGACAAATATGGTGGCCACCTTTGATGGGGTTATAGCACTGGTGGACAACAAAAGAGAAACTGATGTCATCATGTGTAAGGCGTTTGACACTGTCCCACATGAAATCCTTGTCTCTAAACTGGAGAGACATGGATTTGATGGATGGACCACTCGGTGGATCAGGAATTGGCTGGATGGTCACACTCAAAGAGTTGTGGTTAACAGCTCGATGTCCAAGTGGAGGGGGGTGACAAGTGGCATCCTCAGGGGTCAGTGCTGGGACCAGTGCTGTTTAACATCTCTGTTGGGGACATGGACAGTGGGATCGAGGCACCCTCAGCAAGTTCACCAGTGACACCGAGCTGTGTGGTGCGGTCAACACACTGGAGGGAAGGGATGTGCCATCCAGAGGGACCTGGACAGGCTGGAGAGGTGGCACATGCAAACCTCATGGAGTTCAACAAGGCCAGGAGCAAGGTCCTGCACATGGGTTGGGGCAATCCCAAGCACAAACACAGGCTGGGCGAGGAGTGGATTGAGAGCAGCCCCAAGGAGAAGGGCTTGGGGGTAGTAGTGGATGGAAAAACTGACTATGAGCCAGCAACGTGTGCTCACAGCCCAGAAAGCCAACCGTGTGCTGGGCTGCATCAAGAGGAGTGTGGCCAGCAGGGTGAGGGAGGGGATTCTGCCCCTCTACTCTGCTCTCGTGAGACCCCCCCTGCAGTGCTGTGTCCAGCTCTGGGGGCACCAACATCAGAAGGACATGGACCTGCTCAAGTGGATCCAGAGGAGGCCACAAAAATGATGAGGGGCTGGAGCACCTCCCCTGTGAGGACAGGCTGAGAGAGTTGGGGTTGTTCAGCCTGGAGAAAAGAAGGCTCCGGGGAGACCTTAGAGCAGCCTCCCAGGACTTCAAGGGGCTACAGGAAAGATGGGGAGGGACTCTTTATTGGGGGGGCTAGGGATAGGATGAGGGGTAACGGGTTTAAACTGAAAGAGGGTAGATTTAGATTAGATAGAAGGAAGAAATTCTTCCCTGTGAGGGTGGTGAGGCCCTGGCACAGGTTGCCCAGAGAAGCTGTGGCTGCCCCCTCCCTGGCAGTGTTCAAGGCCAGGTTGGACGGGGCTTTGGGCAACCTGGACTAGTGGAAGGTGTCCCTGCCCATGGCAGGGGGTTGGAACTAGATGATCTTTAAGGTCCTTTCCAACCCAAACCATTCTATGGTTCTGTGAAGTTCTGCTACAAGCTCTGGACTTAGCTTTTAATATTGTGTTGTTGCTTAATGCATTATGGCTGGTAGAGATGGATCCTCGTCAGAGTTACAAAACCGAAGCGCTGGGTATGAGGTGCTTGTTCCTTTGGTGGGAAAAGCCTGTGTCCAGTGGCTGGATGTGGCATGTGCCAGCCCTGGCGCAGGGAGGTGGCCGGGAGGTAGAAATGATGTGGTTGCATCTGGCATTGTTGTACCCAAATCGGGAATGAGCAAGTGGCTCTTGAGTGCATTTTGTTCTTTTCTTCCAGCGAGCGTGGGGTAATCACGTACAAGATGTATGCAGAGAAGCTTGGAAAGTCTGTTCAACGTCAGCAGGAGGCTGTTGGAAATCATAATGGCACTCACAAGTGTGGCACTTGTACAAGTTTTCTAGGGGTAAAGAAATTCATCGGTGATGATGTAAATGGGCTCATTTTGTTTGGGTTTGTGCAGAGCATCGCTTGAGGAGCAGAGTGAGATTGCTGGCTGGAGCATTGTTGACTTCTGGCTGGTTTCTGGTGGCTAGCGTGGGTTTTGTTCTCTCTTAGTGTTTGGGAAATTTTCCATTGTTTAGAAACATGACCAGAATTTGCTGAGGAAATCATTGCGGGTGCCCTGGACTCCTGCGGCACTATAGCCCTTTGATTTCTGTCTGAAATCTCTCCAAGTCAGAGAGCTGGGAAAAAGGTAAATATTTCAGAGGAGGACCCCCCCCATCCTCCGTTCAGAGATGTGATTTCAAGCCGTGTGCTGGACTGATGCCTGAAGCTCTGCCTGCTTAACCTGCCTGCAGATGGATGCGGGGCCAGGCAGTGGGGTGGCTGGGGGCGAGGGCTGGCTGTGCCCGGTGCCGGCTCTGCTCGCCGCCGGCTGACCCCGGGTGGGTCGCTGCCCAGAGAGCTGATGGGTGCGAATTGGAGCGTGTAAAGCCTGGGAGAGGCTGTAGGAACCTGGCTCTTGGCTGGCGTCTCTGCAGCTGTAAGTGCCTGAAAAGCATCGCTGTAAATGACAGACTTGTGTCTGCTAACCTCCTCCTCCACGAGATCTCGGTTTAACACTTCCTGCGTTACGGTAACAGCCTGTGTTTTGCTCCTTGCTGGAAAGCAGCACCGCGAGTACTTTACAGCTCTCCTGGTGCACGTACCGGCTGACGGTGTTTTCTGCGCTGGATGAGATGCTCGTAGGAAACAATGATCCCGTCCAAGTAAGGCTGGCAAGACGGTGTCCTGTGCTTGATGCCAGTCCCTGTGGCTGGAGAGGAGTCCTGATACAGATAAAACAGTGTCTAAATATAACGTGTCATGAGGCATCAGATGCTCTTTAAATAAATTCTGGAAAAAACCCCACGCAGCTCAGGTTTGTGCTGGTACTACCAATACCAAGGGGAATGTGCCTGCTGCCTTGTTCTTCCCTTGCTTTAGGCTGCCTGGTTTTCCCTTTCTCACTTCTTTTTGTTGATACATAGCGTCCCTTGAGGCTCTGTTTCTGGGTTTTGGGGCAGGCAGTTGCTTTTTGGTGACCTGAGACAACATCTGCTGCTTCTCTCATCCTTCCTTGGGATCTCCTGCCTTTCTCCCGTTCGCTCACACTTCGCGATAAGCTAACCTCTTCTGTGGGCTGCTCAAACTTCCCATCCAGGAACCTCAGGCCTCTCACAGAAAAATTTTTCTGGGTCCATTATTCACCTTCTATGGAAGGAGAGGTTTTCCTGGCTGTGGTGGGGCTCAGGTGGCTGACCCCAGATGAAGTACACTGGCATCTGGAACATCTGGAGCCAGCAGCTGAGCCCTGGGCTGAGGGATTTGCCCTCTATGCAGGACTGGCAAGCAGTTGGGCCTGGTCTTTGCAGGACCAGGTGAGTAATTTGGGTTCCCCACAGTTCTGGCTGGCACGATTAAATCTTGCAGGTGTGCCCAGAGCAGGTTTAGGGGCCCATTCTCCTGCCCAGCAGGATAACAGAGAGGGAACAACATCCCCCACAGCAGAGCCAGCACTGGAGAGTCCAGGGCCTGTGCTTTAATGGTTCTTGCAGGACCATGCTGCAAATGAGGGACCCGTGAGGGACCTCAACGTAAGGTCTGGAATGACACGAGCCCAGGACATAGGAAGCTGCGATAGTGCTTGGGAATGAACCCCCAAAAAAAGGCTCTAGCACTATTTAAAAGAAAAAAAGTAATCTGTGATACAATTTTTGTGGAATTCACTTCTAGTGAGAGAACACAAGGCTGACTGGGAGAGGAGGAGTGCTTGCTCAAGCAGATGATAATCCATTGCAGCACGTTACTGCGCCAAGGCTCTTTGACAAACATTAGCCTTCTTAATGCCTCCCTAGGATGAGCGAGATGCTGCGTCGCTGGATGAGGAATGTGAAGTTTCTAGACTATGAGGAGCTTCAGCCCAGAGTGATAATTTAAACACTGAATTCTTTTTAATAATGGATATTGTTGATGGTTGCCTTGCATGGGAGTGCTGCCCAGGAACAGATTGCGTTGTACTGATGTGTTTTAAAAATCAAAAGTGTGCTGGTCTTCGTAAGCACTTGGGTCTGACACCGGCCAGCTAGGTTTCTTGGATTTCTCCTTTGGAGTTTGGCAGCCGTCTGCTTCAGGGAGTACAGTGGTCTCATAAGAGTTTATTTGATCTGACACATGACAAATTGTTTCTGCTGGCGGGTACTTCAGGCGCAGTCTGTTAGCTGGCAGCCGTGGCTTTGCAGGCACCAAGGAAGTTGAGAAAGGCAAGCCTGCCCTCCTCCTCCTCTTAGAAGGTGTCAGTGGAGGGAGCATTGTTTTAGCCCACCTCCCATTCCAGCCTCCTTTTTGCTGGTTGTTAAATTGTGCTATTTGCACACGTTATTAATGCTGCTTCTGTGCTGGGTGTTCCTGCAGATGCTTGTTGTGTTTCTCGTTGCGCTTCGGTGTGCGGGGCAGAAGAGAGCCTGTGTTTCTGGAACCAGACCCAGTTGCCATTAAAGACGCTTTGTTAAGTTGCTTTTTTTTTAGGGCACCCTTTTAACTCTAATGAGGAGTGGAATATTACATTCCTCAGCAGAGTAAAAAGTACACGTCCCCTGTGAGATACTGTAAATACATTTTATCTGTTCTATTACCTGCAGTTTTGAGAATTTGTCCCCTAAGCATTTTAATCTTGTTTTCCAGGGTTGTCTCAGGGTGAGGAATCGCTCCTATTTGCAGCTTTGGGAATAATTACTATGTTCATTAATTTCTCCTCTTTCCTGCTGTCCATCTATTATTGCTTCTGAGAAAAAAATTCCTCTCTGTAAATCTCTACAGAAACAGGACTGCCTCCTTGATGAGAAGGAGAGTTATGTGTGCTAGGAATGTGTTTGTGAGAGAGCATCTCATAGCTCTGTGTGTGTGGATGGACCCACTGGTGTGTGCTGGCTCCTCCAGTGCCATTCGAAAGCACTCAGCCACACAGAGCCCATCAGATGCCCGGACTGGCTCAGAGCTCCCTACCCTATGATTAAAGAAGAAAGCACTGCACGCAGCACGTTTTTGGGCAGTCGTGGCACACCTGGAGCACTGTGATGAGGCAGGAGCCTGAAGGTCAGGTCTACTCAACCACCCGAGTTGTGCTTTGCCTCCTGAAGTGCTTTGCCTGCAGTGTCTGGCTGCTGTTATGAAATAGAAATTAGACAGGACAATAAGGGAAGCGGTTCAGCAGCTGGCCCTCTTTTGTCCAGCAGCTAAAAGCCAGTTCAGAGATTTTTGTGGAAACACTGTTTGCTTTGGTCCTTTTTTTTGCTCTTTCTTTAAGTACAGACTGAAAGAGCTGGAGACTGGAGGCCGCTGTAATTATTATTTATTCCTGAATAGCAGAATAAATGTGCCATTTAATGCATAAATGAGAGGGTCCTTGCCTCAGAAAAAATATGCAGTCTGACCGTGATGCTGCAAACCCTTCTACATGTGAGTAACCATCCCTGCCTGGTTATGGGTGCACTGAGATTTCTCACTCCCTGGACTGGGGCTGGTGCCAAAACTTGTCTCGATGTGTGATGTCTGCGGTCACTGGAAGTCACTGTGGAGGCTGTCATTGAAACAGCCTGGATTCACGTGGCAGCTGTATTTAGATGTCAGCTGATGGAGAAGCTCTGCAGAATAGTTTGTCCACCGTGTGATAAAATCTGCTTGCAGGAGGGGACAGCTGAAGCCTCTGGTCTTCATGGGAGAAGCCCCCTCTGTGGAACTGTGGCCTGGCAGTCCTGTGATGGACTTGCCGTCTCCCCACCTGATGTGGCAAGATGAGGCTGTAGCACCACCAGGATGTAGAGGAAGCTGCTCAGGATGTTCTGCTGCCTCACAGCAGAGAGAAAGGTGCTGCAGATCCATCTTTAATCAGAGCTTAAAGAGTGCGAGTGGCTAACAACCTACTGTTAGCACATAGAGCAGGCAGGGAGATTTTGAGAGTTCTCCTTGGCTTGGCAAGTAGCCGTACAGCAAAGGCCAAGAAACGGAGAGTGAAAATCACTCTATCCTTGGCTGCTGCTTCCCAGTTCTTGGGTGTGTTGTGTGGTGTTTGCAGAGGCAGCAGATGCAGTGGCAACCGGGGCTGCCAACGAAAGGACCCTTCGTGAACTGGTGCTGCTCAGCTACTGAGACATGTCAGTCCACAAAATGGCTCTTTCTAGGGTGTTCTCTAAAAAAAGAACGTTCCTTTTAGGTGGCTGGGTCTCTTGCTGTTGGTCCAAGCTCCACATGAGAAACAGTAGGTCTTGTCTTTCTGCACTGAAAGGTGCTGAGGTTACACAGTTGTCCCTTGGAAGAGAAAACTATGGAGAGGAAAACTACTCAATTCTGGTCGCATCTCTGTTCTCCAGTCTAGGTTTTGGGCTGCTGGAGTCTGCCTTTGCTGTGGCTGAGGGGCAGTGGGACGGAGCTAAGACGCTGCTCCTGAGCGAACCCCAGAGCTCTGAAGAGCGGTGAGCACGGTCACAGAGCTGGGGAGGCACCTGTGACTCGAGGTTCAATGTCCGTAGTGAAGCAGTTGCTTGAGTTCCCTGTGGAGAGGAGCCACGTGGACCTTGCAGCCCTTGAGCGCTGTGGCCGGCGCGACTGATGGCACATGCAGGGCCCCGTGGCGGCCGAGGCGGTCACAGAATTGCTGTTCATAACTGCTGCTGGGATTTATGAGATGTACAGAGGCAAGTTCTCTGATTTGTCACCATGTCATAAGGATTTAAGGTTGAGGAGCGCTTTGAAGCACCAATACAGCCTGTTCTGCCATGACAAGGTGCAGACGAGCGCCAGCGTGACTTTTGTTCCCCAAGGAAAACGCTCTTTTGCACAGATCACAAGCCGTGGCTCTGCTGCTGTTTGAAGAGACCAGACGAATTGCAGAGACGGGTGCTCTGTACAACATCAAAGTCTGCCCGTGTGAAACAGAGATGCTCAGGAACTCCAGCGCAGCATCCTTCATGTCTAGGCAGCAAGAGGAAAGAAGTTTTCTGAACCAGGAGTCACTTGGGTGATCAAAGCTCTGCTTAGCGGAGGCTGATGAGGCAAAAGGCAGAACGACAGCAGGAAGGTCGCAGCCCCTGCAGATCATCTGGGTCATCTAATAATGGCAGTTGGGCCTCCAGAGGGGTCTGTGAAACCTCCTCTGCTGGGGGACTCAGACCTGCATCTACCCCTGAGGGAGCGGACATGCAATGTCCAGCGCCTGCGCTTGGCCGGAACGATTCTGCAGTGCATGAGGGATTGTTTAATTAAAAGGATGCTGCACTGTCACATTTTCAACTATTTTTCTCCATACGTTGCTACAAGTAACATCTAAAATAGCTCTCCCTATCTGACAAGCGATGAGAGAAGAAATGTATTTTTCAGCTGTGGACTCCTTGCATTTGATGGTGCTTTGTGTGCAAGCAGTTTCCTTGCTTCTTCTCTGATTTTTATTAAGCTTAAAACAGTGCCCAAGGACCAGTGAAGACTGGAGCATCTTGACCCTGGGTGCAGCATGAGCACATGTCAGTCTGTAACCATCTTGGAAGCAGAAAGGCAAAAAAAATTCCCCAAAGTAGAGGTGGCAGATGATGAAGAACAGGAGAGGGAAGGAATTCTGCTCTCTTTCAGCTTCTCATGTCTGTGCATTTACTTCTGCATTCACAGCCTTTGGAGCTCTTTTCTATTTTAAATTTCTTTAGGAAAAAAACTGCTGAACGAATGCTGCCTGCTGCTGGCTGGCTGTTCTGCTTTGGGTTTGGACTGGGGAGGCTCTTATGCTCGGGGAGCGAGACTCGCTTTTTAATCTTGGTGGGAAATGCCTGTAGAAGAACAGAAATCGTAATGAGAGTTGCTTCTAGATGATAGTACTGGTAGTCTCTCCATTCTCTCTTCATGATCATTACTGTCCCAGAGTTTTTTAATTGCTTGTGAAAGGCATCCTCTGAGACCACTTTAAAAGTACTAATGCAGTGAAAAAAAAAAAGCAAACTTGGATAATGCCTCTCATCCAAACACATGAAGATATCACTGCAGACCTTAGTGGAAGGCGCCCCGTGATTCCCTTATTTATAACCGTGGCATCTGTCTCAGGAGTGGAGCAACTGAGCCCTGGCGTGGGGAACGACTTGCCTGGGCTCGTGCAGAGAGTTGGGGCAAAGCCAGGAGCAGTCCTGAGTGAACCTGCTTGGCTGTAGGTTATGTTCATCCCCGGAAAGCTCCTTATTTCCCTGGAGGGGAGGCTTTAAGGTTGAGTTCTTAGGGCTTTATTCTGGGTTTTGGTGCCAGTGGCTGATCTGGCAGTTCCTGGGTGAGTTTGGCCCACGAGATGGATCCCAGTAGCTTTTCAACTGGGAACTTGCCACGCAACTGGAAACGTGGGGGAGCCCAGCTCTCTTGCAAGGGAGGTCCTGAGCTGGGGATCCCACCAGGTGTCCTGTGCAATTAATCCCACGGGTTATGATGCCACATTAATCCTGGCCACGTAGCCAGAGCACACGGTGGGCAAGCTGTATGTTTGCTGCCCATGTGTCGTGCTGCTCCCTGCTGTGACCCGTACCCGTGGGTTGTCCTGTCAAATAAGAGCTGTCATGGCCACCCGGTGCACTGCAGAGAGGTGGGGAAATGCATTTTTCATAAACTTCACAGCTCACCGTTCCTGGCACATCTCTAGGGCTCCAGAGAAGCCCTTCGCTTGCCCACCTCTGCGCCAGGTGCTCCGCAGGGCTGCAGCGGGCGCCCTCGGCACCCACGGGAGGGATCGCGGTCCTGATGGGAAACCTCCGGGCTGAGCCGGCGCCACCAGTGAGGGTCTTGGCGGGGACAGGCTGAGATACAGGTGTGGGGGATAGATGTTTGTACCGGGACAGGCAGCATGGTGTGGGTGCTGCTGTGGGAGTTGTGTGCCTGGTACATCAGTGTCGGATTTCTGTAATACTGAGCCTGAATTTTGCAATTTTTTTGACCTCTTAATTGAGTCTCTTTATAGGGAAGCTGGCACCTGACAGGGGAAGAAGGTTGTTATTTGATGCGAGAGCCACGAGCGAACAGCAGGAATTGGAAGATACAAAAAGCTGTTTCCAGAGAGTCTGGGAGCATGCCAATTACATCTTTGGCTTTTTGTGGGCCCAACTGCAGCAGGACATCAGGGTGCGCCTGGCTAGTGCGGTGTGTGCTTTCTTTCCTGTTAGATTCTCCAAGCTTGGGAAAACAGAGTGGGTAAAAAACGCTGAACGCTGACTGACTCCCAGGTTAGTCTGAGCCAAGGCATCACCTTGCAAACAGGGGCTGATGGAAATGATGGATACATGTGGGGGGAGAAAAATATCACTCAGTTCTGTGTGCTGTGCATGGGAAATTGCAGCGAGGAGCAGAAGAAGGGAATAGGTATGGGCAGGAGAGGTGTTTTCAGCTGGGGTTTGAGGCAACGGGGAGGTGATGAGGAAGGGAAAGGCTGTTTCGTGTGGTTGAGGTCAGGTAGTGTGACAGCTTTCAGAATGATGTTTGTTCTGAAGGTCCCTGCGCATCACTTATCTTCAGGCAAGTCCTAAATTGGTGCAAATCACCCCCTGCGCTCTGGTACAGACTTGAACGTGAAGGCTGTACCAGACTAGCTAGCTAGCCCTGAAGCTCTGCAGAGCGAGGGTGTCGTGTGTGTGTGCAGGTGGTCATGGAACCCTGCGAGAGCAGCTGTCAGAAATTCAGATGAATTCATTATTTATAAGTAATAAATGATAAATTCAGTCCTCTCATCTGAGGCACGCTCTGGTTTTGTACAGTCCATCATGAGCAGAGCAGAAGATCCCCCCCATCCTGGACCCGGGGCTCTCCAGCGCAGGGGGTCTGAGAAATGCCAGGGACATGCTGGCCACGGCCCACGGCATCGGGGCACTGGCTGAGCCGCGGTGGAGAGTGGCCCCAGCTGCCATCACCACTAATGAGCGGGCAGAGAGGACGATGGCAGCCTTGCTCAGGCTTCAAACCACCAAAGTATAAAGCTGTGCTCTTGCTCTCTGGAGAGCAGCGTTTTCTGTGAACGCCGGTTTCTGAAGGAATTAATTAAGTAAATTTAATTGATAGACTAAACGATGTTTAATGTTAAACTGTGTGAGGTTGTTTGTATAAACAGGGTTGGAGTTGCTGTGGTTGGGTAGAAGGGGCGATGCCAGCTTTATCTGTAAAGGACTCACAACAACCACTCCTCTGCCCCTGTGTGGAGTCGTGGCCGGTGCAGCTGCTGGGTACCGAGAGCTGCCCTCGCCGTGCCCGGGCACCGCTGTGCTGTCTCCTGCCGCTGGAGACATCCCTGCTCTGCTCTCGCTTGCGTCGGCACCTGGCAGTGCTTGTTGGAAGGACCAACTTCAGGTGGTATCGTAGCTGAGCTGCCTTTAGAGGGGCTGATGTTAACTGACAGCTAAGCAGGTAGCCTGTAGGCGTTATTAATATTTATTGCTTGTACTTATTAGTGGCAGTTATAAAAGTTACATGGCTGCACGGTAGATGCCAGGCTCTGTAAGCACGTGTTTCCGCCATGGTTATGCTTCTCCTCCCTCCCCATCCCCACTACCCCCTGTCAAAATTTCTCCCCGTGCACTGGTCCCAATTCAGAGCGGTGCTTCTGCTGCAGGCCGGAGCAGGACCTGCTGCTTGGGGGCAGGCTGTGCCTAACCAGCAGAGCTCGAGCCACAATTTATTCCTGTAAACCTAAAAGCGTGGCCTCCTGGCTGCGTGGGTTCTCTGTAGGCAGCCAAATACGGGAAGGTGTTCCCACAACTTTTCCCTTGTGTAGGAGTGTTTTTAACACGCCAGAGCAGAGTCCTGGTAGGAGTAAATGATGAGGAGCAAGCAAAAAGAATAAATGTGTTTTTTTAAGCAATTTCATAAGCGGTGTTAACGGGACGGTCTGTATTGCAGCTACGCCTTCTCCACTGAAAACTTGGTAGTGTGAGGGTGTTTGCAAACAAGTGGTGCTCACTGTCCTGTCTTTCACCCGTGCGCGTGGGGCTTTGTGCCCGGGTGGGACCTTCTGGCAGGGGTTGGGGGCTCCCAGTGCAGTGGGCTCTGCATGGAGCTGGGGACACCCACTAGAGGCACGAGCATGCTTTCCCAACGGCAGGGTGTCGGGAGGAGCAGGGCTGCTGAGAGCATCCTGAGCGTGGTAGAAGCAGATGCAATGTCAGACCTCGAATGAAGCTGTGCAGAGCCCACGCCAGCCCGGAGCAGTGGGTCCGTACCCACAGAAGTCTGTTCCTGCCCAGTTTGTCCTGGGAGAATCAAGGATAAACAAATTGGGCTCCATCAGGAGCATTGCATGGGTCCCTGAAGGAAGCTCCTCTTTATGTTTGGTTTTGCCATTCAGGGCTCTTCTCCTTCTCTGCATAAGGTGTTAGGTTGGTTATTATTATTTTATTCTGGTTTTATTATTAATTTTTATTCAGATCCAGTTCTTTGATCAGTCAGGTGTATTCAGGTCTCTTCCAGGATCTTTGTAGTTTTAGCATTGGCTTTAATGAAGTTGAAATTTCACTCCTGCCTCCTTTTGGAGATGCTGCAGGACCTGTCTGTGGCAGCTGAGACAGACACACAGAGCAGGAGGTCCCTGGTGCTTCCCAGGTGCCTGTCGATCAGCTGTGCAGAGCCACAGCAGCTCACCTAGGCACGGCACCTAGGGCAAGTACAATTAATTGCTAGGCCTCGCCACGGGGAAGAAAAAGCATGCAAAGAAGATGAAGACGGCTTTTAAGAGGGGAAAAGGGGTATCGGAGACTCACAAGTCCTGTTCTTAGTGAAGGCAGTGGGGAACGCTCCCGTTGTGGAAGGTTTGGTAGCTCGTTGTGGTTTTTGCAGCATCTTGCCCCTTGGCTCATGTATTCCTGCTGGATTCTCCACGTTAAAAAGTGCTGCAGGTAACCATCTCCGGGTAGATGTGTTTGGAAGGACAGGACCTGTGCTCTGTCTTATGAGAGTCATTTGGGTTCTAATATGGGCAGGTTGTCTACTCATGGCTCCCATTTCCAGAGGAAATCAAGAAATACTGTCCTTCATACCAGAAGCCATGGTGCAATGTCCAAGTACGGTCAAGGCAGGGAGAGCTGAAGCTGGTCTTCAGGACTGAGACCTGCTGAACACACACGTGGTCATCTGGGCACATGTCCCCCAAAACATGAGTATTTCCAGACTGGCTTTTCTTAGCTTGGTTTGTACTCAACGGGAGCCTCTGTGTCTCTGTGCCTCTGGGAAGAAGAGAAGATGATGATATTTGCAGTTGGTCCTGCTCATCTGTTTGAAAGCAGAGGGTTGTGCAGACCTGACTGTAATGAACAGGGAAGGGCAGAGTGTCCTGTGGCCCCCTAGCAATCCTCTGTTTGTCCACCAGCTGTTTCCTCTTTTACGCAGAGGCTGAATTTCAGATTAAGACCTCCTCTTTCTCCTGTCAGTGTAGCTGCACAGTCATCGGAGGAGGCGGGACTGCCAGCCACGGGATGTTTCCAAGGCGTCTGACTGACACTGCTCTGCTCTTCAGTAGCAAGTCAGCAAAAATGGGTGCTCATTACAAACATGGGGACCCTGTTGCTCAGAGGAAGAAAATTTCAGGTCAGGACAGCTAAATTTCCTTCTCTTTCTCCATTGCATTGTACATCACTTAGCACATCGTGCTGGTTTCGGCCATAGATGCCAGCGTCATTAAAATGACATTGTGTTTGAACGGGGATCTTGACTCGGTGCTGATTGCAGTATGTGTCCTGAGTGCACCTCTTCAATCAGACATCCCAATTTACACGTCTATCTTTAAAATAGTTTCCTTAACTGTTATTGCCCATCAAACTTTGGCTTCAGCCTAAGAGGCTTTGAGTGCTTGGAAGTATTTGTGCCTCCGGTTCAGCTGGAGGGTGTCTGGGCTGTGTTCTTTGATGTCTTTCATCGTTTGATTGTTCTTTCAGTGCTGCCCTATGCTCAGCCAGGGGAGCTCTGTGAATTATTTGTGCTCATAGACACACAACGTGCTGTTGGCACTTTCATTACCACCGGCCATCTCGATGAAGGGTGGCTGGACAGATACCTTGGCCTGAACTAGTACATTTGCAGACAATTCTGCAAGACCTGTAATTCCCATACTGCTCCCTTGATCCCTAGATCAGATCAAGGTTTAGCTTATGGTTATTGCTTCCAGTTGGCCATATAACCAGAGCCTGGCGAGGGGGCTGGGGAGCTCTCCGGGATGTCTGTGTGCTCTCCTGGAGCAGCAGATCATAAATCAGGAGAGGCTTCAGATGGATTTATTGGAGTGGCACAGTACACGCAGTGTGGGGTTTGAGTTAGGACATGAAAGAATGGTGCGTACCCAGCAGCAGAACGCATTAATGAAATATGTTCCTCTCACTGACTTGCTTTGAACTGTCACCTATGACTATGGCAACCACCTTCACGGGGCTGCGCGGCACTTACTGATGCACAGCTAGTAAAATCAGTAAAAATGTCCCTGCTAATAGAGAACATAATGGCAGTGCTATTGTTTCTGTGCCTGCTGGTGCAGACAGGGTTTTCTGGAGCTGGGGAGCAGAACCTGCCTGTGCTGCGAAGCTGAGAACATGGCCTGCTCTGACGGGAGGACCTGCCAGGAACGGAGGCTTCTTTGAGTGTGATACTTTGCTCATTCCCTAGTACCTGATTTTCTTTGACGTACAAGGGTTATTGGGAAAAAAACCCAACACCCGACTCTGCACAAGGGGAATTTGTGGTCCTCCTGTAGTGGTTCTGGTCCTGACCAGCTGCAGCTATACGTGGGTGCTGCTGGATCCAAAATAATATGTCCTTCAGTCAGAGCAAATGCTCCCCATGCAGGTGGGGTCACAGCTACCACCCTTTCTGTTTTGCAAGCTGCAAGGGTCGTTTCTAAAAATGCATTGTATCCACGTAACATTTGGTTTGGAAATTCTCTCATGCCCTCTCTGTACGTCTGTCTTGTAACGAGATGTCAGCCTGTGCAGGCTTCTCTCCAGGATCTTCAAACCCCCGTGTTTCACATGTTAGCTCCTCCTGCCTACCTGGGACCTAAGCAAACTGCTAATTGTTGTGCAGATGTCATCTTCCAGGCAGGCATGAGGTTGTAGGCTTTAAAGAGGCTGTACTGTCATTTGCTACCAGCCTTCTCGGTACACGTGAGCTCTATTTTTATGGGAGTGTGCATTTTCTTTCAGCTGCTGCTTTGTTGAATTTCTTTATCTTCCTTTCTCTTTTTATTTTCAGCCTTACAGGTAAAGTTTTAGGGATACATCTATTTTTCATTATCCCAGTTTCACCACTTGTTTTATAACTGAAAAAAAACCAACCCCAAGAAACTGTTTCCTATGTAAAAAGCTGCAGTTTGTTCCGAGGTGAGTCGAGGACTGTGTCGTGGTCAGTGAGTGGGGTCCTGACTGTGGCATTGGCCAGAAGGGTACGTCGATCTTCTGGGGGCAGATGGAGGTTGAGCCCATGAACTCTACTCTGGGTTTTCCAGCTCAGAACCCTGGATCTCCCCAAGAGAGACATGGAGGCTTTTGCCCACAGGTTGTCTTTGCCTGTCTTCTGAAAATGGAGACCTTTTCTTCTACTGTGACTGTAGTTTAATAAGGGCTTGTGAGTCCTTGAGGTTGTTCTTTGACCTTTTAGAAAAGAGGAGGACATTGAAGGAGGATATCAAGCACCAGGTCAGAAATGCCAGGTGCTGCTTTCATGCGACTTTCATGCACAGTGTGGAACTCATTGTGGAGTTGCTGTGGGTGTCAGAAGTCAGATCCGCTTCAAAAGCAATTAATGGGAAAAACAAAAATGCAGTTGGTCTGGATTTGAGCTCAAAGATAGAGGCTGCTGTTCAGGAAGACCCTAGGTCAGGACTTCTCAGAAGATGCAGAAGTGCATCAGATATATTACTATTTGTGCTCCCTGCTCAGCTCCTTTTCCCTAAATGTTCACCCCTGACCAGCGTGATGTGGTGTTTTGCCTTTTATTTTTTTATTGGCTAAAGCAATAACAAAGCAGGAAGAGGAATAAGTAACCTAACAGAGTGGAGAGACAAGATAGCAGTAAAGGGGTGGAAGGAGAGGACTCCACTCCCTCTGTGTCCCTGAAGTCTGTTGGGGGCAGAGGTCTTTTGGTGGCATGAGTTGGTGTTGGGTGTGCCTGTGAGGGTATTTTCTGCTTTGTGGAATAGAAGATGGTTGCTTCAAGGAAAGAAAAAATTTGTGATGTGATGTGACATCCTGATGGACAACAAATAGAGAAAGAACGATATTTAGGACTGCATATATGGGAGGAAATTCTTTAAAACCTGGATAGGAGTAGGAGCAGACTTGATGGAGGGATGAGTAATGAAGGAGTGTTTGAACGGAACTAATCAGTCCCATCTTCTTTCAAAAGACCTCATTTAGTTTAATTTAGCAGCATGTAAATTTAGAGCCAATCAAAGGAAACGCTTCTCCAGCCTGTGTGCTGGCAGGCTGCTCCGTTCCCTAACCCAGCGTGAGAAGCAGCGAGCTGAACGCCGTAGGTGGATTCAAAGCCTCGTGTTGTGAGGCAGCGGGGACACGTGTGTGCGTGAGCATGGTTACACACGTAGTGGTGGGGAGATGAGCTCCGTAACAGGGTGACTGGCAGCCACAAGAGCAGGACCCTTCTTTTTTTTCCCCCTCTCTTGTTCAGTAGCTGGTCTGTGGTCAGTTGGGGTGGCTGTATGCCCCGAGACTGCTTTGTGGTCCACTGCAAGTGCGGGCAGAGCCGGCTCCTGGGCTCACAGTTCGGGTGAGCCGGTGCTCTGAGCAGCGGGGAAAGCCTTGCGCTGTAGGAACCAACAAGTAAACCTTGCTGACCTCTGCAAAATGTTGTTTTCCTCAAGAAAAACCTACCTATGGATTCAGATAAACTCCTGATAATTTGATGGCTGCTAGTTGTTTAATTTGAATTAACATAGCTACTTCTGTGCTTAAAATGCGGCACAGGCAGAAAAAAAACCTTTGCAGGATTGCACTGATTTTTATTTTTCTCTGCAGTTGTCATCCATGGCACTAATACAGTGATTTTAAACAAGACTTGCAGGTGTCTTCATATTTTCAGGAGAGATATAAGCCCCTGAGGGGTCAATATAAGCTACTTCGTCGTTACCTGCCATAAACTCCATTAGCAGTAAAATTGGCAGCCCTTGCTATTGGCTGCCCCTGATGGGACCCATGTGCTAACACCTTGAAGTGTTCTGTCTCATGCGGTGTCGCACCCCTGAACCTGTGCTGCATTGCAAAATGTTGTGTAAAGAATGCTGAAACCTGTGAAAACATGGACTAAAATATTGTTGGTTTTGTTTTCCTTTGAATTTCAGGCTGTTGGCAATGTCTCACTGGGCTGGTCTCCTCTCTACCGCTGCCAAAGTCAACCTGCTGGTCTTGGTGGTTTCGGCGGTGTTTTCCCAGTCAAGCCTAAGCGACAGAGTTCCTGTAAGTGTTGGCTGCTCCAGCTGAGAGCTGCACTCACAAAGGGCTGTCCAGCCACCGGAGTCTCTGGTGGGGCCACAGCCTTACCTTATTCTCTCTAGGGCCAAGTAGGGTTGGTGAACCACCTCTCCTCAACAACGGGTCTTCAATAACAACATTTCAGAAGGGCTTCTTTCTTAAGACTGCTTGTCTCACCCCAGGAAATCCAGAATATGCTCAATCCAGAGGGAGTGCAACAGGAACAGCACAATTTGGGCAGCTCTCTTGTTTGCTAGATGTCACGTTTTCTGTTTGGAGTTGTCACGTTCCCCCTGTGGCAAGATGCAAAGCTAATTATGTTGTCTAGTGGCAAGAAGAGCAGAAGAGGTGGCCTTGATTAGGTTCCTAGCTGTGCCTCTTTTGAGTCACCACAAGTGAGTCAGGCTTAGAAGAGCATCCTTCCAGGTCCTTGCGACCCACGTGCATGGATTTTGCTAGTTGCAGTGTTATGTTGAAGCTGCAGCTGAGGTGGGTGGATGCAGTCTTCCCCTTTTGCACTGGTACAGGTGTGCAAAACTTCCCCTGGTTTGGATTCTGCTGCTGAGCCCCAGGTGCCAGCTCCTGCTAGATTGGCAGATCTGGAAAGCTTCCTTGAGGAAGCAGGAGCTGCAGGAGGGTGTGGTGGTTTTTTAGTTTAATTAATGCTGTAGCTTAAACCAGGGGATCCCCCAGCAACACTGGGATCACTGACCCCGCCATGTCCCCGGAGGCTCGCTCCTGCCTTTGCACTGCAGCTTGCTTGTTGGTTGTGTGGTGTAGCTGTCTGGGGGCTGTGCTGTGAGCGAATACAAGGCACAGATTACAGTATAAGCACCGTAGGCCAGTGCCTCGGGCCCACCTGGAGGCACGTAACGATGAGATAATTCATCTTTATTTCAGGGAGGAAGGTGAGGAGGCTGGAGATGGAGCACAGTCATCCCAGCTGGAGAACAAGCCCTGGGACAGCCACCCAGTGATAAGTGCCCTCATTGGCGGGCAGCCTGACACTGGGGTTCAGGCAGGATTAAGGCGATGGGTGGTTAACTCTCCCAACACCTTCTCCTGCACTCCCCCTACAATGGCTCCATGGTGGCCGCGTCCCTCCTTTATTGCAAACAGACTGCAGCTTGTCTCAAACCCTCCCTGCTGAGGCTTTTCAGCTTATTGCAGTTGATTTCACACTGATAAAGCAAGGAGGCTTTTTGCCTTTAAGGAAATTTCCATTGTTCTTTAGAAAACATTTCTTTCTACTGTTTTAATTATGAAAACGAACCAAAAAAGATTCTACTTAATTTCTGCTTAAATGAAGACTTGCTTGTGTGGTGTTGCCCGTTTTTGCCAGAAATACTAATGAAAACAGGGTATTGCAAAGCACTTGTGGGCCAAGCAGTGGCAGTAACATTTAAATGAACCAAGTCACATCCTTTTATCCTTACTGAGCGTTTAGATCACGGCATGAGCAGAGCTGGTAAACATCAGCCATCTCCGTTATGTGTTTCAACAGATAGAACGCTCGGAGGACTGTTGGTAAATTTACAATGGCCTGTATAGTGAAGTCCCTCTTGGATAATAATATAGTAGCGTAAATAAACGAAGGAATAGCTGCTCTGACTCATCTATTTTAGTCCTGTTGCGTCTTGGCTCAGAAAATGTTAACATTGATTTTCATCAGTAGAACCTGGCTTTTTATGCTTATGATTGTTCCTGAACTTTAACCATTTGTCATAATTTTAACAATTTCAAGCCTCTGATGCACTAAGTGGAAGCAGGATTTAAGCTCTGTTTTCCAGTGTATTTCCGAAATTTCAATCCCTTTTGACAGATAAAATGAAAACATTCGTTAGGTTTGTTAACCATCTTCACGTGTTACCACTCTCTCTGCTAATTGTACGTGTTTTGCTCAGGCTGACATTTCTCTTGCTCAGAAACACTCTGCTAGGCTGGATAATGGATATCTATATGCAAAGCACCCGGATTCTGCAAGAAAATATGCACGCATTTTTTTCCAAGAAGTGGAAGTGAAGGCAGAACATGGCCTAAAATTTCCAGTTCACCTCTTAATTGACTTCTTTTTTTCCCTGTGAAAACGTTCTTAAGATTAATATCAAAACACTTCATGAAGTGAACTGTAGCTCTGATTGCCAACAGTTAGAAATAATCTTTCCCTATAGGCGGGTTATTTGAAATTATTCAGTGGTGGCGTTCTTGGCAATATCAGAAGCTGATAATACTCCCTGCAACAGAAACTGAGCTGTCTGGATGATTAGCCTGGACCAGCTTATCTGTTCCTGTGAAAACCAGAATAGCAAAGACCTGCTTCCCGAGCAGTTAATAGCCTGGTGTGAGATAGTACAAGGTCGTTACTTACTATGTACTCTCAATAATTCTATCCGTTGCAGTTTTACATGACTCCCACCAGCTCCCTAGGGAGACTTTCCAGCGAACAGCGAGGTTTCCCTCACAGCAAGGATTTTTTTTCCTGCTTTTCATCCTCATTTTTTTCTCTGTGTAATGTCATACCACTCGTGCTAGCTTGATCTACCACACCTCTGCCATTCGCATGCTGCACTCGCAACGTAGGTGGTGATTAAATTGCTGCCTCATTGTTTTAAGAGACTTGGAGGACACTGGGAAGAGGTGGAGAAAAGGATACTCGCACTTTTATCGTGTGGGCAATTCGGTGTGTTTTCCTCATGTCCTATTTTGGAAATAGCTGAACTATTTTAGCTGAAATCTTCTCCAAGCCTGAAATAAGTGCATTTAAGAAAAAAAGAAAAAACACAACAACCAATGCTTGAGGCGTTTCACTCGTGTGGAAAGTTTCAGCTGAAAAAGTTAAAAGTTTGACATATTTTTAGGCAAGAGAAAACAGGGTCTTATAACGTTACACAACCCTAATAATAGTCAGGGCTTCTGGCTCTGACTGTAATATAGGTGAGGCTCTGCGAAAGCTTGTTTTAAACCTGCAGCCTGCACTGGAATAGGAAATAAGCTGCGTTGCTTTGTTCAGCACAAATGTCATGCTAGTTATGCGTGTTTAACCTTTAATATACTTTAAATCTAAATTTAACCATGTGGAAAGAATCTCGGATGTCAAAAAAAAAAAATCTGCTGGCGAGGGAAAAAATTTTGTATTCTCAGCCGGCACTAAATTACCCAGATGCAATTGCTAATGAGCTGAATCTCTTCTATCCGAAAGGAGTTTGCCCTTACAAAAATAGAAGAGAGCGACATAAAAGATGACAGCGGGAAAGAGCCGATAACAGAAGATGATGCTGATCCTGAAGACCTGGAAGTGTTTTACCCCACACATCAGTGGCAAACCATCCGTCCAGGTAACATGCTGATAACTAATTATAGCATCTCTCTGAAACCCCACCTGACAGCACCGACAGAAGCCTTGCAGAAACTCAAAATACCTGTTTGTTCCCATGACAATGCATTCTTTTGCTGGTGTTCAGACAAAGAGTTTCGGACCCAATGACCCAACGCAGGGACGGGAGACCATCACCAAACCAGCTGGCGATGCGAGTGGTTGCTGAAGTGCTTTCAGTTCACTGGAGCAGGTCGAGTGGGCTGCCAGTCACATTGCAGGTGGTGATGCGTCTCTGTCACTAGCTCAGAAGCCCTTTCTCTCTTTGTACGCTTGTCAAGGGACAGATTTTATAACATTTGTTGGCACGTGGTATCCCAGGTCTGCTGTGCTCCAGTGTGGGCTGGTGAAATGCTGCTCAGTGGCAATCTGATTAAGAACTGTCAGTGTAACACTGCACAGCTTTTTAACAATGGGTTTTCTGTTCCTTGGCTGTTTGAAATCCAGTTTTTATCCCTATCCATACATCCCACAAAAAAACCTCTTCCCTTTTTTTGGGTTGGTGTCTTTCATTAGACATGTATGGGACACATACGGTGAGAAAACACGACTGAGCAGGGTGGCTTCACTGCAACAGCATGTGCGCTGGGAAGGGCTCTGGAGAGGATAAGCCCATTTAAACACGCGCACAGATGCATGTGTGCACACATATTTCAGCAATTAGGGTGATCAGTAAGTCTGCCTCTGGGGCCTTGAACAAGGTATTTAATCCACTTGTGCTTTGGTGTCCTCATGTATATGCAGGTGTAATACCTTCCCACCTCAGAAGGGTGAACTAAGTAGTAATTAATTTTTATAAAGTGCTCTGAATTTAAAAGAGCTTTATCCCGTGCTCAGTATTATCATTGAATGAATAAATATGGGATCCATTTGTTGTGAAATTTCTGCCAGATATAGCAGAACGACTTTCCGAATGTAAATCTTTGTATAACATAAATGTCTAGCAAAAGCCCCTAAATTTCACAAAGCTGTGGTATATACTTATATTCTATTTTTGTACCATTATGTATGGAAGGCGTGTGGTGTCCCTGCTCAGTATTCAGACTGGCAGATCCCCACCACCCTTGTTGAAGCAGAATATGTATATACTTGCAGTCATTGTAAACGTCGCTGCCGGTTTTGCTCAGAAGCACTTTCTCCATTGCTTGGGTGTCTTGTTCGGCTTTATTTTTGTAACAATTCCACACTGGGCGTGTGCAGTGAAGGGCTTGTGGAAGTGGGGAGCTTGTCAGCGTTCGCAGAGGAGGAGAAGAATTTAAATTAGTCTTGTAAAAGGCTTAAATGATGGCCTGCCTCATTGTCTAGCTGCTACGGATCCTCATTTCAGGTGTGCGTGCAGATTTGTGTAGAGACATGTTAGAAAGAGGAGTTGTCCTTGATCTTCCCCTGCCAGCCTGGGATTTGGTTTCCTGTGGGTTTCTCCGAGACAAAATCTTGTGTGTGGACTGTGACTCGCACTTTTAGCACGTGTATTACCCTCAGCAAGGCTGGGGAACCTGCTACCACCATGAGCCCACCCCTGCAGCCTCTGGCCTCGAGGGTTCCCCCCTTGCTAGCACAGGTCCATGCTGGGGAGGGAGTTGACCCGCAGGAGGAGGGAAGCAGCCAGCGTGGCTGCACGAGGGATGTGCCTTTCGGCCCTTTAGCAGAGGCGGACGCGGTGGCAGCGTGTCTCATTTGGTGGTTCTGCATCTTCTGATGTGATTTCACTCGCCTGTAGCCGAGCAGAGTCCTGGCTGGGCTGGCTGCTCTGTGCTCAGCACAGGCCAAAGTGAACCACAGCACAATGCTCAGAAGTTTGCTTTCTGCTGCCTGCCTCTGCAGGATGCCCCCGCGCCATCTTCCATTGTATTCCTGCAGCAAACGGGGCCCGTCTCTCCCGGGGAAGCAAATGTTTTGATTTAAAGTCTGGATCTTCAATTTTGAATAGTGGAAGGGAGCTCAGAGTTGCGTTTCCCCCTGTCACACTCCTGTTTCATCTTGTTCCTGTTCTGAACTCAACACAGGATTTTTATGCTTCTGTCCAGTCCTGCAGTTGCTCATCTTTTATACATGTATTTCCAGTTTTACTCGGCTGTTTTTCTAGTTCCCTGTTGCTAATTGCATCAAACCGTGTTTCCACCGAGACTGCAGCAGTGTCATCAACCTGTAACCTGTCAAATCCCTCCACCAAATTAAATTGTTATTGTATATGTAACGCTGCCTTGTGCGGTTGTTCCCCCGCTGCCTACAATGTGAGCTGGATTTTGA
Organism: Strix uralensis; assembly: GCF_047716275.1. NCBI lineage: Eukaryota > Metazoa > Chordata > Aves > Strigiformes > Strigidae > Strix > Strix uralensis. The sequence continues at coordinate 4,458,563 of NC_133985.1, forward strand.
TCAAGTGCTTTCTTGCACTTTGAGCATGCTTCAAGCTGCTGGAGGTAGCTGGATGCAAACACAGAGAGACAGTTACCCTAAGAGCTCTGCCGCCTGTAATCTGGAAGCAAGGAGATCAGTTGTCTCTTCTGCCAGCCAGCTGGGAAGCTGACGGGCTGTGGAAAGGTTGGTGAAACTTCACAAAGTCCTTTAACACTTTGTTAGGCATTGCTTCTTTCTCACTTGGCACTAAATAATGCACCAGGCGTAGCTGGGTTAGACAGAAGGGATATGTGCGCCTTGGAAAGTCTTCCAGCACCTCTATTATTTTACTTTTTTTGGTATCGTCTGAGCAAAAGATGAAGAGATGAAGAAATCTGCAGGGCTTTTCGTTCTGTTCTTGGTTGGCATCCATAGAAACTTGCAGGCTACTTGGGTTTTAATGAGTGGGATTGCAATGTCCTCTGAATGGATGTTCACACCTGTAGTCAGATAATTTCTTGTGGTCAGGTAACTGTTCCACCACAGGCAGAATTTTTTTGAAGTTGTGCTTCTTCTGATGTCTTTTTGATTTCTGAATGCACTTTTACCAGCTGATAGTACCTTTGTGAGTTGGAAACTCTCGGGAGAAACATAGCAGAGGTGACTTGCTTTTGTTGCTGCTTACATTAAGCTCTGCCAAGTGTGTGGAGGTCAGTCTGTCAGCACACAGAAACACCCTACCACTTTTCAAGGTGGTCTTGCCTGATGGTTATGGCAACCAAAGGCTGATCTTTAGTCTTTGGGACGGCAGAGATGAATGGAAGGATTGGTGTTGATGGTCTTCTCTGTCAATTTGACAGTTTTCTTGGGGGTTCTGAATATAAAAGCATTTTTTCCGCATTTCTGGGTGACCTCAAATCTGCCATGCAACATCCTAGAGCACGTGAATGCTTAGTTTCCTGGGAATTACCTACTTCTGTTATTTGGGCACCTTGTTTCCTTCTGTTTTGTTTAGCATTCCTGATGATGACTGAAAGCTGGATTGCTCTGACTGTCTAGTTATATCACTGACCAGCAGATTTTTCAGCTGAAATTAGGGTCAGAAGTAGCTCCTTGGGGAAGACGTTGCTGTGAAGATTAAGAAAAAGGATCTAAGAGGCAAGGATTTAACTGGGGAAGAAAAAGGAGGTTAATCATCTCTTCCTCAGCCGCGACCAGCACTGTGGGGAGCCCGGACTATGCAGTGCCTCTGCAAAGGGGCTCTGTTCACTTCTGTGGTAGCAGCGCTTTCCTGCTTCCTGACATGGCAGAAACTGTCTGGCAGGTTTCTCAGCTGTCAGTATGAAGTTGGAAATTAATGTGTCCAGTTTCCAAATCCAGATGGACCAAGTGAGAACTTCATCTGCCCAAACTATCAAAGTATGTACAGTCTACTCCTCATTCTTTCCATTTGAGAGGAGCCAACAGTGGGGCACAGAAAGGCCTCCTTTGGTCCAGAGCAGCTCCCTGCAGACTGGAGAAACAGAGCAAAATCTTGCATAGGCAATTGAAATGTTGCAGCGTTGGATCTCTCTCAGGTTTGGACAGCATGTCTCGGTATCTAGCTGGGCAGAGCATGCCTTACAGGAGCTCAACTGGCCTGTACCTTCAGCTGTGGTTAAACTTCTGGCTTGCAGAGCTCTGTGCTGATACCTGCAGCTACTCTATAGCACTTGTTCTGTTCAGAGTAATTTTCCTAAGTGCCTAATTATATTGCAGTTAAAAAATAAGAAGCCATGACTGTCGCTGTTGATCAGGCTGCCAGAGTGAAGTTGATGTGAGCAAGCTCTTGTTGCTGCTTCTGCAAAGATGAAACCATTTTATGTTCAGCGGGGAGCCGATGATGCACTGCTTAGCATTTAAATATCTATGGCTGCAGCTTCCGAGGATCCTTGGGCTCCTTCCTCGTCGGTAGCTATCTTTGCTGTTCATGCTTGTCTCGGGTCTTCCCCCCTCTCATTTGCTGCACAAAGAAGATTTTGCACGTATGGAAACACAGTTCTCAAAGAAAGCGTTCTTGCTGGGGAGGTAATTTCAGAAGCTGCTGTGAAGGACTTGCTGTGGTTTTGGAAAGAGCAGGACTCAGGATGGGGAATAACTTGGTCCAGTTCCGTTGCCAGTCTTTGTCTTTCAAGAGATTTCAGTAGCCAAATAAGCCAGCACCGCTCTAAGCCAAGAAAAGGTTTTTAAAGCTGGGAAGAGAAGGTAATGGCAGGATCCCTTTGGCTCAGGAGTCCTGTGCCAGGGCCTGTCCCACAGCCTGTGTGGGTGACGCAGTGGCTGGCGAGGTTTTCCTTACACCTTGTCGGTGGGTACCTTGCTCCTGCTGTTCACTGGGATGTCCTGAGCTGCACCTGCTCCTGCTAATTGCTTTGCTGAATTAATGAATCTGTCCGAACCATTGGCTTCTCGGTGACCTAGACCTAACTCAAACAGTTGTGTGCAGGTCTCTGAAATATTTATGTCAGCATGGTCAAGAGACGGCTGTGAAATACGGCATTAAACCACCAGGGTATGCTCATTTTTGCAGAGCTTGACGTGTGTAATCCAGGAAATAGGAGCCTCATCAGATCAGCACAGATTTGCATGAAGAAAGAAGGCAAATGGGATTTTAAAAACCTCATTTATACGAGATGAAATGCTTCTTTTCCAGGTGTTTTTTGTAAAATAACTTGTTACTGATGTGCAGAGGGGAATAATCTGAACTGTGGAGTTGTTATAATCTTCTCTGGCCAGCAACAGGGAGAGCTGCAGGGTGATTACAGCAGGTAGAAAAGCCCCGGCAGTCTTGAGAGCAATTGCAAATGTTCAGTGCTTGGAGGAGTTATGGCCACTAGTAGCTCTCTCTCTGCTTGTTTTCCATCTGACCTCTTGCATACAAGGCCTGTCCTCCTTTTTATTACCACGTGTCTTCGTGCTCTCCTCTCTCAGCTTCCCCATCCTTGTGGGCTTTCCTTGACTTCTCACTTTCACATCACAGGACACATGGTCTCCCTAGCACTGCCTTGTGCTTCATTCCTCCTTACACTGAAAGGCTTCTCTGACAGAAGTGCCGGGGCTGAAACTCCATGTGCTGCTTCTGGCTCTGGTGTGGGGCACTGGAGGGAAGTTGTGTCAGATGAAGCAAATTCTCCGTGCCTTAGTCCTGCTCCATGTAAGAGGGATAACAGTGTTGCCTTGCCTGTTGTTGGTACGAGGGCAGGATTGGGACTGCTCAAGAGACACTCGGACAGCGTGCAGGCAGATGATATCTCAAACCTCTGTCTGAGTAGGGAGTGTTTGAAGGATGCCAGCTTTTGGACATGGAGACACTGTCTCTATGAGCATCTTTTCCTCTGACTCAGCTGTGCAGATGAGGGCAGTGCTGTACCTGTCTCCAGCCTTGCTTGGCATTATCCGTTTGGGTTTTCTTTACCGGCAGGTTCCCTGAGCTGGCAAGTCAGAGGGCACCCACCGGGGATGCACACCTGGTCCCTGTCAAGCCGCCTCTTCAACGTGCAGACGATGGCTCGCAGCGCGCATGGCGAGCGGGCCGGCTTCCTGGCTGTGAGGCAGGTGTGGGCTGGCCGTCCCCGGCACGGTGAGCTGCCGGGAGCCCCTGCCAGCATCCTGAGGGGATGCTGGTGGTGTAGGGGATGCTGGGAGCATTGTAGCCTCGGACCCGTGTAGTTGAAACGTTCATGAAACAATCGTGAATGTTAGTGGACTGGTCCTTAGGCACAAAGCTGACCTTTTCCGGGAGAGGACAGAGCTGCAGAGCCTTTGTCATTCACACTAAGAAATGGGAAACTGTAGCAAATAACAGAAATTTATAGGCCAGTAACTGAACATGCACATTAAAATAAAAAAATAGACTCCCACTTTATAAAAAACACTCTGCTTCTCTAATTTAACAAGTGTAGTAATGCAGTTTTAATTATATATTTTGTAGCATGTTGTCAATGCAGTATATATATATTTAAATTGTAATCATGTGAGATCTCAGAACTGTATAGCTCCTGGTACTAAATCATTCCTGGGAACTGGGCAGAAATGGACTGTTGTGTGTCAGCACACTTAACCTGCAGGTTTTAATTAAGCGGAATTGCAGGGACTGGTGGCTGTCCCCAGCCCCGGCACAGCACCGCTCGGAGCGGCAGGATGGGCAGCAAGGTGCTGCTCTGCTCCGAGGGACATGTTCAGCATGGCCAGGTACCCGTCTGACTCGCAGACTTGTTCCCTGTGTTTTCTATTTTCTTCTCTGTGACCTGGGAGGTTTTGCAGCCATGTTTTTCCCAGCACATCCATGAGAGTATCAGGTTCAGTATTTGTGAAATGAACTGGGAGCCAATTTATTTCTGCCCCCCAAACACAGATAAAACTTTCGTTGTCTTCTGTCATTTCAAGAACTGCCAGTATCCTGGCAGCACCAGTGTTGGAGAGAAAAAGCTCTAAATTTACTACTTGGATTGCTCAGGTTTAGGAGCAGAGTGGGACTGAGAAGGGTTTTCGGTGTGTGGGGGTTAATACTGTCCCTTACTGGCCAATGCTGTTACTGGTTTCATTAAACAGACTGGTTATAAAAGTCTTCTGCAGTGATGCACGTAGCGCCAAAAACTTATTACGCTTCTGAGGAGCAGAGATAAAAGTTTGCAGCTTCTCTAACACGTAGCCGTGGGCTTGGATGTTGGGCAGAACTGAAACGAGGATGTAATGATGTATCTTCACGTGAGACAAACTGTGACTCCTGCTAGCTGCCTGTATGACTCCGTGCTCCGCGGTGTTTTACAGGTTGATTTGAAGTGGTTATAAACCAGGTGATGGAGGTGTCTGAGAGTCAAGTGGCTTTTTTGTGCAACAGGAGGAAGTTAGGCTGTATTTTTCAAAATATTTTCGAACTGAGCTTTAATGATGCTCTGACTGGTGTTATTATAAAGTAAGTGTAGCATTAGCAAGGAGAGTAAGTATCTCGGCTGTATAGCAGTAGACATAAGCAGTGGGAATCATTCACATGGTTAAATTTACATTGTTTGGAGGGGAAAAAGTGTTTTGAAAGAAGAGAGACTGTTTCCCGGAGAAGACATCTCTCATTACTCTCTTTTATCTTCTTTCTGCCAAGCCAGAGATGTAGTGAGCATGTGAGCTGCTGAGAGATGCTTAAATGTGTGCTGGGTGATGAGGAATATCTTGCTATGGTTTTTATGTGCAAGCATGCTATATTTTCTGCAATAATGTTAATAACTTTCATGTGACTGTTTAGAAGGATGAACCTCATTAAAGAAGAGGTATTTAATAATGGGGCCTATTTTTATCTCTGTCTTTATCTAGCAGTTTGCACATTTATTTCAAGCTTGTAACAGTGCTTTAGAAAAAAAAATGTTTTCTCTCCTGGAAAATGTTTTGGGAGTGCATCCAGCCTTGGTTATCTTGAATTTCCTTCCAGAGCAAGCAAGCCATACCAGGACCTTGGCTCCAATATTTTCATCGGGTATTATGGGAAAGTGTTTTTCAAAAAGTGTGACTTGGGTTCCAGAGTCACTTAAATGGTTCTGAAGGTTTGACCAAATATAATCAGAGCAAATCCCTCACACTTCAAATGCGTGATCTTGTTTTGTGGGACAAGCACTCCAGACATTGCAACGCGTGCTGGCTTAGCCACGGGTCGGACCCCCATCCCTGTGAAGCCCTAGGGGTTGCTCCTGTGGCCAGGAAAGCATTGAATTCCCACCAAAGCACCGTCACAGGTGCTGGAGATCAGATCATCCGCTGTGAGCTCTGAGCTGCAGGGTAAGCCTCCTTGTGCCAGCAGAGCTCAGCACCTCCCCATCACCTTCTGAAGCTGTCCTTTGGTGACAGAGGGCTCCAAGAGCAATTATTTTCCTGGTTTGGGAATTGTTCCTGGGCTGTGGTGTGACGGCAGAGCAGCGCTGCTCCTGGAGCATGGGGCTGGGTTTGCTGTGGGACGTGTTTGACCACACAGTCTCGGAGAGGTTGGCAGCTCTGGAGATCAGACCTTCCTGCAGAGCTGATTTTTTTTTTTTCCCTAAATTTGGAATTTTATTATGTAATTTCATGAATTAATCCCTGACCTATTGATAAAATGCAGACGTAGTGTTTTCAGACTGCTCTCCTGTATTTTCTCTGATTTGCTGGCTGCACTTGGCCGTGATGGAAGTGGGCAGTCTGCCCCCTCCCCAGGGGGATGCACCATCTTTCCAGTTCCTCCCACATCTGTCCCGTTAGCATCACTGGCTCCACACCCAAGCTGCCAGCCTTGGTTGAACGCGTCTCAGAGCAGAAGTGCCGTGTAGCCCACACAGAACTACAGCAGTGTGTGGCCTGTGGCCAGAATGACCATTTCTGAACCCTTTTCCCAAGACCACATGTGGCCATATGCTCCTGGAGTGTGTGGGTTTGATCCCTGCTGTGTGTTTGACAGTTGTTACAAAACCCCCTGCCTCCAGGAGCTAAACCATCCTTTTCTTTGGCGTTTAGTCTAGATTGTGCACATCACTAAAACACAGTTTCACAGTGTTATCTTTTTCATAATTAGGAATAAAGTATTTTTCCCCATGGTCTTGCTCTGGCCGTTCCTTCCTGCATTATTCCCTGTGGGCTAAGACCCCACTTACTAAAATTTCTACAAAAATGATTCTCGGTGGGTGAGCACAAAGTCAGATTTTTTTTTTTTTTTTTTTTTCAGGCAGTCAGAACACAGTCAAATGGCTCCTGCGAGGAATATTTCATCCTGGTCCTTCACAGTTCATGCCTGCAAATTAGTGCTCTTAGTCAGATGAGGCTGCGGCTTTTTTTTTTTTTTTAATTTTTCCATATGTTTATTTATAGGGTCATACTAGCAACAGATCTTTTTCCACAAACCCTTTTCAGAGCCGTGTGCTCTGCCTTCTCCTTTATGGCTTAAAAGCACCTTGCTCTTCTGAGGAAAACTCTGAATATCCATCATGCTGTCCTGATTTAGTGAGACATTTTCTCTGATCTCTGCCCTCCATTCATTTCATAATCTGCAATGAATTTGGGAAGTAAATTAAAAAAGCTATTTGATGTTTCTTGAGGTCTAGAAGCTTGTTTTGCATTTGTTCTTACTTGAATGCACGCTGAAACAAATGTATCTGCTTTACTGAAACGACTTCCTTCATCATCTCAAGGAAGCTTCTGAGTTAAAAAATAAATATATCTCTGTTTTTCCAGCTCTGCTTTAGCAGCATAAGCTTGGGAAGGAAATGTAATCTCCTTGGGTCTGTCTTGATGTTTAGTAGAACTAATTCCCATTTATTGCAAAAACTCTTACAACACTATATTCAAGTTTAATTTTTTATTATGTGTTTACATTTTGGAAGGAGTAAGTGTGATGGTGTTGGAAATCCTAATTAAGGATAACATTTCTGATTCAAAAGATCTTTCTTCAGTCCAGAGATTCCTATTCCTTTCTCCTGATTTTCTGCCTGCTCCTTAAGTCTGCAGGAAGTTTTGCCTGGGTCATTTACTTGCAACAGGATGTTATCTGAATACTGAATTAATGTATGCAGTCTGTCACTTGGTATTTCTTCTGTTCTTCTGCTGGAGTTCTCCCAGGGTTGCAAAGACCTTGCAAGTGGCAATGGCAATAATGGGAATGTGCCTATGATCCTGCAAAGTAAAAGAAGAAACATTAAGATGCATGTTTCTCCCATTGCTGCAGGGTGTGAATAAATAGATCTAATCAACAATTTACACTTTAACCCCAGACCAGGTTTTATTTTTAGGATTTGTCATTCAGCCCAAGTGAAACCTTTCCATTTCTTTCTGGTGGTGTTTCTAAAAGCACCTTTAAGTTATTGCCGAGACTGCATTTTAAGATGCATTTACATTTTTATATAATCTGCTGCTTTTCTCATTTGAAGCAAAGCCCACCTGTTCTTCATTAATTATACTATCATTTAACCTGCTAACCAGGTTGCTACTAATTACAGTTATCTCACTGTTCTGCAGCCAATAATATGCAAAAATGGTTAGACCTCCCTGTATCTCGATTAGCTAGAGCTGTAATGAGATGGCAAATTGTGAAGGCTTTTACAGGTATTGTGAAGGTATTTACAGATTATATGGTATAAAGCTGGGAGGAGTGGCTACTGCACCCATCAGGTGTGCTGCCCTTCAGAGGGACATTGACAACAAAAAACTGAATTAAAAGAAACTCTTCAAGCATAGAAAAATCATTTTTACTGTAGGGTGATTGAACACTGCAGCAGGTCAACTCCACCAGAGAGGTTGTGGAGTCCCCATCCTAGGAGACATTTGCAACCCAATGGGACACAGTCCTGGGCAACCTGCTTGAGGTGACCCTGCTTGAGTGGGGGTTGGATGGGATGATCTCCAGAGGTGTCTTCAAACCTCAACTGATCTGTGACTTTATGGGGGTGCCTTTTTTAAGGTGTAAGCTCTCATGGTGGGCTTCACGGAGAGCTACAAACCCTGGTGATGATGGTGACTGTTCCCCCTTGCTAACATCAGTTGAAATCTGAACAGAGCAAACATGGGAAGAGTTGCTGGATACTTCTCTGAAGAGAGGCAGGAGAAAGTAATGTCTGAGACCATCTGCCAGGGAGTTGTGGGTCCAGCAGGGCTGGAGCCAGAGGCTGGAGTGAAGGCACCCCGTGGGACCAGAGCCTTTGCTGGAAGATAAGCCAAGAGGCTTTTCACTTGACCCCCATTTTGTCATCTTTCCACCCACTTTGATCTCTTCAGATGCTCTTGAAACCTCTGGCTTACATCCTGAAGTGGAAAGGACATGGCCTGAAAGAGGAGCAGAGAGAGGCTGCAGGCAGAGGAGAGCTTGTACTTCACCCTGCCGCCTGCGGGGAAAGCCCGGTCTTGCTGGCGAGCAGGAGAGGAGGAAGAGCCGAAGCTCTTCCAAATCAAGCTGTCAGTCAGAGGTGTTAATGTGACTGCTTTGTGAGGAGGAAATGAATATGCTCTCCTCCATCCACTCCAGCAAAGATCTTCAGATTAGGTCAAGCCACCTACACTGGCTATTTTTACTGTTTGTTCTCTGCTATGCTTGATAAACTGATTTGGTGGTGGGGGGCTTGTTGTGTGGTGGGTTTTTTTTTTTTTCCTGAAGAAGATTAGAGGTGGGTCATGTGATTTCTTTTCTTCCCTCTGCAGTGCAGAAGATGCAGATAGGGGTGGGACAGAGGCATCTTTATACTTGTCAAGTATTCATCCGCAGCCCAAGGCACTGCCCGTGTACCGCCTGAGTGCAAAGGTGATTTTCTTGCAGGCTTAGGAATACCACACAAACAGGTAAAACAAGACACTTGAAGACCACCTTGAGAAAGATTGTATCCACGGTCTAAAAGCCAGATGTGGGGTCACTGAAGTGCACGTTGCAGTGGTAACGGAGCTGGGAACCCTGAACGGGGAGGGTTCCCACAGTTCTGGCATGAGGAACCAGAGGACCTCTGGTTCTCCGTGGTTCTCCACGAGGACCTCCCGACGCCTTGCACGAAGCTTGCTGTGACACCGGGCAGGAGCTTGCTGGTGGGGCTGCTTTGCCAGCGCAGATCGTGGCAGCGATGCTTGGCCGTTCTCGGCGTGCTTCTGCTGTGAAACGTCGCTGTGCGTGAAGGTACCTGCCCACAAGGGCTGCTCCTTGTCTGCATCGTTCTGTTGGCGGAGCAAGGACAAAAGTACCTTCCTGCTGCATCGCAGGGACCCCTGTGGAGCCAGCACACCTGAGAGACGAGGAGACCGCCTGTGCTCTCCTGTGCATTGCCTGGGCAGTACTGGCTTAATCATTTATCCCTGGTCACGCCACCAAAGTTTTATATCGGGTGGAGACGTGTGTATTTGTGGGGGTTAACCCCACCTGTTAGCTTGTCAAGTGTCAGGCAGGATTTGTAACACTGGCAGCTGGGGATAAAAACTATTATTAAGTGTAACGTGGCACCTTGGATACAGAAAGCATGGGGAGACAATAAATACAGACTTCCATAATGTCATTTTATAGTGTCACTCTTCAGAATTTATTAAGACTTAGTTGCAGCGATGCCTGCAGCTTCTTCTGGTTGAATCAGTAAATTCTGTTCATTATCTCCAGCACTTGTTTTGACCTACTGTGTTTTAAAAAAGAGGAAATATTGGGCACTCCACTTACTTTCTTTGGCAGCTGGGGTTTTTGGTGTAAATCCAGCTTTTCTCAGGTTTGCTGCTAATGCCCTAGTCAATGCTCGTCTGGGCGGACGAACCCAAAATGTGAAGCATTGCTTGATGAGAGCACTGAGAAACGCAGGCACCGATGACCTACCTTAATCACCTCAGCCTCCTGCGCAGAGCGTGCGGCAGCGGGGGGAGAAGAGCCGTCTGTCATCTCAGAGCAAGTTTGCGTGTCTTGTTGTCCCACCCTGGTACCACTCCAGCACACGGACAGGCTGAGCGTGGCTGAAGGTGGAGAAGGGTTCACAAGAACTTCCTTAACTACAGAAAGGTGGTTGCTAAAGCTGCAGGCTCAAGGAATAGTTCACTGTCACCTTGCTGTGGGTGTTGCCACTCGTTCGCTGTCAGGAGCTCGCTGCCTTGTCAGTGCTGAGAACAGCACTGGCATTTTTCAACAGTTCTTCAGTCTACAAATGAAATTGTGCCCGTTTCTCCCATTTTTTTGTCAAACACAAATCACAGCAGCAATGTGTTTGTGTACCTTTACCCCCGTCCTCAGCATTTAGCTCTCCAGGATGGAAGAAAATGAGTTCAAGCCCAACCTTCTGATAATTTATTATGTTCCTTGCGCTTAAGGGCAAAATTTAAGTTACCAAAAGCAGATGTTTGCTTGCTCCTTTTTTAGCTCTCAAAGTACTTTCTGTGTGCTTGATTGATGGACGTCCCTGTTACATTAATAGTTGGGCTTTGCAGAAAGCTGTTATTACCAGGAGAATCTGGTGTGGGTTTCAGTTTTTCTTCTTGCATTGAAAATCCATTATTAATGTCTTTTTGAGGAAAAAAAGGCTTCAATTCAGACATTTTGCTTTGCTTTCTCAGGCTCCTTTGCAACTGTCTTCTCTGAGGCACTTTTAAAATCAATATTACAAGTGTTCTTTATATTTTACTGTGTGGTTGAGGGTGTCTGCGTCTTGCTATTGATTTCTAATTGTGTTGCAGGACATTTGGGTGCGCACAGATTGCCATGTGATGGATTGCTTTATATGTGTCTTCCCAATCATCACTGAGTTGGCTTTTTGCATGTTCCCTCTTGCAAGATGCTGCTGCTGAGCCTGGAAGCTACCAGCAGAGCGTTGCCAGCTCGCAGCCCATAAGTGCAATCTTGAGACGCTGAACTTGCGACCGTTTATTTGAGCTTGGTTTTATATCAGACGCGGAGGTACGCCTGTGCGGTCTCCTTTTTTGTGTCGTCTTCACACAGTTGTTCTGCCCTGGCCTTTCGGGCAGCTTCATGTTCTCTGTTGTAGGAGCGTAACAGGTTGTCCTGGTTTTGTTTGGGGTGGTCATAACGCATTTTCAGTTCTTTGGATCAGTTCTGGCATGGGCTCTGATGTTTGCCCCTTGGCTCAGCTCTGCTAGCAGATCTTGGTATTTCAGAGGTGCAAAGTCCAAGTCTTGATGAAATAACATGGAAATACAGACCACATCTGTAGCTGCTGTAAAGTTGGATTTGCAGGTGCTCGGAGCACATCGGTGGTGACGGAGTGTGGGCGCATCTGTTCGAGAGCTTATTGGGACCACAGGAAGGTGTGAGGAGTGACACGACTGTGGCCAACATAGGTGCCCCAAAATGCACCCATTACTCCAGGTGGGCCACAGCACATACTGAGGGGGACAGAGGACCGTGTGTGTGTGTGTGTGTGTGTGCGCACATGCCAAATCCTAAAAGCCCAAAGGAGAAAGAGCAGCAACAGAAGTTTTCTGTGTAGGGAGGGTTTGCACACGCCTCAAGCTCTTGTGAAGCGGAGTGGTGAGCAGTCCTGCTCCAGGGCTCTCCAGACAGGGATGGATATGTTTGTTGGTTGACCTGCCTGCAGGCAGGTTGCTGCCGAGCCCTCTGCACGTTGGCAGCACAGGCTCCACGTCTGCCGGGTGCTTTGGTTGCCACAATATGCGATATGTAGGTGGTCTGGGTGTACAGTAAATTGCTGCCAGCTGGATTGGGGTGTTTGCTTGTCAGGCTTGTCTTCAGTAAGGCTCAACTCCTAGACAGATAAAACATGGTGCGCTTCATGGAGGACGGTTTTAACTTCTAAGGAATTAGTTGTTGTAGTTTATCCATCCGTGCTGGGGCCTAGAGCAAAAAGATGGCAGAGGCGCTGGTGCTGTGTCTCTGGAGGAGCAGCACAGAGTACGGGCGTTTTAAACACATTTGCAGAGGACACGGGCAGCCCGAGATCTTCCTGGGTCCAGTGGTGCTGCCGTTTGCTGGAACCGGCAGTCGGGAGGGGGATGGCATGTGTAACTATCGCCAGGCTTTGACCTTGCTGCTGGTACTTAGTTAGCAATTCTGTTGATGTTCTGGAAACGAAAATATAATTCAGGCCACCTTCTCCTCCAAGCTGACCCTGAGAATCTGGGAGAAGAACTGTGGAATAATTAGGGGCCTTTTTTTTTTTCTTTTTGCTAGTGTTACTGCTCAGTGTTGAACTGTAAAGTGTCATTAGTTTCCTTGAACTTATTGGTCCAAGTGTACTTTGCATTAATATAATTACGTAAATTGCAGTCTCATTAATCACAGTGTGCTGCAGCGTATCACTGTCTCGCCTTATTTTGTGGCTGGTTTGGCTGGTAGGAACCCCTGTAACCCTGGCCAGGGGCTGAGGGCTGTGGCTGTAGCATTCCCCCTGTACTCCTGTGCTCATTATAGCTCAGGCTTTGTTTTTGGACGCCTCTTACCCTGTACGATCTGGGAGCATTTGCCAGCGCTGCCACAACTGTGGAGAGCAGCCACACCACTGCAGAGGAGGGCAGCTGGGACACAGCCGGGGAAAGGCAGGTTTGTCACGAGGGAATTTTGTCCTGCCACATCCCTGCTGCTGCTGTTTCATTTTGGTCTGTAGAGGTCCCAGCACGGCGGAGCCCTGGCTCTGGCTTTGGAGTAAATACCCAGAGCATGAGCTCTTGTGCAGGGGACCGCTGCAGGGCCGTTTGATGATGCTGTGGCTCTGTCTCCGTGGCAGAGCTCTCAGCCTTCCTGGCAATGTAAATTCTCCTGGCTGCATGCTAAAATTACACTGAGTTATTGATTTATCTTTGAGAGGATTTCCTTCCCGAGGGACATTTCTGGCCGTTGTAATGATTTAGTTCTTCTGCGAGTGCAGAATCTGTAGCACAGCAGAGCCATTCTCCTGCCCTCAAGTCTGCAGCCCAGGGTCGTGCTCCTGCAGGCTTCCTCTGCAGGCTGATTTCTATTCCAAAGCTCGGACAAGGTTATACTTCTGAGTGACAACTGCAAATAAAAGGGCATTTTCAACTTTTCACTGAGGAAGCTGCAAGTCTTGGACAGGCCTTTATGCCACGACACCAGCACTGTTATCTTGGACTTGTAGCAAACACTACTCTGAGGCTGGCATCTGGGAAGCATGAAGCCATGTCAGCATTAATGCACCCGGGCTCCTGGGAATGTTTTAATTCCTTAAAGTGGGGTATGATGGGAGCAGGATTGTGCAAACATTTTTTTTTCTAAAGATACAGGGTACAGCCTCTCTTTATTTTGCTTTCTGCTGATGCCCATGGAGCATCTCTAAAAACCACATCACACAAGTTCAATTTCAGTCTCCTGCTTGTACTCCTGAGGAGGCAAAGCCAATTCTCTACTTCTGCCACCAGTTTTCTCCTCTTAGCCCTGAAATCACAGTGCACTGACTGTGGCTCATCTGGTGAGCACCATCAGTAGAAGGACCTGACGCTTCAGGAGTTGGGCCAAATATTTTGCCTACTATCTGTGGAAGGGAAATGTCAGGCTCTGGGTCCCTGGGTGCCCATCTCCAGCGATGGCCCATCTAAAGCACCCCCCCACGGGTTCCCGTATACCCGTGGATTTGGATCCAGTCTCAGCTGCAGTGTGCTCACTGATAAAATGTGAGGCTGCTCATGCGCGTGGTGTTATAAAACAACATCCCCTGATTAGGCCCAGGGAGAATGTCAATTTATTTTCCCGTGAACCAAGTGTGGCACAACTACTTTCTTTCTTAGTGATGTATCTGCAAGATAAAACAAGTCCTTAGCGTCTATCTTAAATACTGCAGTGTTGACAAGTTCTCTTGACAAAAATTAGGCTAATGTCCCTTACGACTGCATTAGCTATAGAACCAAGGCTTTAAATTGAAGCTTTGGAAAGCACTATACCAATGCTCTCTCCAAGGCATCTTATTCCAGCTTTTATTATTCAAATTTGTTCTCACTATAGCTTGGCAGTGTAGCTGGCAGACAGGTTTCTCCAATATGTTCTGTTAGTCTCGCAGCCAGGCAGTTCAGATCAGGCACCTTTCAGTGTTGAACTGGGGAAATGTTGTCCAACTGTCTGCGGACCAGGGCTCTCTTGGCTCTGGGGGATGCTCTAGGCTCGGGCAGTGGGTGTTACTGGTGTGAAAGTGTACGATGAGCCAGCTGACACGCATCTAGCAGAGATGCAATCCGAGTCAATAAGCTGCATGCCTTGCCAGCAGTACAGCGTGTCCTGAAACGCTCCCAGTGGTAGCTGGAGCTGGAGGAGGGGGGTTTGGTTTTCCTCTGTTGAATGTGTCTTATCTTTTCAGTTTCAGCCTTGATTGAGTTATAAACACAGAAGCTGAGGACAGGAACAGAGATCGCTGAGACCTGGTCATGAAGACCCCTTCCTGAGTTCCCCAGCCTTCCCCTTGAAAATAGTTTCTTTTTTTGCCCCTTTTTCCTCCTGTTGCACAATCTTAGGATTTGGCTCTTTGTTTCTAACCACAAATTAACCGTGGCCAGCTTAGACCTCCTCGTTCTCACACTGGTGCTGGTCCTGATGGATTGTCCCTCCCTAGAGAGCAGTTGTGTCCTTCCCATGCCTCCGCATTGCTGGGTTCTTTGGTGGTGGTTTTCTCTGCCCTTATGTTCATCTGTGGTGGCCGTCTCAACAGTCACTGGAGAGAGGAAGGGATATGGAAGATCCCTTCCCCTTCCAGATATGGAAGGCAGCTGTGGTTGGTGATGTTCTGGAGGTGCTAATCTCTGTCATAGTAAAGAAGTCAATGGTGCCTGGCTCAAAAAGGTATCAGATGCCTAAAATTCGGCAGGATAAGTATCATCCTCAGTTCCTTTTGTCAGGTTTTCAGTTCTCCTGGTCATCCCCTTCGTCCTTCTCTGCCTGCATTCTGCATTGATCTTCTCTGAACGTAGATAAGCCTTCAGCATCCCAGAGGGGCTTTCTGGTATAACAAATACACCTGCAGGATGACAATTATTGAATAGGTTGCAGTGACATTATGAAGTAGTGTAGGCTTGGGGATAAATAACTTAGTGAGCCAGAGAGGGATTAAAACTGGCTTTTGTAAATAACGTTTCTGTTGGATGTTGACTTGGCGACATGGTGAGACAAAGGTCGCTGCAGTGTCCATGCAGCCTGGCATGCCGTCTGATAGTTGAAATAATCAGAGTGTGGCTGGAAGTGGATCTCCACTTTTCTGCTGCTGCCCAGACCTTTGTGGGATTAAACTCTCTAAACCGCTACAGTTCACAGAATCGAGCCCAATATCAGAAAAGAAAATAAATTAAGTGCTTCATATTGAATCACTAAGCACATGCATCATGCTGTAACCAAGGGTGTGTGGTAATGCATAAGAAATGACTGGCTCGAAACTGGAGATAAGGGTTTGCTTATAAAGTCGAAACATGTGTTTTTGCCAATTTTACAAAAGGGCAACCCTTCCTCCTCCTTCCATGCGATGATTTTTTTCCTGGTGTATATTCTGCTGTTGCAGTGCAAGTGAGAGAGAAACCTTTGCAGGGAGGGAGGTGGAAGGGCAGAAGCACTTGTTGCGAGGAGCTCTTCGCCATATGAAGCTTTTCTGTATTGGCAGCAGCAGAAGATATATCAACAGATGCTACAGCAGCGACTCCCATCAGAGAGGCACCATATGTCCTCTCCCGAGTCTTCCCGTCGCTCCTTCCTTAGGAGTCTTCCTCCCCAGGCACCTCGCTAGCATCCGCCTTCGCTTCCATCGCTTACCGTCTCGGAGCGTCCTGGAAAGCGGCAGACACCTCGCAGGAGGTACGTGCTCTGCCCTGCGCGTGACAGCCGGCTCTCTTGTCCTCGGCGGTTAGCTTGCCGCAGGAGGGTCGAGGTTGGATGGGTTTTTAGGCAGGCGGTTAGCTCAGCGCCATGCATGCCCCTGCACGAGGCTGGGCTACGTGCAGGATAATCTTTTTGGCTGCCGGCGATGGCAGGCGTGAGTTAAACGGACCTGCTCTGACAGCATCAACCCGGCTCTGTCGCCTGTCACCGCCGGGTTCGCCTGCCTCTCCCTCCCCTTCTGCTCTCCCGCTGCCGGAGCCGGAGGCGAAGCCAAGCGCAGGCAGCGGGTGGATTTGGCAAGAGGCGTTAGGAGCCGGAGCCCGCTGCTTACGGGGTGCCGCCAGTTTGAATAACTGGGCTCGTGGCCCCCAGCGCTTGCTGATCAATTGAGAGAACATAAATACCAGTGCTGTGGGAGAGCGCTGGATCCGTTTAAATTGGCAGTCGTACATGGTTGTCCAACCAAGTGTCCAAATTTAACTGATGCTTTCACATGTCTAACCAAGAATTACTTACTGGAAAGCCCCTTCCTTGCAACGCTTTGTTCTCTGCTAGCTGCGGATCAAATTGTGGAAGGAGGGATTTGATTCTGGCATCATTTTAAAAGCATTTTTGTTATATCTGCTGAGGGAAACAAATTACAGAGAAGACCTCTCAGCACTAGGACAAAAGAGTGGCTCTAAACCCTTTTCAGACAAACAAACGTTTGAGCTGTAGGCCTGATGGATGGTGTTTAAAGACATGGTCATTACTGCAGCAGGCAAGTGGTTGGTGTTAAAAATCATAGGATGCAAGAAGGTTCTCCCGAGGTTCACTGTGGGCTTGTGTCTCCCTTTAATCCTGGTTGTGAGGAACCCTGAGCACCCTGAGCCCACAGTGATCTCCGTGGCGCTGTAGGGAAACAGTAGCCCAGCAAGCACCAGTAAGTAGCTTCTCTCTTGCTAAATAAGAAGCTGGAATGGAAGTGACCCTTTCTCTGCACCCTGTTCGTGTAGGGTTCAAGTCCAGCGGAAAGCAGTGCTGCTTCTTTGGGACACGTGAGGAGCCTGGGCAGGAGGTAACGATGGCACTTTGTGTTGGGATGTATCAGTGCAGTGATTTGGGGGTTTTCCCAGGGTTGGCTTTGCTGCCAGCAGCAGCGCTTGGTGTTGAACTGGGAACAGATTTGCCCTTGGCGAGTTTGAAGGCATTTCAGGTGGCTTCTGCCCCTGCTCTGCTGCAGCATGGAGCAAAGTCAGTGCTGGAGAAGATGTCATAGTTAGACATCACCATTTTGACAGGTCAAATTGCAGGATATTTATTAGCATAGCTTGGAGTATTATATAAAAGATTTGTCAGATAAACTAACCGACTAAAGTGTCTTCCTTTAAACATCCTTGATTTTGTTGAGGTTTTTTTAACTGTTCAGTCTCTCAACAATTCATCACATTCAGGCATTTCTGGAAGACTCTGGTGTGAGTTGCTGCTGAGAGCTAAATACCTGTGTCTTGGGGATCAGGCTCTTCCTGCTCAGTATTTGTGTGCTCTGGGAGGCAGAAGAAAACAGCAGTTTGAATTGTTTTCTCATGCTGTAAGGACAAAACTCCTTTCTCGTGGTTTCCTCTGTAATCCCAGGAAGGGAAGGATGCCTCTTTATCCTTGTCAGCCCTCTGCACAGCAGGATCGTTGTCCGTATCGAGGGGCAATGATAAAACAAAATAATGGTGATAAAACCAGCCTGACACTGCCAGGACTTTTCATTTGCAGGCAGAGGGAGCACGGCTGCCTTCAGCCCCGAGGCAGGCAGCCCTGGGAGAAGCGGCACGATGGGAATGGCCACAGTGGGTCATGACGGGGGTTCATCCAGCATCCCATCCCCTACAGATGCTGCAAGCATGTGCTTAAGGAACAGTTCATGAACATGGCAAACATGCCATGATTATAAAGAGTTTTTTCTATAATTAGTTACAATAAGTAATTAGAGCCCTTGCTGTCACTGATGGTGCAGAGCTGAGACATCTGGGAGCACTGGGCAGTGGCCAGGACGGTGCTTCTCCAAGGACGTGCTGTATTCAACAGGCACCTATGGTTTCCCAGCAGAAGCAGAACTAATGGAAGTAAGAGATGCATGTGAAGTGGCTTTGTAAAGCATTTCATTCAGCATCGTAGGAGTTTCTACCTGAAATGTGGGTGCAGGTGTCTGAGCATCCTCACTGCCTGTGCTGCGGGCGAGGTACAGTGGGAAACGCCGGGGGATGCTGGGGCGGCTTCTGGGGGGAGCTTCCAGGCCTGATGCTGTTAAACCTCTTCGCCAGCTATCTGGAAGAGGTGATATATAGCATATTAATGACCTTTTCCGGTGGCACTTAATTGGGAGGAGCAGCGGGTGCCAGAAAGTGAACTAATACAAAAGGCTGTAGATGAGTGAAAAAGGAGCAGGAAATACCAAAATGAGATTCAGGCTCTGTGCTTCCTCTTCCCATCAGTAATACATCTCTGCTTGACCTGTGTCTTCTACACATCTTCCCTTCCTTTTGTATGTAAAAATGTTCTGGTTTGAAATAACAAGCAATCCAAGGAGTGGTATGACTCACCCTCATAGAAAACAAAAAGAAAAAGCTAGGCTTTGCTGCCTCCTTGCTTGACAGCGCTAACCAGAGAGTCCGGAGTCAGAGCACGCGCCGAGCCCCATCAGACTAGGGCTGGTTCCTCTGTTTTCCTTCGAGCCCAGCATTCAGCATGAGAAACAGGCGACATCTTTGTGCAGGCAGAGCACCCTGCTCGTGTGAAATCCCGTCCTCTCTCCAGGCAAGGTCATGGCAGGAGCGAGTGCCAGGGCAGTTGTGTCTCCCAGCCTCTCCCATTTACCCACCCGTGGCACTGGTGGTTCCTGGAGCTGCTGGTGCCAGCAATGTGGCAGAGAGAAGCTCTGCTGCTTCCTGGCATATGTCTTCCTGTGATTTTTTTTTTTTTTATCACTATTTTATTAAAGGAGTAGGTATGGTGCCATCAGATAACTTTTTGTGGATGCTCTGTAAGTCTTGAGCAGCCTTATTATTTTTAATATCACAGCGCTGATGGTTTGTTTTGCTGGGAACATTCATGTATTGATTCGCACATTCTTTTGTTGCCTGTATTAGAAAGCAAGTCCCTTTCCCCTCACTCCCCTGTGCCAAGAGAAACAAAGAGTAAAGAAGGGTAGATGCTATCTGATACTTGCTCAGATACTAAGGTGATTTTTGAGAACTGCAGAGCCAGTTACTGACTCATAACTGGTTTGTTTTCACACCGTTAATAGCTTTTTTTTTTTTTTTTTTTCCAATGACAAATGAGGACACTCACTTGGGGAGAAACCAGGGGATCTGCCTTGGCAAGCTGGATCACCCATTTTTCTGCTTGCAAGAGCCTTCTCAGGGGAACACTTCTCTGCCATGGGGGACAAAGTGGTGCCAGAAGGTGTTTTGGGAGGGGGAGAGTCTCATGTCCCTCCTGGGCTTCTCTTGCTGGAGAGGTCAATGGGTGGCAGCTTGGGGGTTCAAGGGGTGGGTGGGTGATGGGGAAGCTGCTGCCGGGAGCATAATGAGTTATTGCACGATCTTGGTATGAGATTTGCACATCTATGTATGATGTAAAACTTACCCGGTTATTCTTAATGCCTGCCTGTTGCTGTGTAGTGAGTTGGGGTTCAGCCTTTTCCCCATGCAGAAATGCAAAACCACTTGTGACCAGCACCAAATGGAATAGTGTACTGGAAAGGAGCTGGGCAGGATGAGACCCTTCTCATTTAGTGAGGAAACACAACTGGTCATTTGGTTGATCTACAAAAAGAGATGGGGTTACTTGGATATTGCTATGTGGTGCATATTCAGCACAGCAGTGCTCTGCTTTTAGTTATCCTGTATGTAACGTGCCTGATTCTTGCCTTAGTTGTGAGCGTGGTGGAAGTGTGTTCTGTTTCCATTTGTTTATTTATTTATTGTCTTGTTTTCAACCTCTGCGAAGCTTGATATAGGTATAGAGCTTCAGAAACATACACATAACAAAATAACAGATAACTGTGATTTGGGTACAAGGCAATAATTTAAGTTGACAGGTATAGCTGATAACATAAAACACAAGAGAGAAATAGCATCAGTTTATAAATGTCAGCAGAACCCCTGCGAGGGAGTTGCTGCCTTGAAGCTGACTCTGGTGCTGTTACTCCGTCTAATATATTATATGAAGAAATAAACGGATGTCTGAAAAAATCTGGCTGACCAAGATTAAAAGAATAGGGCTATAAATTAAATTCTTCCTTGGCGTCACTTTAAGCAACTTTCAGGACAGACAGAACACATCCAAATAAGACGAATGCTAATGCACTGGAAGGACCTCCAAAAGCCCAGGTGTTTCTAGGCTGCGGACGCTCGGGCGCGTGGCAGTGCCCAGGCACGGGGACAGTTTGTCCGGAGAGCAGTGTAAGTCAGAGCGGTCGTGCTCCGGCTCCTGAGCGACAGCAAAGCCTGGCCTGGTGCTTCTGCGGCCGATAAAGGGATTAAATGGAGACCTGGAACAATGCTGTTCTGGCAGCACATTGCCACAGGATCAGCATCTCCTGCTTGGAAAATAAATGCTGTCTCTTTGCTTTGACATTTATTCCCAATAAATACCTTGTCATTCATGCAGTGACAAGGTTTTTTTTTATCCTCTGAAAGTATTTTACCTGGTGGATGCTATCTTTTTGGCTGTGAGGTGAAGGGCTGGGTGATTGAGGGGCAGGCTGGTGGCACATCCCCATCGAGGACTCTGGGTATTCTGCTTAAACTCCGTGGCTTTCTCTTAGATCCATCAACCCAAGTTGATGCATATTCAAACCATTTTAGTTGTAGCTTAAAAAATTCCAAGTATGGGATATTTTTTAAGTGGTAAAGAATCCAAACTGGTTGTGGGGGAAGGAGTTTGCCAGCTTCCTCCTCCGACAGCTATAGCCTTTTCTGCACATTCATGCAGGGGTTTTCGCAGCTATTTCTACTCACTGGGTAATTCATTTGGAGGTGGGAAATTAATTAGAATGGCAACTCTTCTTTCCCTTTATGAGAAGCGAGGAAGTGTAGGACAAGATGAGATCTAGCAGCTGGAGGATTTGGAGATCTTGGAAACTGAGCTTCATTCAGTAACACATACATGCAATGCATACCTGTTTGGATAGACATCTTTCATTTTTCTAAGGTGTCAAAGAGAAAAAAGGTCAGAAAACTGCTTAAATATAGACTTGTTTTCATATTTTATAATTGAGTTTCATTTCCCAAATGCAACTTAATACAAACAACAAGCAAAAAATCAATTCCTCTAGGGAAAAAGCTATTAAGAGTGTGAATCTGTATTAAGAGCACGTGAAGCCGTGTAATTGCTTACATATGTATTGCTCTGGTGCGTGCTCCCGGTTGTTGAATAGTATCAAATTATAGGCATCAAAGTGAATCAACTATTTTTAAGGGAAGTGTCTAGAAGCTACATATAGAAACATGATTAAAATTCAGGATTTCCAGCTTGCTCGTTTAAATCAGCAATTTTAATCACATTATTCAAGTCAACCCACCCTCAAACACACTTTATGAATAATACTTCAGAATACCCCAAACTAAACAAGACTGAAGACCTCATACTGTCTCAAACACCTTGAATATTTTTAAGTGACTACAGCAATCTTCTTGCTGAAAACAGAGACGTCTTTGTTGGTTTATTTAATAAAGCACTATGTTTGTCCTGCTGTGGCATGAACCTGTGCTGCTGTGCACAGTGGTGAGAAGAAATCCCTGTAGCAACGAAAGGCGCTTAAATACATCAAGGCTGAGATTTCTGCTCTGGGGTTTGGATGGTCTCGGTCAAATCTCGTTTAGGAAAGTACAAGGAAGCAGAAGCAGGAAAGGTTTGTGTCTTCTCTGATGGCAACCCCCTTAATTCAGTTGCCCTGAGTCTGTGAGCTCGTGCACGCCAGAGTTCACATTTTCTTTTATTTACCACTTGCTGAAAATAGAAACTGGGAGGGCCGGTCACACGGGAATCACTCAGCCCTTCAGGAGGCTGCTCCCGTGCTTTCCTTTTTTATGTTTCTTTTAAGCAAAGCCCATCAAGCTCATTCCTCTCCCCTGGCAACCGAGTGAACTAATGTGGCCAGATGCACCGGGAGCACGACAGCCAGAATCTACCGTACTCTTCTAACGGGGACATTTATTTCTGGCTGCATCTGACAATTCAGGAGTTGCTTCAGAGCGCTGTGGTTGTAACCTGGGCTGTCCCAGTGCTTGTGACCTGGTGAGGAAAGCGCTTTCTCCCCCAAGTGGTGTTCACGCCCGTGGAGGAGGAAGATGTCCTCATGCATCTGTGTGTTGAGCACACAATGCCATTTTATTTTTTAATTTTTTTGCCTTGCTGGCAAACCCCTGCCTCAGTGTCTCCTGAAACAGGGCGAGGACATGCGATGTTGTCCTTTTCGTGGAGATCCTACAAACTCCTTTTTGACTGTCACATCCCAGCTGTGTTGCTTGCATCACCTGCAAGGGGACAGCTCAGCTGTCGCAGCGAGTTCCTGCAAAGCTCACCTCCTCAAAGTGGGAAGATGCTCCTCTAGATAGACATATAGATTAAAGCTCCTGCATATCACAGGTAAAGAAGCAGGAGGAGTTTTGGGTCTATCAGGGCAAAGCCCACGAAGTGTGGAGGAGGCAAATCTCCCCTGTCCTTGCATAGTTTAATATGGGAAGATAATCACGTCTGTCCCGTCGCATATCCAGCCAACGCAACTCCCAATGGACAGGATATGGTGGAGAGAAAGAGGAGCCGTCAGAAATGCACCCTGTTTTAATAGGAAATCCTGCAAGATGTTTTTTTTCTGGGTTTTCTAAATGCAGTTATACCTGCTGGATGGCTTTAGGCTTTGAAATGTTTTTGTCTGAATTGTGACAAACATCCCAGTCTCATGTAGGAAGCACCAGGTCCTTTGATCAGTGAAATGTCTCTTTGGTCTTGAAGAGGGAGGGATCAACCCGGTCGTTCCCTAGACTAGAGCATTTTGTCTTTGAGTACATGTATTTATTGTATGAAATAATTATCCTTGTCTTCACTTCCCTTTGGTAGGAGGTGCTACCTGTCTCCTGTATGCTGTGTTATTTTATCCTAGGCATCTTTTCAGGTACAAACAAACAGATAAAGTAAAGGCTGAATGGGGAAACCTCATTGAGAGAGAGGAACATGAGCAGCTGTGTGTCTGTCTGCCCTTCCGTGTGCAGCTAAGATGTTCATATTCATTCAGCTGCGACCCCGCTCTCCTAAGCAGGCAGATTTCTTGCGTTAGAAGAAGACAAAACAACATTAAGAAACAACCAGATATTGCCATCTCTCCATCCCAGTGCGACGGCTGGCCCTCGTGATGTGTTTGTGGTGAATTGTGACCAAGAAAAAAGTGTGAATTTCCCATCTTTTCTGCATTTAAAAACAAAGCTTAATGTATTCCTAGTATTTCTGTTGGTGGATAGTAGTGATCATATATTCCTTTTAATACAATATTTCCAAACCAACACAGCCTTTGTACACTTGATACTCAGGGTACCTGACTGTACTCTGTGGTATGCTTTGATTTCACTTTGGCAGCTGTGTTTTATGCACTCTACCCCCATCAGCACCCAATTCCCCTTTCTCCAGGTAGGCTCCAAACCTGCTCCACATGTGGAGTTTTAGCGCTGTCTTAGGAATTGACCCGGGAGGGAGAGGGGAGCCAGTGCTCTGCTGGGCTCGGGGTCCCTCCTTCCCCGCGGCACGGAGCCAGCCCAGCTGCACAGGGACGTGTTCGTTGGGTCAGGGTGGCATCTCCGTGAGGTTAAAGTGACACTTGGGACAGAGGGGCATTGCTGGAGGGGAGAGTGGTCGGCGACCGATAGCCCGCTCCTGCTCACCGTGTGGGACAAGGCTTTTATCTCTCTGTCTGATAGGAGTGTGTGCCTTCAGCTCACCCTTCGTGCGCAAAGCTGAAAGAATGCACGTGCCTTAAAATAATCTGACCTTTGTTTGTAGGTCAAGCTGTTCCTGCAGGGTCACATGTACGATTAAATCTGCAGACAGGAGACAGAGAAGCCAAGCTCCCAGATAGCGAAAATGGAAAAAGTGACACAAGCGAAGAGAGAAGAAGAAAAAGGTACAGTGATGCAAAGCGTCAGGGGTGGGTGGCTGTGGGTTTCATGTCTTTTATGAGAGGCCTGGTTCCCTGGTGTGCTCAATTGCTGTCTCTTCCTGAGACTTAATTGCTGGTTTAAGAGTTCAGCAGTGCTGAAAACTGAGCCCTGTCCTTTGTGATCCCTTCAGGATGGCGGTTAGAAGTGCCCCGAGTGCATATTGAGAGACACCTTCATGGCTTCTCATGCCATGACACTCAAACTAAATTGGCAACGTGACTTCTTTGAATGACATTTATTCCTTCAAAATGTCTGCAGCAATCGGTCTGAAACTCCTTTCTGAGCTTGAGCCATCAGAGCAGTTGTGAGGGGGTTGGTTTGTGTTGACCTGAGCCAGATAACATTGTTTTTAGCTGCGTGCGGTCAGTAGGCTTGCAGTGTTCACTACGTACACATCAGTTACTGCTGACCTTCTCCTTAGATCACCCAGCCTTCCCTACAACCACATTTTAAAATTTGTTTTAAAAGTTTCACTGGCTTTGACTTTCCCCTTGGCAGCCTCCTAACAAAGACAGGCTTAATTACTATGGGGTAATTTCCTTCCTAAAGTGTGTGGGATTTACCACTGCTTCCCTCGCTCCCCAGTTACTCCTGTTTGGAGCATGGAGAAGCTCTTTAGGTGCATGATGTCTCAAAGGTTGGCTTTCCTTTTCTCCGTGCAAGAGTGTTTATGGCCCAGATAAATCCCCTGAAGCAATGAGATTGATGTAAAGAGCAACACAACATGGGTTTTAAGCATTTCTGTGTAATTTCTGCTTGGACTTACCCTCGCCCTAACTTTGTGTATGACCATCGTCAGCACTTGAGCTGTAGATCTCCCTGTTAAAGCTTGCAAGTCCTTAGCAATGACTTAGTGGCACAGTGGTGCTTTTTTGTTTTTCCTCTGAAACGTTTCCTGCTTTTCTATATATTGCTACATGAAATTCAGAGACATAAATTAATCAGCTCTTTTTATTGTGTTAGGGCTTGAGATTCTGAGTCAACATGCAGGTTATGGAGCCTTTTTGATTGTCAGGGCGAGATGTCTGCAAACCACCCATAAAATGTAGTGCTGGGACTAATCCTTCCTTGAGCACAGAGTTTTTCTGTGTGTTTTAAGTGAGATGCATGGAAATCTAGAACTCTTAGCACCCTTCCTCCTTGACGTTATCCATTGCTAGTATATAACAATGAAAATATTACAGACACAATTGTTCACTCATAAAATGTTTTGTTTCCTCTGCAAGGCTGGGCAAGGTGGATGTTGACTCAAATTCATTCACATCCCAGGAGCTCAAAAAAGCGTTGGCTAAAATGAAGGCGAGTGAAAAGGCAGAAAGAAAGGTAAGGGGAATTCCTTGTTTCTAAAGCAATGCACACTACACAGATGCGAACACCCTGCATTGCACATCTCAGAAATATGATGATTAAAGTAATTGCTTGGGAAAATAAAGTGCAGACTAATCTTCGGGTGAATACAGACCTAAAATACCTTTACTAGCCTGTTAGTGATATAGTTCCCTGGGAAACTCACCCATTTTTGTACTAATCCTGGGGTTTCTGTAAAAATGGAAAACTTTTGTTCAGGTCCATTTTATTAATTTCAAACTTAAAGGCCTTGTGTTGCAAACTGCTTGTAAGTACTTACATAAATTCTTGCAGTCCAGGGGGTTTCTCAGTAATAATTATCCCATGGGCTGTCAGGAGAGAGGGGCTGCAGTGGTGGCCTGGGCTGGGAGCGGCAGTTTAGCGACAGATCAGCCATCAGATGCTGCTGCTTTCTGGTCTTTAATCAAGTGAGTGGGATCTCAACTAGCAAACCAGACATGCAGGGTCCATGTAACCAGCCTCATGAGCCATCCAGACACCTAATTTCTTACTGCCATTCTTGGTGTACCAAAGCTAAAGTGAAGCTGTGGGATCTTTCCTGAGCCCAAAGCAGTCAGTAAGCTCTCTGGTGTAATACTGCTCTCCGAAGTTTTCTGATACCAGTGTGATTAGACCTGAATTAATAATGCAGAAGAGTAACTTGCAAGCGCTTGTGTGCACTCACAAGCTGATTTCCTTTCCGTTGTTTGGATGTATTTTTATCCATTGTCTAGATTGGTTTATTCAATTGCCACTTAGTTCACAAAAATGTGCGCAGATCCCAAAGCGGAATGGATCGCAGTGTGACAGTTTTTGTAAAGGAAGTTACTTTGCTGTTCACTGTCCTTCTAAGCGTGAGGAAGTACAAAAATTGTTGTGCAGCTGAGACACTTCTGTTCTGGATTCAGTGATGGTGACAAGCCACTGCATGGTTTAAGTTTCCAGTCTTATGCCTTGGGTGGTAAAAATCGAGTGGCCAAGGTGAAGCATAGGCTGAAGTTTCCTTGTATAAGCTGTAAATTTCCCATTTAATAATCCACAACCCGAAGTAAAACAGAATGTAAGTGCTGCTTTCAGCTGTCCCCAGCCACTGGCATGACACTGGTGGGATGAGTGATATGTTACTCATCAGGTGGATCACAGCCTTTTTCCCCTCTTCCACTCAGCAGTATTTCCTTAGGCCCTAGCTCCTTCTGCTGCCTTGATGTTGTCTCAGTCGTAGGAAAACTCAGGTAGGAGTCAAGGCTCTGAAGTCTTGGAGTCACAGAAAGTCTTTTTTTCCCCTATCTGGCACCAGGGCATTATTTCGTTTCCTGTAAGATTATTTATGTAGCAGCCAGCATTACTGATGGCAGGACTTCTTGAAATGAGTGTCATTTAAATGCAAAAATTAGTGATACTCTATTGTGTGAAAATAAGCCATATTTTTAAAAACCCTGTTAGAATAGCTATTGTCCCAGTAACTGGGCTAAAACCAGATACATCTAATGGACCTAAAGTACTCCATTTAAAATCACTCCTGCAGGGAGAAAATTCGTCCTTGAAGTAACTGAGTCAAAGTAAATTGAGTTACACCAAGTGCGTTCCCATCTACGCTCTTGCAGAAGCAGTTCTGTGCAGTTGGGTGGGGATGGTGTTCTGTGTTACTGCGTGGTACCTATAGTAATTAGGCCAGTAGTCATTAGCATTGATTGTACGGCTGCCATTAGATTGACAGTGCTTTTACTTCCATTGCTCTTTTTTTTTTTTTTTCTCCAAGGGCTCAAGTACATGGGAGCCCTTGGGGCAGTGCTTGCTGGGGGGAGCATGGCATGTGCCCACCCTCTAGTTGTGGGTCACTCCTGTATAAAAACATATTTTGGTATTTGTGCTCATGACAGAATCCCTTTCAAAAGGGGATGTCTTGCTTTCTCCTGCTCTTGGGGCAGCTAATCTTCAGTCTGGCCTCTCTGCTTCCTCTGTCCCCTGCAGCAGCAGGCTCTGTCCCTGCCTGTCCCAGTGCTGATGTGGGAGAATTGCTCCCTGCTGGCCCTGGGGCTCTCTCAGATCTCTGGCAGAGCCTTTTCCTTCTCACCGCCCGCCTTTCTGCAGCTCTCAGTTCATCGCAGCCCTTGGAGTGCTGTTTGTATGAGGAAGACCAGCCATGCTGCAGGACAAGATACCTCCCGGCCGAGCCCCATGGCACGGCACTTCAGCTGCCCCCATTTTATAGCTGGTTTCTGATGGCTTCTGCCCCCGACAGCGAGTGCATTCGTTTCCTTGAGAGATAAAGCCATCCTGAAATGTGTTAAGCAGTTGGGATGATGAAAGTGTCTCTGTATGCATTCAAGGAGATCTCCTTGATGTCACTGGCACGGAGTCACTGGGCAGTTCAGGCTGGACAGGACCTCTGGAGGTTTCCAGTCCCATGTCCAGCTCCGAGCAGCGTCAACTGTGAGATCAGGGAGGTTGCTCAGGGCTTTTTGCAGTCAGGTCTCGAGAACATCCACTTGCAGGCAAATGGAGAACAGCAGTGTTGCCTGCCTTTGGGCTTGATGTTGTTTTGAAAGGCACGTAGTACATAAAAGTGGTGTACAAAGCCCTAGGGACAGGCTTGGGAGGTGCTTGCTGGTACTCAAGGCAGGGATCTTACAGATAAGTTGGTTCCTGGGCTTCTCGGAAGGACCCTCCAACGCTTCCCCTGCATCTCTGATGCACAGCAGTAAATCCGTTTGCATAGACAGCCAGGTTCTCCTTGTAAATTTGGGGCTGGGGTTTCTTTCTACATTTTTCTTGGCTCTCTATCACCTGCCTTCATATCTGGTTTCCTCCTTCTGCTTTCAAGGCTCACGAGGAAGAGGTGAGGAAGAAGTTCCGGCCCATAGAGCAGCTGAAGGAGGAGTTTGAAAAGCTGAATGTGAAGATGGAAACAGATTATGAAATTATGGTTAAATTAATCAGCAAATTCAATAGCTCTGCCTCCACACTGGATGAAAAAGTAGCGGCGCTTTACGATCTTGAATATTATGTTCACCAGGTAACAAAATGCATTAGTAACTACCATGTAAAATCCAGGGGATACGGTGTCATAAATGTGGTTTTATTTTTCTTATCAGTATCAGGTAATACAAATTGCTTAATTATCATAATCCTGGGACAATAACAGACAGCAGAGGGCTACTGCAGGCTTATTTTATATCCAAGTTTGAATAAATAATCGCTCGTGCCAGTAGCGAGCAGTTTCCTAGGGGTTACTGTTGCCTGATTTGTTGTCTGTTCTCAGGCTTTTTTTCTTGCCCTGTCTTTTTCTTCGTTTATATACCTAATGTTACAAAATGGGGTTTTATCTACCATTTTTGGGTAAGTAGAGTGGTGGCTGCTAAGAAAATAATTATTTTCTCACTCCTTCCATGTAAAGCCTCTGTGATTGCAGGTAGATGCCCCTACATCAGTTTGCAGAGAATGTCTTCGTACCAGGGAAGATGACAGCCACCCAAAACCCTGTATTTTTTCTGTAAACCTGTATTTTGTTTGGCATGTAAAGCCCCTCTCACAGCTGGTCTGGTGGCAACAGCGACTGAAGGCTCAGGCAAATGGCAAGTTGCTGAGCATCAGCTGAGCCGTGCTAATTGGCTGTGCGTGTGGTTGAATAGATTTCCTGGAATCTCGCTTCCTCAGGTGTATGCTCACTTTTTTCCCACCCTCCCCCTGATCTCTCTTGCTCTGCTTTCAGCTCATACAGTTTTACCTCCCGTTGGTTGTAGGCTGCGGGCACGTCGCTCTCTTCCCTTGTGCTTGGTGCCTTCCCACGCTGCAGCAGCTTGGGGGGGGGTGTCTGGGTGTCGAGGCTGTGTTCTGCCTCGTGGGAAGGGACTGGGCTTCTTCCTCCCCAGCGATTGGGAGAGTCTGGAACAGACTGGTGTTGCTTCCAGTGTTGCTTTCAGTGACTTTATCATTTCAGAGGGTGAATGGCACAACTCTTGGGAGATGCCAGTGCAAGACCTTTCACCAGAACGGCACTTCTTAAAACCAAATGTGGTATTTTGAGGGGAGGTAGCTGAAGGAATGTGCTGCTGAGAGAGGAAGTCCGTGCATCAGCTAATAGAAATGTTATTTCCAGGGCTCTTTGTCTTGAGTTTCCACACTAAATCTCTGTCATACACATGCAGAGGCTTCCTTGCTGTTTGTTCTCAATGCTTTTGTTTCACTGACAGCATCTGTCTGACTCAGAGAATAAGTGTGAACAATGGGTGCCCAAAGAGCTTCATATTTACTCAGGGCTAATTCTGTCTGGTTAAGGGTGCCAGAGCATCAGGCCAGCATGCTAAAAAGCAACCCCTAAACACCCTGGGATGCTTTGGATTCCAGCATAACAGTCTGGACTATTCCAGCATAAAATCCCACCTGCTTGCAGCACAGGATGGCGCAAACAATTTCAGAAAGGCGAGGGGCAGGGAAGTGGTCCCCGCTCCCTGTGTGGGGACTGGAGCATCAAAGGGAACCACATCCAGCATCAAAGGGGTCAGAAAGGGGGAAATGGCAGGGAGGCTGGCAGGGAGCACAGAGGACTGCTTTGTGCATCGATCACAACGTTGCTCTGTGCCCGCGCTGTCGGGGCAGATGGCTGGGCAGCACCTTCTCATCAGGCAGGAAGCTGATAAGAAATATGACTTGTCTCTAAGCCAGCGTGGCTTTTCCTCCTCTTTCTTCTTCCAGCCAGTTGAATGCGTCCAGAGCATTATCTCTGCTTGGTACTGACTTTAGCAGTACCGGCTTAATGTAATTACTGAACAGCAGCCAAATACGCTTGTGCCGCATAACCCTGGAAGAGCTGAACTTGTCAGGAGTCCTCTGCGGCGAGCCCCAGCCGTGCCGCTGGAGGATGGGCATCCTCGCAGGTGTGGGTGGCCCAGGGCAGTGTGCAGCCACATGTGGGACCGGTGACAGCTCTGCCACTCCCTCTTCCCCCAGCCTCCATCTAAATGGTAACATGCCATGGCTTTTGATAATCATTCAGCTCCCGGCCGTCCTGCTGCTGCCTCCAGGGCACAAAATGCCCTGTCGAGTGGAAAATGCCATGCCCTTTAGGGTTTGCAAGCAAAGGATGCTCTCTGCTCCATGGCATGGTCATGAGCATCCTGGAGCGCTGGGACGTGAAGCAGCATGTGCCTCCGAGCTCGCTGCGAGGGGGCGGAGGGGAAGCCGTGGCCGGTGCCGAGCAGGGGCAGAGATGCTCTCTCCTGCTCTTGAAGAGCCAGCCCAAGGGCTTTGCGTTTGCTCAGCTTTTGGTTGCCAGCTCTGGTTTGCTTCTCATCAGTCAGGATTCAACTTGGCATGTTTGGGAGCCCATCTTGGAGAAAG
This sequence comes from Strix uralensis, assembly GCF_047716275.1. Taxonomy (NCBI): domain Eukaryota; kingdom Metazoa; phylum Chordata; class Aves; order Strigiformes; family Strigidae; genus Strix; species Strix uralensis. Next base: position 4,489,673 of record NC_133985.1, read on the forward strand.
AGCAGGAAGGTTTGGCTTGCTGGGTTATCTGTAACGCATAAAAACCAAATGCAAATGTGAAGAGGCCAGAGCATAACTCATTTATAAACAGAATTCACGGTGCTTGCACAGCAGTGTGTAGAGCCAAGACCCGTTCTCATGCATTGCAGGCTCTTTCTCTCAATTATTTACTTTCCTTATCTTTCTCTCTCCCCTCCTCTGACATGCCACACCATTTCTCACTGCTAATTTCCTTTCCGTTGTGTACAGTTGACATGCTACTTTTCCTTGCTCTCGTTTTCTAACATTTTCTCTCTCGCCTTCCCTCCCTGTTTTCTTTCTCCTCCGATTCAAAGCCACTCCCTGAATAACTGCTGTCATATTTGCTCTTCCCCCATCCCTCTCCTCGCCCACCTTGCCTGTGTACTTTACTCGAGAGCTCTTTTGATCTTTGGCTTTCTTCTGTGCCAATTCCAGTGGACTGAAGCGAGGCATGAGCTGCTGCCTCACAGCATCCTCCGCTCCCCAGAGAGGTTAATACCTTCAAGTTGTTGAGTTTGGGGGTTTTGTTGGTTTTAAAACGGTGAATGAGGGAGTGAGCTCTCGCAACAGAATCCAGTTAAAAAAAACCAAAAATATTTTCAAAATAGGCTTTACAGCACAAGTTGAGGTGTCTCACTGACACTGGGGCTGGCCTGAAGGACTCCGGTGCTGATGAGGTTACAGCAATGGTTGATTTTACCACGACTGATGCTGGATGCAAGCTTCTGCCTGTCTATGCATTCCCTCTTGAGCAAAAGTCCATGTCCAATTCTGGCGTTAAAACAGCCTTGGAGATTTTACAGAGGCTGAGCAATAAAAGAACGCACTGGTAGCTGAAATTGGGTTGCTGCATAGATTTCTTTGTAGGCAAAGATGGGCCTGCAGAAGAGTAAGAGGTCTGGCAGGTCCAGTTTATAGGGACAATTAAAAGAATAGGATCTGAAAGGATACAAAAGCTGCTGCAAATCCTGAATCAGCCCCAGCAGACCTGCAGAGATCAGATTTCTGTTGCCGGCTTTGCAGAGGGACAGCAAGTGGTGGGTATTGTCCCATGGGGAGAAGAGACGAGCTGTAGCTCCCCGGGTCCCGCTTTGGTAAAGATGTACCCGTAGGACATAAAGCTAAGTAGCTTCTTCATTCTCTTGGGTACCTAAAATATCTGACTTATGGCCAATTTTGGTGAAGGCACACGGTTGAGATAAAAATAACACTAAGCATGAAGTCACTGTCGGCTAAGAGTGTTCAGGCTGGAGCACGGTGCCTGAGCCCGACATACCCTGCACACCTTGTGTCTGTCCTGTCCCACCCCATCGGTGCAGTCTGCTCGCTGATGCTGGGGAGGTCGGTTTGCCCAGCTGATAACTTGGTTTTAGGTTCTATTTCCATCTACCAACATATGCTGTTGTCTCCCTGTCGTGCAGGGAGGAGAAATGCTGAAATTCTCAACCCGAATTCTTGGCACACACAATTATGAGGGTTCATCCGATTCCCCTTTAGACTGAAAAAAAAAAAATCCTTGAAATCCAAAATGCATCAGTTTGATTTTGGACTGAAGTTTGTATTGAAACACTTTACACTGTTTCTCTGAATTTTGTTTGCGAGCTACCCAGAGCCCTTTTCTAATCTCCTCTCTGAGAACAGATGCCTACTGTGATTTGTGGCTGGTTAACCCTGAGTCTGGTTAAAGTCAAAGACACATGAATCCCCACTAATATTTAAACATTTCCCTACTCACAGTTAGTCCAGTATTGTCTGCTTTAGAAAAATCATTGCTTAGGCTGCCCCCAGGGGAAGCTCCTGGCTGACCCTTCCAAGCAGGGACTGGCTTTTTCTTTTCACGTCTGCATGAAATTGTGGATGGTAGTCATGAAAAACACCCAGAGCCACCCGTGTGCCTGTCTGCGAGCAGAGGGATGCTGCCTCTGTACTGTTGCTGCTGACAGGCTCTTAAACATTCCTAACTCTTGGTGCTACAGTTAAAGCATCAATTAATTAATTGCATTTGCAAAACATACAATTCCCTGCGTTCCCAGTAAAGGCCTGCTCAGGTGAGAGAGCAGAGAACTGGGGTTTTTTGACATCGTTGGATTTACTGAATTTTTGACATCACCTGAATTACTGAAATACGTGTCAAGAATAGTTTTGATAGCTAATCAAAGTATTTGAGTTTTCAGTGATGCCTTCTGCATGTAATAATAGCCACCTGTCAGTACACTGTGCTTCTGCAGCCATGACATCCAGTGCTCGCAGGCAGCGTTGTATGAAATTCGAGCCACAGTCTTCTTTCTTAATTTTTAATTGCTTTTAAAACTCAGCGCTGGTTAGACTAGGAAGGAAGAGATGCTGCTCTTTCTGAAGCAAGGCGTTCTCAAAGAGTTGTTGAGTGGAATCTGGCTGGGGGTTTTGAACGGATGGGGACCTGCTCTCTCCCAGGTGGACAACGCTAAGGACTTCCTCTCCATGGGTGGACTCCAGCTTGTGATCGACGGGCTGAACAGCACCGAGGCCGCACTGAAGGAGCACGCTGCCTTCGTCCTGGGAGCCGCGCTCTCCAGGTGAGCTCTCTCCCACCCAGCCTGGGAGGGTTATAACCTCAGGAGACCAGATGGGTTCTGTGTTTCTCTTCATCTCTCTTGATTTATTTCTGATAGCAGGAGCTGAAAGCTTCTCTCGTTGTGCAACACACCAGATTGTCTTCTCCCCTGCCTAGCCCTTCCCTTGCAGCACTGCTTACCCTGCTGGTCTCCTCAGCATGTCCTCATCCTGCTCGTTAGACTTAGCCAGAAGTAATTTGGTGTGGAAGCTGTGATTGTTTCTTGATTTCCCTGGGGTCCTTGTTTTAACAAAGTCCAAGGGGAATAATTCTGTCTCCCCTTGGCAGCCCTCTTTGGGGGAAGGTCTGGAGGATGGTGTGGTTACGAGTGTCCCAGGGAGCACCTTTCCCCCTCCTATTCCTTTCTCCTAGGCCTCTTTAGGATTGCGAGATGCTGATTTCAGAAATATAGCAACTCCCATGGTATTTGGAGGGGGCTTTTAGCCCCACAGACATGTGCCTCTGACAGCAAAGGGATGTCGATTAGACATGGGGTTAGGAATGGGGTCAGCAGAGAGAGAGAGAGACTGGTCTGAAGGATGTTTGTGGTTCATTGGAAGGCGGCTGTTGCCCAGAGGAGCCCAGTCAGCCGTGTGCTAGGGCGTAGCATGTAGTGCTGCACGTGGTACCGTATGGGCTCAATGGGTTTTATTGGTGCCCTTTTTGTTTTATGGGTTTTGGGGCTTTATGATGTGTGTGTTGCACATTCACAGGTGCAGAGGCTTTAGAAATGTATTGGATGGAACCAGACTTCAAGGTCAGAAGTGCAGAGTGGAGACTGAAAGTCAGGACTGTTATATCTGCGTATTTCTATGCCTAAAAATACGGTCACCTTCTCCACCATTATAAATTATTTATCACTTAGTCTAATATATAGTCTACAAATATGCATTTCTTTTGCAATCTTGTATACAATGCACTTAGTTCTCAGCATGTGAGAAGTAATATGACCTCATGGACAGCAGCAGGTACCCAGATTTACACCAGGAAAGGATCCAGCTTATATCTTGAAACAGAATTTGGCTTACTGATCACAAGAAGATGTACTCTTTCACATCAGAAAGACAGACCCGCTCCTCATATTCTGGCCAATTGTAATGTTTGAGGCAATATTGTAATTGTTTCCTTAGGTTCTTTAATAACATGTAGACTCTTAATGATATGTTTCATAAAGAGAAAATCATGTAGAGACTCTGGAAACATTTTGCAGGTAACTTGTGAAATGACAAGGGCTATTAAATCACTTCTTTCCTGATTTAGCTAATGTGAGATGATCAAGACTCGAGAAATTCATTGTCTCATGATACGAGCATGTAGCAATGGCCACGAAATTAATGGGTTTATATAGTATTCCTCAACTAATAGCAAATGCCTTTCGTCGGACAGAAACATTCTCTTTTCTAATATGACTATATTAAAATACTGCTTTGGAAACTTTTAGACCTTTTTTTCTTTAAAGGACATTCTGACAGATGGTAATTTTGAGTGGTTTGGATGATGTATTGTCTGAGAGCTCAGTTCCAAAGTGTGAGGAATATTATGCCTGATTTTTGGGTTTGCTTTTTTTCCCCTTGCTGTGCTTAAGCTTTCTCAATAGACACCTACATGCCAACTTGTCTGCTTTGTGCTATCTGCTTAATTTGTTTGTTCATACATTTTCTCAGCTTACTCCGTGCTCCAGTTATACTGCCGGGGGCACTTCAAGTACTTCACACTAAGCATTTTCTGATACCTTGTGTTTTTCTGAGGGGTTGATGTTTATTTCCTTCACTCACGGTTGTTCCTAGGCGCCTCAGTTAGGTGGTGGGACTTTCCAATAAATGCCCAGAGGTGCCACAGCTCACTGGGCTGTGGGGGCACAATCTGATCTGTACTCATGTGCCCGGGGCTGGTGTCAGATCCTGCGCTGGATGCTGAGCCATTCCTGGGCAAGAGGCGATGGTCTGCTGCTCACCAAATGGGACCTCCCAGGTCTCTTCAGCCAGGGTGGCTCAGGCCATCAGTTTCAAGCCAGGCAGACCTTCCCAGAGGAAAATTAATACATGATCATAGCAGCTCCTCAGCCCAGCCTGGGAGGTCACTAACTCCTGGCATAGCTGAATCTGGAAGTTTGGCTTTGTCTGTAGGCAAGTTGTTTTATGCAGGAGAAAACCACTGGACACTGAGCAGTTTCAAATGTTCTTGGGTCACATCCAGAACTTTTCAACTCTTAAAAATACCCAGGTCTTCTCCAGATTTGTGTTGTCCTTAACTCTGATCAGGTAGTGAGGCAGGTAAGAGATGGAGCAACCGACTGCATCACCCAGGTTTTGCCTGCACGCAGTCCGGCTGGGACCTGGCTCAGAGGTCTGGCTGTGCTGAAAACCGATTTGGGATGAAAGGGTTTTCAAGTGGATCAGCATCTTGAGCCAACGGGCCAGCTGGCTGGCCAAGACATTGGATCAGCAAAGACAGCAGGGGGAGAAGGAGGAGGAAGAGAAGGTGCAGCAGGGACAGCTCAGGATTCTCTCTCCTGATATCGCTTCTATTTATTTGGCTTAAACTGGACTTGAAAAGCAGCCTTAGCACAGCAGAGTTTGGTCCTCAAGGCAACGGGTCCCAGGGTCTCTCTGCCAGGGTGCTGCCTGCTCAGACACTGTCCTCCTGGTATCCATCTGCCTCTATCTGTGAGCCTCTGCCACGGAAGATGGTGACCTGATGTGGAAGAAATCAAGATTTCATATCTTGTTTCTTTTATATGTCCTTCATTTTAGGCATTTGGGTTTTAATCGCCGAGTGTGTGACCAAATCAAACATCGTTCCATCTGGTAGAGTTTTCTGAGTGGTGCCCTTATTGCAACTCTAAAACCTCATCACAGTCTTACTGTTTTTAAACCTTTAACAAAATGTTTTCCATTCAGCAGTTTGCAAAAGTAAACTTCATTTGAACAATCCTCAAGTGCTCTGATTGCAAATAAAAGTTAAATGCACTAACAAAAATAATTGCTAGGCATGTGGGATTGTACATTTAGGTATCCATAATTCACTAACAGTATATGCCAATACACAACATTATCTGGATTTTCAGTGATTGCATTAGCATAAAAGCATGTTAGCATTTATCTGGTGGTGCTAACATTTAAATATATATAAGTATGAAATATTAAGATACAGCATTTTGGAGGCAAGTAAAACTACTGTCTGTAAAATGTTCTTGCATATTTTTGAAGGTACACTCTAGTATCTTCGGATGACAATCAGCATTCGCACCATTGGGTCCAAACATTGCAAAAATGTCAATGTTTTATGCAAAGAGGAGCTATATTAAGCTAAAAAAGACTGCTGATGAGAAAAGTGTCTTCTGATGTCCTCTAAGCTATTTACAGGCAGCATCTTCCTTTGTTCATAGCACAGCCAGGCCTCTGCGCAATTTGTATCTAGATGTTTCACAAGACTGAAAATGTTAGCCAGAAAGGATTATGCTTGTGATTAAAACCTCAATTTTTAAAAACTTTACCTCCAGGAAACGTTTTTCCACACCAATAATTTGAACATTTTAATATTTTGTAATAAAAGGATTTTTGTAATCCGTTTACAAGGGGAATAATAATTTGTCGAATGCATTCTTGAATCTTTACCAAATGCTCCCCAACGCTTAGGGGTCAGTTAAAGGTGAGGATGGAGAGAAACCGGGCTGTGGGATCTTCAAGGCAAAGAGAAGCAATTTGTATTTCACGGGGAGAGGGCAGAAAGTGCGGAAGGTGAGATTTTCAGCATGGCCAAAGTGGGGAGCCTGGAGGACACTTGTTTGTGCAGCTGCATTGAGAGATTTGTGGTGTTTTGGCCAGTTCTTTAAAAACCCGTGTGCTGTTCAAACTGGGTAGCCGGGGACAGGATTTCAAACTGATGGTCCAAGCTGGTGTTTGCCGCGTGTCCCAGCAGGATGCAGGGCAGTTTCCAGCACAGCCTCTTCCAGCAAGCCCAGTGCTACTGGGATCTCGCTGTTCCCTGGCCCTGAGTGATAAAACAAACGTTACAGAACTTGGTAAAGACTTGGGAGTAGACTCATCACAGGTAATAACTCAAACATCATCTTGTAGTAGCACTCAAGAGTTTTCTAGAGATGGCTCACATGAGGGTATTGCTTGTCTTAGCCATTTCCCATGAGATTAAACCCGTTAAACTATGACAATGTGCATCATGAACATCCCAATCACCACTATTCACGTTACCCAGCTCTGCAGTTTGTTTAGAGCTTGCACTATTTTGGCAAAGAGAGGCATAAAACCTGTACCTGCTTTTCAAGATAAGCCTAAAAGAAGAGCCCAGAGTGATGGGCTCCGTTGCCTCCCTGCACAGTGCTGTGCTGGGGTGTCCAAGTAGTGCTCAGCATCATGATATCCAGCTGGTTTTGTTTCTGATTTCTCATCTTCTTTTCTCTGGGAGGAGGGATGGGGGAATGCTCTCTCCCCGTCCCTGCTCTATCCATCAGTATTTCAGTGGTGACAATTCTCCTAGAGGGCATGACTTCCATGTTTTGTCAGAGAAGCACCAGCTTCTTCAGGATGTCTTTGTCAAGAGGAAAAAGCTTCCACCAGATTTAATGATTTTGAATTAAGTCCAGCTTCGCAATGAAACTGGTTGATGCTCACTGCTGTTAAATAACATTAAGGCCCAAGCAATAAACCCAGGAAAAGTAAAATTAAAGACCTTGCTTCGATGCTGTCTTGTAAGGACATAAGAATTTCTGGGCAGAGAAATAAATCTAGTTAGCTTAACAAGCACTGTCCCTACCCATTTATTTCAAATCCATCTTCATGTTCGTCCCTTCCTCCTCCAGCTTCTTGTTTTACATCCTACAATCTTTGCCCATCTCTTTATCCATTTTCACCGTTTTTTTCAGTGGCCCTGTTTGCCAACACTGTGTGTTTGCCACGTCCCAGTTGCAGTAATTCCAGCTCGACTCCCTGCCTGTTTGTAATTTCTTGCTTTATAGATTGTCTCTTCTATTTTTATTTGAACTCCTGACTTGTGTGGAGTTATCAGCCTCACTGCACTTAATTTCAAATTAATTTGATTGGGTCACCTAATTTTTTTTCTGTAACAATAATGAACTCAACCTATTTAGCCTTTCCCCATTATGAATAACCTTAACAAAAACTGCAGTGCGGTATAAAACTGTGTTTCATCGTTATGGTTAATTACACAAAAGAATAAATCTCTAAACATTTTTCAGTGTCTGAAATCTAACAGGAAAGTGTAATTAACTATTAAATAGCAAACTGCCATCCCTGTGCTCTCGGGAAGACAGGGAGAGCAGACCCCACGAGAAAAATCTAGAATCCAAGGTTTGTTCCTGGTTTTAGTAGTTTAAATACTGAGGAAATGCTGGTGTCAGGAAGCTGGCAGGGTGCGGCGGTGGAGGGTCGGGTGCTCATCCCATGCCAGGTATGTTTTCCCCAGGTACCTGCAACTGCTGGAGAGTTGACAAGGTGGGATGGACATCTTAGCCTCACCGGTGGGACTGTAGGCTGAGGATGTTGTCACTTCTGTAAAACGTGGGAATTCTGGAGTGAGTTACCCCATCCAGGGGGTCTGGGTTGGGCTGGTGGTGCGAGGGAGGAGGACAAAGAGTTTAAGCAGTGAGGATGCAGATTGCTGAAATGGAAGTGTTTGGCCTCACATCACACTTCAGCAGTGAGTAAACCTGCAGGGTTGGCCCCCCAGCACCGGGTACCGTTTCATTTTCTCAGTTCTCACAGGGCTCAGCCTTGACGATGCAGGTGGTCTCTTCCTGGCGTGTCCGTCACACAGAGGTGAGAGCTCCCAGAGCCGTGCAGGGTCTTGACAGTTCCCTGGTGCTCACTTGTTCTAAGGCCTGTGTGAGGTGGCCTGCCCTGAAAACACAGCCCCGCAGAAGAGCCGGTGCTGCCCGGGGACGTGAGCGCCGGGAAGCCGCTCCGGCGGTGCTCAGCAGCACTCCCTCTTTATCAGGGAGGTTGGTGACACAACCTGCAGGAAAACCTCATCGCGGACAGGTCATGCATTATATAAAACACATTGTTTCTGTCTCTTCTCATTTAGTAAATGAGCTCCGCTAAAGCATTTGAGTTATTGTGGTGGTTTCCATTTAAAATACGCATTCAGACTGGTTACTAAAGCCAGCCCAAACTTGCTGTTTCTCGGTGTAGACCTGGTTTCATCACTGGACTCAACATGTATTCCTCTGTCTCTTCAGCCGCTATTTATTCATCATCCATGTTCTCTGTTTATCCTTTTTACTACAGCCTGTGCACTCAGCTAATGGCTTGACAAGCTTCAAAGATTTTCCTGCCTAACCACCTACATTATTTTTCTGACCTGCTGTGACTTTCCCATGTCGCATGTTCTCCACATTCCCTCCAAGTAATAGGTGCAAAATGCTCCACAAAGAAGAGGCATCTGCGTCTACTCTTTAATCACGGTGTACAGGAGGCTGTAGCAGCCCGTTGTTAATGTGTTTCAGAAGGGAGGTTGAAAAAGTGCATTCAATAGAACAAAGCAGCGAAGAATGGGAGGAAGATGAACAATGAGAGCAGGAAATGCAGGATCCAGCCTCAATTACGTACCTGCTCCCAGCAGGGTTTGGGGTGGACAGAACTGACCCAGCGATTACGATTACAGCTATTGTCTGAGCTTGTATAGGAGGATCCAGATCCCTTCTCTTCCTTTGTAGGTCCTGCTGTGTGCACCCTCCTACCCCTTCCCTGATTGCAGCTTTTGTTGGATTTAATTGCTGGCAGGCTGTATGCAACGAGCATGCAAAGGCAGATCCAGCCAGGTTTGCGGTCTGAACGGTAGTGGCAGAATTGGGCTTTCGGAGGGGTCTTGTAGGGCTGCCCTTAGCTCCTGGGGGCTGTCTTCTGCATTTAGCCAAATTTACTCCCCAACCCTCTGTTGCTCCCCTCCTTGTGCCGAGGAGAGGCAGGCAGAGCTGCTGGACCCAGAGCTTGTGTAGGAGGCAAAATAGCCCAAGCCAGCAGCTGCAGGCTTTCATGGCATCTAAGACTGGCCCTTGCCTGTCCTGACTGAAGAGGGATCAAGTCCCAACAAGGGACCTTGTTCCCACTTCGGCATCTTCCAGCCTACCTGTTCTCCTGATACAGCGTTTTGATAAGTTTTTCCTCATCTGTCTATTCATGTGATTTAAGATTCGTTGAAACAGTTGATTATTCACTCATGAAGAAAGTTCCTCAGGTCTTCCACCAGATTGCTGCCAACCTCAGCCCCTTCAAGTCTCTCCAGGTGTTTGAACGGGGTGATGTTCTGCGGAGAGAGAAAACAGCAGCGCACTGGAAATGATCTCTTTCTGAAGAAGCTCATCATCACTGTTGACTACTTGCTCTTCCCTCAGGTGCTGACATTCTGTGTCTTCTTGTGAACTGGATTTTGATCTCTCTTTATATAAGATGATCCTATTTCTGCTTAAAAGGAGATGTTCATCAGAGGCCCTTGGAGCTGCCTGGCATGTTTTGGAAGGGGATGACTCACTGGCTCATCTGTCTGAGAAGCCGCGCAGACCTCTGAGCTGGACCGGTCAGGGCAGCTGACTGTGGCCACGAGACACCTCCGGGGAGCTGGACCAGGGGGCAGCTCCCTCCCCGCGGGGTGGCTTGGAGTCATCACACAAGTTGGAGAAACACTATTGCAGCTGCTTCCCACCGAGTCTTAGCCCCTTGACGCCACTGCACGAGCCCTGAATAGATTTGAAAACTAATTTGCTGCTCAGAGCATCAATAGATGTATGTCACTTGTCCTTTCTGCTGCATTTAATGAGTTTCCAAGGTACTGCAGCCAGTTCCAGAAGGCAACCATCAAAGGATTGCATCTTCGCTTCCATCAGAAGTGTCTAGCTGTCCCTCCAGTGCACTTCAGTTCTCACAGATTCTCTCTGGTTCTGTCTCTTATGAATTTAACGTGGTGTGTATTGTATAATTTCTTGCAACCATCCTTTCCAGACTGTCTCTCCTTTTTTTTTCTGAATGCCCTGAAAATAGAGGATGGGAAAGAGAAAGGACTCTTCCTGCAGTCAGATGGTGTTAGCTGGAGCCCAGGTGATATGTGGGTCATGGTAAATGTCCTGTCACGCTGCTTTTCTCCACGTTCATGACTCTCAGTTATTCTCTCCTGCTGCCCAGCCATACCTGTTCCCTCCTCTTAATCATCCTGGAGCTGGCCTGTGCTTTGAGCATCGCTGCCTGCATCAGTCTCAGCTATCACCCAAGTGGGACCGCACCTTTGCGTGGGTGAGGAGTGAATGAATGCGTTGGTGCTGCTGGACTGACAGCCAGGAGATGATGGGCACAGCCCCGTGGTGGCTGTTTCAAGGGATAGGTCATTAATCCTTAGATCCATCTGCTGAGATCAATAATTAGGACTGTTGCTTTGTATAAACCACCAGATCAACATAGGAATTGCCTTATTAAAGCAGACGTGCAGGCCTGGCTGGTTGGAAAGCCCCTGTGGCTGGATTTTGCAGAGGTAGGAACAAAAAGCCCAGGGTGCTAACGGGTATGGTAACATGCAAATGAGGTTTCCTTAAGCCTTAAGCAGCTAAAACCTGCCGTACGTGATGAACCACAAGGGCTCTTGGGTTTTTTTTATCTATTTCTGTCAGTGCAACAGAGAGGGTTGAAAAGGGTTTCTGGATTCTGGTCCATGCCTGGTGCAGCAACGTGTCTGCTGCCAGAATCCCTTTCGGCGGTGGCTGCACACATGAGTGTTTTCTGATCTTTCTCTGTATGTTCCTCATCTCCCTTTGGAAGCAGATTGTGTTACATTTCCATACATACTCTGTCATAAAAGCCCATCAATATGATTTTAGTGTGTTTGCATGCCTTGCAATGAACAGGAGCTCACCTGAGTTGTTTTCCAAATTAATACCCTGCTGCTTTTACTTAACAAGATCTTTTTCCAAGCTGAGAATGGTAATGAATCTGAAATTTTCTTTTAAAAAAATGCATTTTCTTCTCAGGCACTTCATATTGAAATCTGTCTTAATTTCAGTTAGCTAGTGTGTGAAAACACACGGTGAGGCATTATTAGTCCCTGAAGGAATAAAGACAGATGGAGCCCAAAATGGAATTGGCTTTATGATTAATTGAAAACTTCAAGAGTGGAATGGAATCAGGGCTTGGTCCTACCCCGTCAGTGTCTGGAGATCAATTCAGCTGTTGTGAATCTCCATGAGCGCAGGCTGAAGAGCTCAGCAGGAGAAATACAGATGTCACTTGGTGCAGTCAGCCCTGAGTTGGGTGGGACCTGTTGCTGGAGGAGGGCTTGGAGAGGACGGGCTGGTGGAGCGGTGAAAGCGGTGGTGCGGGTTGGGGTGACGCGGAGGGGATCGAAGGGTGTATTGGGGTCCTTGGCGTGTGATGGTGTGCTCTAGTAATGAGCTGCTATTTCTGGCCTCGAGCTTCCCACAGCTGTGCATGATGGCTCTTGTGTGACTGCTGCGATGAAGAGCAGAGATGAGAGGAGGGGAATATTTTGAGACATGCTCCAAAAAACTTGGAACGGGAAGGTGGAGGTGTGGAAGTGGCGCAGGGGGACAGCAAGTTCAGGCTCTGCTGTGGGCTCCTGCTCCACGTGCAACCTGAGCAATTTCCTTGAGGGCTGTGTTTTCACATCCTTGCCTGTGAGACGTTGGAGGGTGGACCTGCCCCTCGAAAGGAAGTAGTGGAGAAATACCAGGCGGTGTTATCTACACTGGCTTTGGCATTAATGAATGTTTCTGGAGTCTGTAGCCACAGACCTTTACAGCATTTCTACCAGACCTGCTAGGAAGGAGAAAGAGAAGATGTTGTAGAAAGAAGATCTCTCCATCTTGTTTTGGGAGCAAGTCCTCCCCACGCAAACTGGCTTTACCGCTCAGACCACAACCACGCTTGCATGGTCAGCAAGTTTTGAGCAGCTATGGAGTTGGGGAGAAGCAGCAAGTGAAGGCAAAGTTGCTTTGCAAAGGTTCTGGAGTTATGTCAGCACATCTGGAGAGGGTACAAAGGGCATGGTTAAGTGCAATGGTGGCAGCCCCAGGAGATGGCCCAGTTTCCCACCCCACGGCTCAGTGCTCACAGCTGATCTGCACAGGATTGTGCTGCCATGGGCCACACTTGCCAAAGAGGGGATTGTGGGTGCCTCCCCTTTAGCTGGCTGAATGAGGCAGGGGGGTCTAGAATAATTTAAAGAAGGATTTGGTGTAGGAAGTTGATGTTGCCTATGGAGATCATGATTTAAGGTATGCAGAGTGGCCAAGGGGCCCATGACTGAGCATGCTGCGCACCCTGCCCCCTCGCCGTACCCTGAGGGCAGGAGTACCTTGAACCCATCTTCCTGGGGCCAAATGGAGGAGGAGCAGCGTCCCTGGGTGCACATCAGCTGGGAAGAAGGTACAGAGGGACATACGTCCTGGGTCCAGCCAGGACAGCCTTTTCACAGGCGCCAACACCCCTTCCTGCAGTGCAGTAGCAGCACTTCCAAGTTAAGAATGTGCTAATTGTCCGAAGGAGTGGGAGGGCTGCTGCAAATGAGCTGATACTGCAGATCAATGGGGAGCTGAGCAAACATGTGAAGCATCACTGCCAGGCACCTCACAAAACATCCATTGTTCACTGATTCTGACAAGTGCAATTTTATTTTTATTATCCCCGATACCCCCTAGCATGGCAGCAAATTTGCCGGGGTGTATTCCGTAAAGGGATGAAGGCTCCATAGTGTGAGCTCTGTCTGCAGGACCTGGCCAGGAAATCTTAGAGAAATACTGTAAGGCTGCTTGTGGATTTTCTTTTCTCTCCCTGGGGACTCTGGGGATTGCAGATCAGCGGATTGTGGATTAGCGGATCAGGAATTAGAAATGCATTTTTCATTCTTATGTTACACACTAATGAACTGACAAATTTAATTTCTTTAAATCCAGCTACTTCAGCTAGAATAAGTGAAGTTGTCTTCTGTCTCTTTTGGTAACTCGGGAAAGGCTGAATTGCGATCTCTCTGGGTGTCACATCATCCAAATTCAGTTCTTTGTCTTTAGCGTGTGGCTGTTACGAAAGTACAGTCTAATTGCAAGAAAAAGCTCATCACTCGTGGGTGGCTGCCGAGCGGTGCGGTGGCGTCGGCGCGCTGTGCCGCGGGCTGCAGCTCTCTGCCCGCCACCTATTGCCTTGCCAGTGAGAGGAGGTGAACTCAGCCTTGCACCCGGCTGGGGGCTCCCGCTTCGGCGCCCGAGTCCCCTGCTGTCCTGGTGTCCCGGGTGACTCAGGTGTCCCTACCAGTCGCTACTGGGCAGACACCCTTTTCAGACCCAGTGCTGCGGCTCTGCTGAGCGTCTCCGTGGCACAGCACGGCGTGTTTGCTCGGCTCCAGGGGTGAGATGTGCTTGGTTTGCATCTAATGCATTTTTCTTGCCCTTGGGCTCCTTCCTGTGAATGAAGCTGGGGTCTTCCTCCCTCTTTTGGATCCCTCCACGAGGGGAGGGTCCTAGTGCCTTGAGCAGCCCGCTCTGCTGTAACAGGCTGGGATTTGGGAAACGCTGGTGCCGATGGATGCGCAGGCTGCAGCGGGCTCCACATGCCTCTCCTTCAGCGGCACTGGTTTTCAGGTCTTGTGGTAAGCGCCTCCCTACCCAAAACCCGTGCCAGGGATAACACAGAGCAGAAAAAGGCATTTATGTCATTAAAAGCCTAACGGACTGCGCTGTGGGACCCGATCTGCAGGGGGAAACCAGCTCCATCATTACCCAGTCACTCTTCAGAGCTTTAAATGAGAGCTAAACAAAACGGCCTTGGCTTTCCGGAGCAGGCTTTATTCATTCACTTTGTGATGCTGAAAGTGGGTCTGAAACACGGCTGCCTCTCGACACGAACCGCCGGCACCCCCAGCAGAGCCGTGGGCTGGCACCTGCCGCGAGAGCCGCTGCCGGGGCAGGCACAGCCTGCGCCTTGCAGGAGCAGAGCACTGGGACATCAGTGACTTCCCTTGACGGGTTTTGCACTGTGCCCATAATATCTTGATTAACAATTAACAGGATGGAACTGGCAAATACATCTCCTTTCTCCCCCTGACCCTGACAGGTGAGGATGTATGTTTCCTGGTTGATTGCTGTGCCTTGTTATAGCCTATTTACAATTGATTGAAAAGCAGAGGCTTTGTATGAAGAGAGACCTTTAATCTCCTGGCAGAGCCAAGTGCGTTTCCCTTCAAGAAGCGTTCCTTCTCTTCGGCTTATCTCTAACCCCCACTTTAAACCTGAACCTGGCAGAGACCAGAAAGAAAGCAGGATCAAAGCAAAAATAATTGGGATTGCTGGCTTCTGTGGGCAGTCTGAACCCATTATTCCTACTTACTAACTAGTTATTCCTAAATAACTCTTGCAAGAGACAATTCAGCAGTTGCAGCATCTTCTTGATGAAAGGCACTCAAATGTAATAACCATGGCAACAGTTGCTGAGGGCCAGTGCAGTGAGGGACGGAGATGTGCTCTCTAAAGGACAACGGGCCCAACTTGACTAACAAATGACTGTAAGGCACCAGGGAGGTGAGGTACGGTGAGCTCCGTGTGCTGGGTGTTGTCCTGGTGGGGACACAGCCACATGTGCTGTGCTGGGCATGCAGGTTGCCCCAGTGCACCCAGTAACGAGTCACGCTTCATTAATGGTGGGCATCTTCCTCTCTAGATGAAAAGGGAGTTTGTAACCTGAAAGCTGAGGGGGAATGATGGGGACACTCGATCGGGAGGAAAAGGCCAGGGAGGGAGCCTCAGGGGGAGACACCACCTCTGATCCCAAAGTCACAGGTGGTTTTGCAGGGTTTGGCTGCTCTGGGAAAGACTGTGTCTTTCTGCTGTTGATCCTCACCCAGCTGATTGGTGCCGGAAACAGGTATCGATAATGAATACTTGACATGTCTAATTTCAGAGCTGCTTCTTTGTAAGCTGTCTTTAAGACCATATTTGAAGCTCTACAGGAGCGGTGACAGAAGCCACATGGTGTTGCAGGTGGAGGAGTTGTTAAGAAGTGGGGCATTTGACTTGGAGAGTTGGCCCTTGGTGCACGGCAGGGGAGAGCGGCTGAGCCAGCGGCGCCTGAGCCTGGAGAGAGTTTGCTGCGAGGGTCCTTCATCCCTGGCTCATGCTGTCCCCTTGCCCATGGGTCTTCTGAGTGCTCACTGTTAGGACAACCCTGGAAAGACCTCTCCAAATGCTCTGGTCTTAATCTTGGCTTGGGAGCACCTTAGGTTATGGGATCAAAGCCTCTCCAACAGCTTTGTGGGGATCGTGTTTTTTCTATTAGGCAATATTCTCTCTCTATTGTCTTATTTAATTGGATGTTTTATAAGCCTGAAAAGTAAAAGAAGGAAACTCTTTAATGTTCACCAGAAGAAAAGAGGAGCGTGCTGAAAGGCAGCATTTTTACAGATTTCCGAGAAGGAGGCAGTAAATACTCCACCTCTGCTTAATAATAATAATAGGCAGGCTAAGTATCTCTAAAAATATAAAATAACGTGGGCCTATTTGGAATAGTCAACATCCTTATCAGCCTGCTGCCTGCCGTCTCTGCAAACAAGTTTCACTAGAGATTCTGGGCATGATTTTCAATGGCTCAGAGCAGCTGTAGCTTCTTTGACTTCAGTGAAAAGTCTGAGTGCTTGGCACGGCGGCAAACCAAGCCTCTTCCTTTCTGCTTCAAATTGGGTCTTGATTCTAAGTGAGATGAATTTTCTCCTCCTGATAATTCTGTGCATCTGAAGTGATTACAGCTCCGCGTGAGTGCTCTTTTAGGAGATTTGAATGCAGCATTTTCTTCCGTCTTAAAAAGGTTCCTTCAAGCCTTATGATTCTGGAGAGGGGGGAAAAAATAAATCCTGGTGGAAACCGTCACATCTTCCTATGCAGATTAGAGATTAAAACTTTTATTTTTATAAAACACATACGGGGGCTAAATCGGAAAACTGTTCAGGCAAGTGCGTTTTGGCTGGTGGCAACGTGCTGCTAAATTCTTATCTGGCGATGGAGAGGCAGAGCCAGGGAGTGGTATTATTTGGAGTTCTTAGAGAGTGAGCTTTAATGTTTGCTTAACTCCACTAAAAATAGACACCACCCTCTTTTTCCTAATAGGCGGCATTTGTCACACTTGATTCATTTCCTCTCCCAAACTGAATTCCTTCATGAATATTCATCTCTACTCCCCAGGAATCTGCCTATCCTCAGAAAGTTGTACTCACAGCGACCGTGCCGTAACAATGCGAGTCAACCTTTCAAAGCTCACCGAATACCTGGCCCAATCCAGCAAAATGTTGTGATATCAACAGCTCTCATTGATTTCTGCCTTCTCTGTGAGCTGTGATTGCTCGTTATCCCTCTCGATGAGACCCTTAATGAGTCTCCCGTTCCTGTTGTCATAGCAGCACCGCATCGCCTGGTATGGCGAAGTCTCTGTCACTGTTAATTGTGAGATGGGAGGATCAGTTTGGCAGTTTTTCTAGTGGGGATTAGGCCAAAAGGTCCCTTCTGAACTGTGATGAATGTGGTTTCCTTCAGAATATACTAAAACTTGGTAGTTACAGAAAATTGCTGAAGAGGGAGGGTTTTTATAGCGAAGAGAGGGAGAGCAGTTCTTACAGAGCTCTTCCCATTCATGCTCAGCCACCACTTAAAGCAGGAGAAAAACACCCAGAAATGCCAAAGGAGAATATAAAATGGTTGATTCGTGGTTAAGGAAGTCTGTCAGCACCTCAGACCTTCTAACCTTGGAGGTCAAAAGCATGTCAAAAATCCCTGCTACTGTCGTGCTCCAAGTTGCTGCTGGAACAGGAGAAATCTGCTGTTGCCTAGTGAGTGTTGAGGATGCAAAGGGCTGACGTGCTGCTGGAAGATCGTGAGGCCAGCAGAGCTGCTGGACCAAGGGCCCCGAAGCCCTTGGCCAATGGGTGTATGACGAGGTGTGTGTGTAAGGGCATCTGTAGAATCTTGTGACAGGTGGCCGTGTGTTTCTCTCAGCAGTGACCAAGGAGAAGACTTGATGCATTGCTTTTGAGGGCACTGGTATGGGTGACATGCCAGGTTGCTGTGTGAAGGGGTGCTGGTAGTCACCCATGCACCTTCCAGCACATCAGGCTGCAGGTCTGCTCCCTGGCAGTCGCTCCATCCTCACTCCGTTTGCTCACTGTGTTAACACCTTTCAACCTTTCAACCTTGCTAATTGTTAAAGCAATTCAAGGACTAAAATTGATACTGTCTCAGCAGGGTGTTGTCTGCTGGGCTTGTGTGGGTGAACTTCTGTTGCCAGTGGGGTCTTTGCCAACCGAGGAAGACCATGTTGATTTTCAGCAATGTGCTAGAGGAGTTTTATAGGGGTTACTCTGGTGGTGTGGGTGAGAAATGTGCATAGCAGAAAGAATGATCTCATCACACCTTTCATCCTGCAAGTCCTAGAGTGGCTCTGTTGCCTTGTTACAGTGAGATGTAGCCACGGCTGGTTGAAGAGGGCAAAGAGAGGCAGCGTGTTGTCTGCGGCTCAGTGATCTATCAGTGAGGATGCCGTTGCTAACTGGTAGGACCCGTCCAAGACACCGGGTCAGCGTCTCTGCCCTCGCGCAGAATAGCACCGCGTCGTTGTTTGCCCAGAAGTGGTAGGGCCAGCGCTTGTGTGTCATCTCCAGGGATGACAGCTCATCTGCAGGCTCGCTGCTGGCTCAGCACAGAGGCAGGGAAGGAGGGCTGTCTGTAAACAATTTACTCTGTTTCCCGCATGCCGAGGGATGGGGATCAGCTGTGCTTGTTCCCAGAGACCTACTCTCTGAATACGCAGGGCAGATTTGTCCTCCGTGCCTGTCACTGGGTTTATTCCAAAACTCTGAAAACATAGCCAAAATGATTTGTGACCTAAACGTAGGCACGAGTGGTGTTTTTATAGAATAAAAAAAGAAAAAAAATCCTTACCCACCTCAATCTCTCCCCCAAAATGAAAAACTCCACTGGCCAAGTCCTGCAAATGAGTTTTTGTTTTTTCATACGTGCAGTGAGGAGCCAGATTTCTAAAGGCTGGCTTTCAATTTTACAGGCGTTTATTATAGGCATGAATAATTGCTGGCACTGTGCTACCACGGCTGTTGTTTGCTCTTACATTTAGGCCAATTACATATGTAAGTCCCTGATTTACAAGCAAAAGGAGAACTAAAGTAGCTTTGTGGCCTACATTTCAAGAACGAGTAACGTGTCCACAGTCAGCTGTAGGTCCCTGGATTTGTGCTGTGAAATACAGAGGTCCATTGCCATAAATATGTGGACCCAGATTGTCCAAGGCGTTATGTGACACGTGCTGTCACAGCACAGCATGAAGGACATAAACATGGATGAGCATTTGAGGACCGGGAACTTGCCCAGATTCAGCCCATGGCAAGCATGCTAGAAGATTCATGCTGCATTTGGGGAATTTATAGAGAATGCACACATATGAGGGAGAGTTTGAACTAAACATAATGGTTCTGCAAGATGGACTTAAACAAAGCCTGTCCAAGTCTTATTTCCCAACATGATAATTGGTTTGACTCCAACTCTTACTGTCCAGTGAGCCCTCCTGGGGGAGAAGAATAGATAACATCCATTCCTGAATTTCAAATTGATCAATTGAGATCAAACTGAGAATTTTTTTCTTGCTTTTGCATAATAGGCAGAAGAAGAGTGAGAAGGAGGTAGGTCAGTGTGATGCCTGATTCTCCGTGCTGGACAGGTCATGTCAGCCACGATACCTGTTGACCTGGACCCTGCATTGCCCATCTTGGGGAATTTTCTCACCCTGCTGTGCTGGTACCACTCGGTCCCATCAGCTCTGGGGTAAGGTGAGGAGCCAGGCCATACGGTGAGGGAGGATGAAGAGCAGTGCTGATCCTCCTTGGACCAGTGGCAAGCTGGTATCCTTGCTGCTGGGGGGAGCAGAGAGGAAGGATGTGAGTAAGGACAGAAGAAGGCAGGATGTTTGCGGACGCTGATCTCATTGTCACAAATCGGTAGTGGATATTGTCTGTGGGAGGTAATAGCAGCTCTGCTTGGGAAGGAGGCCAGCGTTTCACACTCTAGGGGACAAGGGAGGATGATGTACTTGTGTCGTTAGTCATTAGCGCAGAGCAGGCGGCTTCTCATCTCATAGGGTTTGTGTACTCAGCTGGTGGTTGTGGCAACCTCCGTTGTGTAAACAGCCCCAAAATCAGTCTGACTGCTGTGTGCTGAGCTGATGGATGTTGGCAAGGAGACGCTCTGCACCAGCTCAGTGCGGGGTGCTCCCATGTGGGTTCACGAGCGTTCGTCTGGGCAGGAAGCATTGGTTTAGGACCGTCGGTTTTTGAAGTGATGTCCTTAAGCATCTACAGCTTCCAAAGGCAGACACAGCACCCCGACACCTCCGGGGCAGGCAGGCCACCCAGCAGCGTGCACCGTGCCCTCAGCAGACCCACTGGGCAGTGGCTTCCCCCTCTCCTCAGTACAAGGCAGAAGGGAACGCAGACCCAGATTTGTTTACTAGGCTACGATCGACTGGGGTTTTACATCCCTGCAATTACTGGCAAGTCTTCTCTCCTCCTGCGCCTTCGCAGCACATGTGTGAACTTCTGGTTGTGTCACCTTCCCGTCCTCTCTTAACGGAGTCTAGCAGTGGGAAGTGATCATCACAACTAACATTTGCGTAGCGTATGTCTTTCCACAGTTCCAGAGCGTTGAATAAATTGAACCCCGCTTCCTCCTTCACCCTTCACATTCAAGCTGTTTCTGAATCCAGGCATCTCATCTTCCACAACCACTCTCAGCTCTCAGAGCTTTATTCTGCCCTGGTGATTAAGCCCTTATCTCCTGCCTCAGAGAACCTACCTCTGATGCCTGTATCGCTGCTCTCCATCACAGAGAGTGTTCATCTCAAGATCTTTCTGGCTTTTCCTAACTATTTCATTGCCAGGCTAAATCTGTCTGTTGGCTCCCTCCTCCACTGTAGCAGAAGAGGACTTTTTCTCTTTGCCTTTATGGTCATTAAAACTTAATGGGTATGTCGGCTTTCCTTGTAAAGGTATCTGTTCTCTCCATCCATCAGTAATGTAGGACACACTGCTGAAATTCCATTCTTCTTGCATAATTATCTTATTCCACTGCATCTTTTATGCAAAATGTTCCCTTAGGAAAGTGCTCCCTCTCCTTGCTCCAGCCCTTTCTGAGCAGCCAGATCAGCTGTGGTACCTGCCACAGCTTTGTTTCTTATATATGCACATGAATTCCTTGCACTATTACTGTATTTTATTAGCTAGCTTGGTCATTTTAACTCCTTGACAGCTTGATTCAGGCATTCATAGGTGTTTCCTTCACTCTCTCTTTGATGATGGGATCCATGTCACCTAGCTTCAGTCTTCCTACATAAGGGTCCACCTGAACTAACTATCCAGGCTCCATCTCCAACCAGGGGAGAGAGACTCCTCCGAAAGGCAAATCATCCCATCGTAAGACAGGAGTCAAAGACAGCCCCATCTCCCACGGGGCAAATCATCATTTCTGCTCGCTGCTAGTGACCATGAATTCCTCACTTTTCAAAATAGAGGCAGCCCCCTTTAGAGTGAATCTAAAGCCTTGGACCATAAGCCTACCTTTCTGGATTCGCCTGGGCAAGTTGTGGAAATACAGAAACAGTGGTTGGGTCTCCAGGGGTGTGCAGACCATGTTGGGACGTGTTACTGAGGGAGTCCAGGCAGCTTGTCTGAGCTAGATGTCTTAATTCTAGGTGTCTAATGTCAGGTGAGATGAATCCAACACTTAGGAAGGTTTGGGGAAATGTTTCCGTCTTATTTTGTATTTAGAAAATATGAAGGTATATAGTGAATGTTTAAAAAACAACAACAGTAATAACAGTAATTATAGGTGAGTTCAATTTTCCTTTATTTTTTAACTGAAGCTGCTAGAAGAATTACTGCTGTGCTCATATTTGGCAGGGACACTAATGCGAGAACCCACTTGTTTCTGAAAAGTGCTGTTGGATTTTTAATGACCATCAGCAGCACAACCTTGATTTTTAAATGTCATCCTAAATGTAGCAGTTCCAGCCTCCTCTGCTGTGGCATGTGGGTGTTTGAGTAGGGATGAATCAGAAAGCAGAAAGAATTGCTGGTGCTTTCTTTGACTCCCAAGTTTTCCTCAAGGGCTTCCCACCCAGGAACTGGCTTGAATCGTCTGGGGGTTGCGTTGCAGCGTCGCAGTCCCTGGTCCCGTGGTGGCACTCCTGCTGTTGCTCTCCCCTCCATTAACGTGTCATCAAGTTGCTTGATGCAGAATGAGTTCGTTAGGTTTCTCCAGGAGCTGGTGTTCCACAGGTCATGCTTTCTGTTTATCAAAACCACATAAATAAAAAAAGGTTTCCCAGCTTTTGCAGATGCAGCTTTTCCATTCTCTCTCCAGCTGGAAGCGTTCCCTAGGCTTCACTTTTGGAGCTGAAATCTGTGCTTGGCATTTGCAAGATGGTGATTTGCTTTTGTAAATGGAGCAAAGTCTCATTTTTGAATCATGACTCAGTGAAACAAATCTACTTTTCTAGTCTAAAATGATTCTAATAGCATTGTTAAACTCGGTGGGACTAGGAACAGCCAGAGTTTCAAACATGACATTGCAGTGGGTGTGATTCTCCCTGTGATCCAGCATCTTCCCTTGCCTGTAGAGAAGTGGGGTGGATTGAGATGAGGCTCATAAGCAATGAGCAGATCGGTTGTTTAGGAGCAGTATCTTCTGTCCTGGTGCCCGGGGGTGCTCCAGGGCATGTCCGTAAGCAAAACGGGTGGGAGATGATAGATTTGCTTGATATAATGCACCGCCTTCCTCGGTTACAGGAGGAACGCAGAGAATTGTGAAACAGATGGCAGGGTTAAAATAGGACAGAGCATCGCGGAGATGCTGCTGGAAGGGAGAGAAGTGAAGTGCCTGTTCTCACACTTCGCTTTGTGTCTCGTGGAAGAGCTGGAGAGTGCCTGCGCTCCGCTGGCATTCCCAACAGGGACATGCCAGGCAAAGGCTTTCTTTTTCTTTTATATTATTAGTACTTGTCTTAAAGAAAAATCAGCTCAAATGAGCAAGCAAACAAATAAGGTGAATAACAATCGAAGGTTTTAGCCTCAGGCTACCTTTTAACGTCTCTTAAGATTATTAGCGGGATGCGTTAGACAGGCACTAGCTGCCGCTGGAGAATATAAGCTGAAGTGTTAGGAGCCTGGCAGAAGGTTTTCTTCTTGCAGTGCTCTCAGACGGCTTTTTGCAGTGTTTTCATGTTACCTAATGTGTGTGAATAGGTTTTGTTGGAATATTTAACTTTTCATGCCTTGAATTACGCTCAGTGCGACGCGTCAGATCTTGCAGGGATGCTTTTGTGCAAAGCTGCCCCACTGCGAGTTACTGTTGCAGAAGGGTCTTGCTCAGGGCTCCTGCAGCAGCAGCAAAGAGCTAGGTAAGACTTTGGGCACTCCTGAGTTTGCCACCATCCTAGGCCAGTTGAGTTTTGGAGCCAGGAGGCTGGAGGCGTGCAGAGAATAGGAGTGTGAAGAAGGGGAGGAGCGGGGAGGCGGGAGCCTGGCACTCACGCTTGCACCCTGGTGCTACTGCCGACGCTCCTGGGAGCGCTTCGGTTTCCCCATCTATAAATCAGGGGGTGCTTTGAAGTCTCTGTGATGAAAAACACTGGATGAGCTCAAGGACATGGTATTAATGCTGCAATATTGTTCTTGTTCCTTGCTGTGTTGTGATTTTTGAAAAGAAATCAACACAGTTTTTGTGGGCTATGGCTAAAACGGCATGGAAATAAATGAGTTCTGCTGGCACTCGTAGAGAACCGCATGCTTTTTATTAATGCAGCCCCTGATGAAACAGACCCCATCCTTAGGCACCAATATGCGTTTCACCTACAGTAAAATAACAGGCTTTCAGAAATGCATAGGGAGTGTTTTGTAAGCATGGCACATATAGCCTTAAGGTTGATTTACGCCTCGAAATGAAGCATCAGTTTGGGTGATTGAGTGCCAGGGGGAGTTCCTGTGATGTCCTTCTCCATGCACTGTGAAGCACTTGCTTGTACCTACCTGGAAGGATCAGTCATTCAACACGCTGTGCTGGAAGAGAGCTCATGCAGTTCCCTTGATCGTTGCAGACGGGGCATGAGTCACCCAGTTCAACCCTTAAATCACAGCAGGTTGACAAACCCTCCAGAGCGGACTGCACGGGCCCATCCTTCACCGTCAGGAGAACGGAGAATGTGGGCTAGCCTTGATGGTGCTGTTTCATACCCTATCCTCTGCTGGCTTCTCAGGCTTCATGCTGACAGGGTGATGGCAATAGCCCCGAGAATCCAAAAACCTTTGCTTTTTAATCATAAAATGGTTTGTAAGGTCTTTGATTAAACTCGTGGAAGCTGAGCTGGCATTTGAGGCTCTTCAAAGCTTCACCCCTCCACTTGCCCTGGCATCAGTGGGAGCTTCAGGTGCACAACCCCTCCAAAGCAGACCAGTGAGTCACCCGGCTGTCAGCACTGATGTTTGCACAGCTGAGGGGTATGTGCTGGCACTAAAATAAAGCTCAGAGCTGACGAAGCCAAGGACCAGGAGAAAAGAGGGGCTCTGGGGGTGTCCTTGGGAGCCTCACGTGTGCCGGGGCGGTGGGATTCCTGCCTGCGCTCGCTTTGTTACCATGTGCGATCTCCAGCCCGTTGTACCTTTTTTCTACAGATATAAACACAGCTTGTCAGTTTGTTGTTTGTGTGCATTCCACAGAACAATCTGGCATGGTTGATTTTGTTACGGCACCTAAGATTTTATTGTCCAGAGCCAGTATTCACTCTTCTACTCTGCTCTGTGGAGAGGTGAGGAGGAGGAGGGGTTTCGCTGCAGCTCGACTCGCTCCCTCTGCTCACGTCACCCCTCTCCAGAGCAGTCGTGCTTTGGGTGATGGCTTGTTTCGGTTGACCCAAACGAGCGCCCCGGCTACACCGCCCGCTCCCCTGCGGCTGGGACACCGAGGCCTGGCTGCAGGGGCTTTCTGCACCCCTGCGAGGTGTCTCGCTGCGACAGATTTGCTATTCTGTATTTTTATTTAATTACTTACTTTTACAGCTCTTCATATAAATCTAATTATCCATCTGTTATGCTACATTATGGCACTGCAGCTCACCTGTTTTTTTTCCTGTTCCAAAATATTAGCTGCTTTAGCCTTGCCCTCCCTGAGCTTCGGCGAGCCGGGTCCCCTCCCCATGGGGCTTCCGATGGCTCTCAGCCCGGCCACGCTGCAAGAAGTAGCTCTGCTCCACGCTTCCAGCTCAAAATTGCTGTGACTGCAAAGGGCCAGAAACTCACATTAGGTAATTCCCACTTACATCGTGTATCTGAGAGCAGAGTTTGCCCCGATTAAACCCGATGTCAGTGCGTCCCCAGGGAGCTCGGGGCTTGGCCGTAATGGGACATCATAGCTCTCCCATGTTGAGCAGGGTCATTGCAGGGCTCATAAGAAGCTGAACTGTCTCTTGCTGGTGTCTGGGACGCAGATATATGGTCGATGGCAAGCCAAGGTTCCCCCAGCTTTTCCCAGGCAGTCTTCCATGCTATTTCTGCATCTCTGGGGTGACTCATGCTCCCTCAGTTTAAGTACCACATTAGCCCATCAAAATCACAGAATCACGTACTCAGCTCCAACTTATTCTCTGCAGTTCTATTCCTCCTCTTAGCAACAAATACTCAATAACCTAATTGCTCATTAAAAACCATACTTGCATCTATGTAATCCATTATGTCACGTTGAGACGTGTTGCTCTCACAGGGATGCTGCTGCTCCCCCGCTACTGCGATGAGCGCCTGGCTTGGTAGAAAGTGAGAAGGCAGCATTGCATTGAAGTGGAGATTTTCATCTTCTCGGGGTTTTTTTTATGTCTCTCCTATATTCTGTGCCTTTGAACATCTAACATCTCTTTTATGCTTCACATCTTTCATATGAAATTGTTGTATTGTGTTGCCTATTGAAACCTAGTTTTCCTTTTGTCAGGTTTTCCCCCCTCACCCCTGCTTTCTTCTTTGCTGTATTTTGATCGGCACAACTACTTAGGGCTCCATTTTTCTGGGTGGTTTTTAATCTCCTTAAGTTGTAGCTCTGAAGGCCTTTGTCTGTGATAAACTCAGGTTTGAGCTGATGCTCAGAGAAGAAGCTTTCTAGGCCACTTCTGCTGCATGCGGACCTCAGTGGGGGCTTTGGGGGTATCTGTGCTGCATCCCTCCTTCTAACTCCGAATAGTTACAGGCAGTGTTGTTGGGGTTATTTTATTATTACCCTGTACATCTCATATTGTGCATGCAAATGTCCTTTTCGATAGCATGGGAGTCTGCAATAACGGAAAGCCTCTGTGTTAAATATGTATTTTTGTAAGAGATCCACCAACCCTGCACTTCAGCATCATTTGCTGGCATCCCATGGCAGAGCCACGGTGGTTGTTTCAGAGAATGAGGAGGCTGCAGAATTGTTCGCATTGAGTTGTTCCAGTTACCCATCTCTTAAGAACAAAGTTTGGAAGGAGACGCTGTCAACTGGTGTGTACCTGGGAGGCTGTGGGTTCAGAACTGGCTGGGCTCACTGCAGCCGCTCAGCCGTTTCCGACGGGGATTGTCCATGCCATAGCCAGTGCTCTGAATCCAACAGGAAAACATATCCTGCCCATGTGTCTCTTCTCACTTGGACTATTTGAATGCATTTTTGGGTTTTTATCTTAAACCTACAATCTAAAATTCAGTCGTGCAAGTATTAACGAGCTGCTGATCATCCTGCCTCTTTTTTCTGCCCTTACTCAGAGTCTCAGATTTACAGCTATAGTTTGGGCTGGAATTACTGAATTCCAGTCAAACCTTTAAACGTGGACATTGTAATGATCAGTTTTATCCCTCTATCTATTATTTGTCAGGTAATTTTACCACTTACTTACAAGAGCTGTCAGAAATCCTCCAAATACAGAGGCCTCTGAAAAAGTTGTTGGCCTTTTCATGTGTGACCCTGCTTCTATTGCTTTTGGTTTCCAGGACTCACTAAGATGACCTTTTCCATCACCTTTCAAATTCTTACCCAGGTGTGATGGTTTGAGAGGCACAAGAAACCAGGCAAGGCTTGGAGCTGTAATGCCATCATAGGCACATTTCAGTCCCGAGCCACTTCAGTCTCCTGCGAGCAAAGCATCGGTGCTCTCTCATTTTCTTCGTTAAAAGATTTTGGAGTGAAAACTGTGGAGGGGGATGGAGGGAGAGGGAGGGCAAGGTAAGCCATGCTGCCTTGCTGCCTGTTTCTGATCCTCAGGTTATAGCACAAGCTAAATAGACTATACTAAATTTTTTAGGCTGTTTCACAGACTTACAGACTTTGATCCCCAGCTTTGATTTCCCACGTGGCATTGCAGACCGCTGGTTCTGACGAGAGAAGAGACCCATTAAGTCCTGTCTAGCCCGGTGATTATCATGCCTTTTCACCGTCATGACGGGCTTTCATCCAAGCAGGAGCTTTCCAGACTTACCTCCATGTGCCCTGGGGAGGATGCTGGCATAGCTCAGCAGCCACGAGAGTGGGTGTGCGGCTGCAGCAGGACACGCTCCAGCCAGGGCACAAGTGCTGTGCTCAGCACCCTGCTCCTGCCAGGCACGAGCGTCCCCTCCACTGCACTCCCCATTCTCATCTCTTTTTGGCCTTTCTCTACGTGGCTTCAGCAGGATGCTCAGAGTAAGGAGGTGACCCCCTTTTTTTTTTTCCTAGGGTCTCATGTGGTTTGTACAACAAGCAGGCCAAGAAATAAATATTCTGTGTGTCTCCTTGCCGGAGCAGTAAAGATGAGGGCATTTGCCTGCCTGCCCCGCTCTGTGCTTCTGAGTCCCCAGGCCCCTCTGTACCACATCGCTTTCCTTTTTTTTTTTTTAAATTTAAATCTAATTTTGCTGCTGTATTGCAGGTTCCCACCTAACTCAAGAGCCACTGTTGCCTCAGGGCTGTGTTGCTGCTTCTCAGTCTTCCCACACCCCTCACATGTGCAGCCTGGAAAAACTTTGAGAAGTCTCTCCTAAATTTGTGCACATGTACTTGGGGTCATCCTAGGAGGAATAGGGTAAGGGTGTCTTTTAACGGGTGGTACTCTTAAAAAAAATCCCTTCTTCAGCAAAACAGGAGTTGCTTCCATGTAATGAGTTTGCCACTGAAAATGGCAAAGGAGAAGCCCGTGCTGGATTTTCAGGAGCAACAGCTGCATCCCCCATGCTGGTGCTGCTCCTTAGCATGCCCGAAACAATGTCCAGGGAGAAATGGCAGCCACCCCACAGCAGGTCCCTAACAGCCCAACAGCAAGGTGAGGGGGAATTGGAGTGTGTGAGGAGGCTGTTTGGAGGGCTCTGATCCCAGCTTGTGAGACCACGTCTCCTCCAGGAAGCCTCCATCGTGCTGGTGGGTCCTCTGGCTGGTCATCCCTGACCTAAGGTCTTGCTGCTTCCACAAAGAGCTTTAATGGAAGAAAAAAAAAAGAAGAAGGGTGCAAACATCCTGACCTGGCAGCTTGTGGAAGATGCTGGGTCCCATCTCTGCCTTCACCACCCGCCCAAGGCAGGACCTGCCACTGGTCACCAGGGCACTGCGGCAGCTTAATTTCAATTGTACTCCGATAGCGCTGATCACAGTGCGTCAGCCCTTGTTTTTATTACTTTTCCTCCCCTCTCTGTGCGCTGTTGAGGCTTGTGGTGTTCTGGCAAACAAGCCTTGACTGTAATAATTTCTGGCCCCTTGTGGGAAGTTGTAACTCCAACGCAGTGAAATATAAACTGGCAGAAAATGGAGTGTTTCCTTCTGCCGTTGTGAGCTGCAGCAGGCAGGCTCAAATGGAGGTTTTCTGTTGGTTTTCCCTCCCCTGCTTTTGTTTTTTTCCCCCCTCTCCACCAAAGGTCATGGTCACCCTCCTCCAGCCACTGAGAAGGAAACATGCTGGGCTGATGAAATGGCACATTAAATTTGTGCTCGGCAAAGTCACAACTCCAGGAGCTTTGGAAGGAGGCAGCAGTGGGAAACATAAATGTTGTTTGTCTTGTGGTCAAAATGGTGCATCTTGAGTGCTGCTGTGTACTTGCGATGGTGTGGGTGGCAGCCCCGTCACTGCTAGGTGAGCCTCTGCAGAGGTCCCTGGGAGTGGTGGGGAGAAGAAGGGAGGTCTGCAGGCAGCAGGGACATCTTGAGTTGGATGGAGGATCAGCCTGAGTTGGGATTTGAAAGCACAGACCGTGGTCTACACCCTGGGAAAGAGGGTATTGTCTCCAGGACCCATATCGAGAGGGTCTGGTGGTCCGTGCCCAGAGCTGTTCAGTGGTTCTCTCACGGTCTGGGGTGGATGGCCTGTCAGGAAGTTCAGGAACTTCTGCTGAAGAACAAAGCCCACCTTGCAAGGGACAGAGCTTTTTCAGGAGCTGCTCAGGGATGACGGTTGGGCACCTGTGGGCAGTAGAGATTCCTGCTGGTCTCCCTGAGCTCTTCACCCCTGCTCAACGCATCTTGGCCAGCATGAACACCAGCAGCGTCCCTGTTAACCACAGCCCCTCCCAGCACCCAGGCGGTTTCTTGCATGGATCAATCACGATGAGCTTGTACCCAGACTTGTTTTCTACTCTTCAGGAACAGAATGAGAGAGAGATGGATGTGATGGACGTGGGCAATGTGACTGGGAGGCACAAGGACCTCAGACCTATGGTGAAGGCCACATCTGAAGGGGATGGGGTGTGACCCTGAAGTCGGAGTGGGTCCTCCCAGGGCAGACTGGGGCTGTTTAGCACACGGGTGTCGCTCTTGGGAAGCTGCTTGAACCCGAGCATGGCACTTGTGTCAAGTCCCCATAGCCTTATGGCTGTTCCTCACCCAGGTTTGAGGCTGGTTAATCTCATCCATTGAGCGCACCCAAATCTCTGCCATCACTGTAGCATCACAGGATGTCATCCCAGCCTGTGTTCCGTTCTTGTCCCAGCCTCAGAGTTTTATTCCAGCAAATTTTGCTGCTGGTGCCACCCTCCCCTTATGCAGGTTAGCACAGGTTGAATTTCCCATGCAAGCACTCCACAGCCTGTCTCATTGTATTTATTTTGTCCAGGCTACTCTTCCCTGGGCTTGACAGTGTAATTTGTACAGATTTGTGCTGAGTTTTCCAAACCTTCAAGAGAGCTTTTTTGTTAGTGTGAAGCCAGGACAGTAGAGACATTAAACAACAGAAACATTGAGAAGTGAGCAGCACACTTACCATCCAGGAAGGCTTCCTAACCTCTAGAGGTGCTCCTTGGCAAAAACTCCATGGTTCAGAGATTTTAATTAGATCTAATCCTCCAGGTGACCAGCCAAGCATTGAAAGGCATACCAATTTTTCAGTTGCATCCTTTGCTGTAAGAGTTTTTATTATTTATTTTAGATAGATGTGACAAAAGAGCTTGGATATCCCAAACATAACATTTTCCTTGAGTGACACTAAGAGGTCTCCAGCATAAGAGATTGTTCTCTCAGTGCAGTTATACTCAGAAAAGTCCCTGCCTGCAAGCTTGTTACTCTGGTCTCCTTTACCTGGAGTGACTTGCATGTGAAATTTGGTCAGGTTTTAGGATCAGAAGTTGTATTTTCTGATTGTCAGAGTTGCCAGCTCCTCCTTGGGGTCTGGAAATGCAGCTGGGGTTTCTTTGCCTCTCATTCACACCGGTTATGGAGCCGTGGCTTTGAAAACATGCCTGACAGCATGGCTGATGATGTGCCAGGCAAAACCGTACCTCTGCACTGTGACTTCCCCTAGAAAAGCTCCAAGCAGAAACAAACACAACCCAACCGTACACAGACAAAGGCAGAGACCAAAGCTGTCATTGCTGGAAAAAACCTCTTCTTCCCCTCCTGCCTGGTTTGCAGTGGAGCTTGTCACAGCGGGAAGGCTATGTTTGTGCATCTCCTGTAGTGGCTGGGTGGTTTTGGAGATGCGCAGGGCTCTGATCACAGCCCGTGGCTCTGCTCATGGTGCCTAGCCTCTGCAGGAGAAGGTTTCATGCTGTCGTGGTGAGCGTGGCTGTGCTCAGCCATCCCAGCTTGAGCACTGGCTGTGCCCAACTCACTGCCAAGGGCACCTTCAGCGACCCTGGGACATGTATTGCTTCTCACTGCTGCGTTTCCTTGCTGCCTTCGGGGTGTTGCGTCTCTGGACTCCCAAAGGAGTCTAATCACAAGCCCAGCATATGTCTGGCTTATATATTCATCTGGATTGAAAGGAGGTGCAGGATTTGTTCACTTCTGTAGGGCAGATGTTCGTTATCTCTGGCTCTTTGGAGGCCAGGGTCACACTTAGCACCTTTCTGCCTGCTGAGGTATGTTTGACGGGTCTTCAGCCAACCCCTGGGTGCTCTCGGAGCTGTTTGTCTTCCATCCCACCATTGTACTCTTCCTGTCTTTGCCCTGAGAGAAGTTGCTGGGGCTGGACAGGGTGCTGTGATGCTGCGGGGCTGCAGCACCGTCCCTGGCTGGAGGGGCCATGGCTGTCCGTGTGACTGCAGGTATGGCTGGAGGTGAGAGCAGTGATTGTCATCTGGGAGACAACTGCCTTGGGTCTAGGGGCTGCAAGGGGCAGCTGCAGGTTTTGGCGCTCATGCTGTTTGCCTGCATCGACCCCTGATTCTCCAGGCCATCAGAGATGCCATCGCTGCTCTGCACAAAGAAGGGGTTGGCCACCTGGGTCATTTCCCACCATGCTGAGGTGGAAAGTAACATCCTGTTGCTGCAGGAAAAGACTCTGCTGCACCTGTTGACATGGTGAGGGATAAACACATCTTGGTACGTGCATCAGGTCCCACCTGGACCCAGGCACTACCAGAAGCTGGTTTGCTCCCAGGGATGCCGGGGCTGCCGCAGCGCCTGCACATGGGGATCTGAGGGCACACGTGTGGACTGCGCTGTGAAAAATCTCTTCTGCAGGAGGATCCTGAAGCTCCTGGGTTTGTTCTTTCTCCTTCCTGCCCTGTCCGGGCAGATCACTGATGTCTCCCTCCTCGGCAGGGTGCCTGTGCCGGGGCTCTGCCTGGGTGCCTGCCACAGCAAGTAGGTGAGGAAGGAGAAATCAAAGGTGGCTTTCAACAGAACCCCTTCTCCTGCCTTGAGGTCAGCTTGGTAATTGCAGTTGGGAACCCACACACTAGATCTGCCGCCTCTGAGCCGTGGGTGACTCCTAATGGTGTGAGAAGCAAAGCCTGGATGGAGAAGGGAGGGGTGGGTTGACATGAGCTTAGTGTTCTGCTGTAGTTCTGGGAGCCATGGGTTTAATTCAAAGCTGCTCCCTGCCCAAGTCCATTTGTCTTCTGTTTTTGTTTTTTTATGACCCTGTCTGCCTCTGTCTCTCTTATTTCTTGGATGATGCTTGGCACTGGCTGCTCCAGCAGTTTTCTGGTAGCGGTAAGAGCTGTGGGTGTTTTGCTGTAGCAGGGATGCATGACCTTTGTCTGGCTGCAGTGCAATTGCTGCTTCAAACTCGAGCAAAGGCTGAAGTGCTGGAGCTGTTCCTCAGAGCGTGAGAGACCTGGGATCAGGGAATGTAGACAGCCGGTACGTTGTGCTCCAACAGTGAAAGTGCTGCCAAAGAGGGAGCAGCCTGTAGCATCTAACCTCTCCGACACCTTCCAAGATGTACTAGAAGTGGGTTTGCAAAGTGTCTGTGTGGCCGAGGTGCCCCTACCCGGGCAGCCGGTACCCGGGGCCAGTGCGGACCATGGGTCAGCTTGTCTGTGTCTGCCTGGGGCAGCTGTTCACATCCAGACCTGAAATTTTATCCTGGTTCTTGCAGACAGAAGAATGCATTTAGCCATTTATAGTCCTTGGAGAAAAGTACTTCAAGCAGGAGACGTGTGGGTGGTGAGACTGGGTGTAATTTGTGATTCAGAGGCGCCGGGGACAAGCAGGACCTACCTCCAGGTGAGCTGGAGGCCGGTGCTGCAGCACAGGAGCGTTTAAATAAATCAGCATGTTAACAGCAAGCAAGGAGCAGGTGAGAGGGGGAAAGTGAGAGCTGAAATAAAAGGCTATTAAGGAATAGATGTGATGCAAAGCAAGATGATTAGTAACTGTGAGGGAAACACAGGGCAGGGCTCCTTGCCAGGGGAAGACGGGTAGGACGTGGGCACGTGGTGGGTGGTGTGGATGGCCCAGCGTGCCCTTCCCTAGCCCCGCTGCCACTGCTTCAGGCTGCATCGGTTGTGTGCTGTGTTTGAGGTGCTCTGTAGGGCTTTGCACCTTCCCATAACCGTGAACTGCGGTCGGTGGGAGCTGGGGGGTTTGCTCTGGGGTCAGGCTGGATTGACCCTCGTCCGTATCTGCTGCAGGGTGCTGCCCCCGACAGACCCGCAGTCCCTCCCACGCTGTTGGTGACCTGCCTTTTGCTTTTTTCCCTGCAGCAACCCCAAAGTCCAGATAGAAGCAATCGAGGGGGGTGCGCTGCAGAAGCTCCTGGTTATTCTGGCTACAGAACAACCTCTGGCTGTCAAGAAGAAGGTGAGTGAGTGGAGGCGCATCTCTGGATAAAGCTGTTTTTTGTGCTGAACTCTATTAAGTGCTCCCTGGGACATTGCCGACATTGTGAGAGTGTGGGACCCTGCGCTGCTCCCCTTGCTGGGTGGGCTTTGCTCCCCAGGGGTGCAGGAGAGTGACATTGGGTGCTGGACCTCCCCCAGCAGCCCTGGCTGGCCGGTGCCCACCAGCCTCCCGGCACTGTGGGTCTCGTCCCCCCTGCCAGCAGCAGCCCGCACGGCAGCTCTGCCAGCCCCCCCAGGGACAGGGCTCAGTGCTGCGGCTCCTCCCGGAGGAGAGGCGACAGTCCCCGTGGCAGGCGTAACAATCAGAGGCTAACAACCACCAGAGCTGACGTTTGGGAAGAACTAATTGCTGGAGCCAGCCCTGTGTCCTGCCTTTGGTGGTGGCTTTGGAGCTGAGAGCCCCCAGCCAAATGTGCAGCACTGTCTGTCGGGGTGGGGGCTTCCTCGACGCCTCCCTTCCTCCCTCCTCACCGTAATCCCTGGAGCATGAGATCTCATTACCCTCGCTTTAGCGTGTGATGCTGCCTCTGTTCATGGGCCATAAAATTATCTGGCTGCTCCCGAAAACCCAGCCCCACCATTTAACGCAGTGACCTCCTGTGAGAGGGGGTTCGGCGGAGCAAGGGAACCACCAGCTCTTTTGTTCATCTTTAATGCACCCGCTGGTATGCAAACAGCAGTGTGTTGCCAGTGTTTTAACAAGCTCCCACAAACGTGTTCCCCTTTAGTCCATGGTAGGAGTCTTCCAGTGAGTGAAGGGCACAGGGGAATCCCTTTGCTTTTGGCCACGGGTGTGAGGAGGTGGAGTAGTGCACCACGGGACATTCCGTGCTCAGAAACTCCTCCCAGGAGTGCCTGTGGCTCAGTCTGGAGCTCGTTTTGGGTGGGGAGGGAGGGCTGAGCATGCAGAGGTCCTCGCCAGCATCACTTGAACCCTGGGTAGTGGGTGCAGGACGGTTCTTTCCAGAAAGCCTGAACATGTCCCACTGGCAGCCCCTGGAAAGAGTGAGAGGGATGAGCTCAGTACTGCCGTTTTCCTGTGTGGCCATATGAGAGCCTCCGAGGGTTGAACCCCCTTTTCCAGGAGGACAGAGACTTATAATTTCCAGTTCCTATGCCGTGTAAAGTCTCCTGTCTCTCTCCAGGCCAGGGTCCCAAGGACAGGTCGGTGCTCCAGCCCGTTCCCACACAGGGCAGCAGCCCCACAGCTCTTGCTCCGGTGGGTTTTCCACCCCAGCACTCACAGTGGTGTGCAGCAGCGAGGCCAAAAGTGCATTTCTTCCCTCCCCCATCTTTTGGCCTATGGTTAAAAAAGGAGATGGAAACATCCTCCAATTCACCAGCGGCAACTCGTAAGATGGAAAATAGAAACAAACGGGACTGGGGAAGACATGGCTGTCAGCTCGGATCTGTCCGCAGAGAGCGGGGATGCACGGTCCGCCTCGGTGTGCGAGGAGCAGGCTCTGCTCGCTGGCAGGCACCCAGAGGAGCGTCCCCGTCCCTCTGCCCTGCCCCGGGCAGCGTCAGCCCGGCCCTTCTGCAAACCCACTGTCAAAACCAGACGAGTGGCCCCTCATTGCCTCCTGGCTGTTAACCCTGTGCCACTCAGGGCCCAGGAGGCAAGGCTGGGTGTGCCGGTGTCTCTCGCTGGTGGTGTGTGATGCTGCACATGACAGACCCTGTTTTGGGCTGTGTCCTGGGAAACATCATGGTCTTGTCCTTTGGCTGTGTGGGTGCAAGGGAGAGGGCATTCCCCAGGTGTTCAAATCACCTGGAGAGCAAATCCTGTGAGGAGAGATTGAAGGAGCTGGGACTGTTCAGTGTGAGGAGGAGAAGGCTGAGGGGAGACCTCATCACTCTCTACAGCTCCCTGAAAGGACGTTGTAGAGAGGTTGGTGCTGGTCTCTTCTCACAGGGAATTAGAGACAGAACAAGGGGGAACGGCTTTAAACTGCAACAGGGGAGGTTCAGACTGGACATGAGGAAAAAATTTTTCACAGAAAGAGTGGTCAGAGAGTGGAATAGGCTGCCCAGGGAGGGGGTGGAGTCACCATCCCTGGACGTGTTTAAGGGTCGTTTGGATGAGATGTTGGGGGATGTGGTGTAGGGGAGAACTTTGTAGAGTAGGGCTGATGGTTGGACGCGATGATCCCAAGGGTCTTTTCCAACCTGAATGATTCTGTGATTCTGTGATCTCATCCTGTGCTGCACGGTGCTGGCCAACCTTCGCCCCGTCCTTATCCCGTAGCCGGGCTCTGTACCGAGGGCCGGTGGGGGCAAACTGCGAGGAGAAGTGAAGGCGTTGGGTCTGTTCAGGTGCTGGCCACAGGTCCCTCTGGGTTATTGTTCTAGCAAACACGGTGACAGTCTGGGTTGGAGTTTCGGTGGAAGTCACCCAATTTTGGACAGCCTCACAGCACCGGGGAGGGCTGGGATCAGGAGAAAAGGGGACTCTTGGAGATGCCCCTCAGCAAGGAGAGGTTTGAATGCATCTGCTGGGGAGCTCCACACCGATGAGTTGGAGGGTGTTTCTCCTGTCCCCGTGGGATGCCATGAAGAGGCTGCGCCAAATGTGGTGGCTGTGGCCACCGTGCTGATGGACCTCTCTCCATGCCAGGCTCTCTTCGCACTGTCCTCCATGCTGAGACACTTCCCCTACGCCCAGCAGCAGTTCCTCAAGCTGGGCGGCCTCCAGGTCCTCAGGAGCCTCTTCAGGCAGAAGGGGATGGAGACCCTCCACGTCCGTGTGGTGACACTCCTCTACGACCTCATTGTGGAGAAGGTGAGGAGCTGGGAGGGAGGGGACTGGACCCGGCCAGGCACTCCCCACCTTCACCCCCTCACCGAGCCAAAGGGGCTGTCAAGCATCCTCACAGGACGAGGGTGAGGAGAGGCCGACCCAGCATTGGTGCTGGTCTGTGCTCTTGGGATGAGTCCCCTCCAGCCCACAGGCCACTGCAGCAGCAGACAAATGCCTGGGAGAGCCCAGAGCCAGCTTAAATTTTTATTTTTCATTAAACCACCATCGTTGTTTCCACCTGAGGGTGTTTAAATTACAAAATGGCAAGGACCTGAGTGAGGAAAATAGGCACTGGACTGCGGTAAGCTTGGCTGTGGCTGCCAGCCAAGTGCCCGGGGACCAGCCGCCGCTGCCGTGGCCCTGCCTGCTGGAGAGGCCTTGCCTGCCTGCACGTCCCTTGCTGGAGCCAAGCCTGCAACGTTAAGTGTTTTATTTTCAAATACCTTGGATTACGGCTGTAAATGTCAGTTTAAAACCCATCTTTCCTTGCCATTGCGTGTTGTTTAGTCTGTGTGTTTCTCTTACTCTAGAGAATGGAAATTAAATCCACTTTCACTCAGTTTATAGCCAATTTGCCCTGCAGATTATTACTGCTGTAATACTTGGGTTTCAGGCACCGCAGAGCAACGTCTGTGTTTTAAAAGAGTTGTTTTCCAGGAGACTTCATAAAGGTGCAAATTATTTTAGCGGGTCTGAAATCTTATCATGTGCTGGCTCTAATGCACAGCGATGCTGTCTGTCTGCTCGCATGGAAAGGGAGCGTGTGTGGGCATTTTACCTGAACCGTTCCCGTTCGCTCCTGCTGCACATTTCACAGCCGCCCCTCCAGCAGCCCTCTCTGTTCCCAGCTCTGCTGTGGCTGGGGGCAGTCCGCAGCCTGGCAGATTCTCAGGTTTATGTTAAATCAATGACTCTTCGCTGCCCTCCGGGCTGGGAATGCCGTGTATCAATCCCAGCCCCATCATGGAGGATGGGAGAGCCCTTGGTGCCTGGTGGGGCGCAGGGCTGGTGTGAGCCGGGGTGGCAGGTCTGGGCTGGATGACGCAGTCAGATGGGTTGGTTTGAAAATCATAAACTACCATTGGCAGCTCTCTGTGCTGAAGCACAAATTTCCGGGGCTCTGAACAGCTTTTTCTGCTGCTTTCCTTCCTTTTTACCCCAAATCCTTCATGGCCAGTGGGGTTTTAGCCCTCTCAGGGGACCGGGAGAGGGGAGGTCCCCTCGGCGTTGTCCCTCCTTGTCCCCGCTGTGTCCTGCAAATCAGTATGACCAAGCTCCTGGCACCCCGGGGGACAGCAGGAGGCCGTTGCCAAGCTGATGAGCAGGTCAGGGAAGATGTTATGGCCGCCCTCAGGGACCCAAGTGGCCCCCAGGGATCAGGTTGTCTGGTTGCTTCTTGCAGCAGCTCCTGGGCACGCTGGCTGCCCTCCCCCTTCCCCAGGGCTGGATTTCTGCTCCGCAGCCCCTAGGAAGCCCTCGGCTCCCTTCAGCAGGCCGAGGCGAGCAGCCCTGTGTTACACAGAACTCATTAGTGAAGCACAGACATAGTAATTAGCACAGAGGGCCGCCAGCCAAGCCGTGAGGATCCACTGGGGGAATGGAGCCTGTTTGGGGAATTTCACGCTATCGACAGCCGCTCCACCACAGGCTGTCGGGGTGGTGGTGGGAGGTTTCCCTTCCTCCCCCTGGCCCTGGTGCCACTTGGGGCAGGTCTCTCTCGCTGGGAAGGGAGCTGGCAGCCCTGCCTGCCCCGGGACCCATGGGCACCTTTCTGCTCTCAGCACCGTCCCTGCAGAATTTCAGTATTGGGGGTTTTCTGGACCAGGCTGGGAGGGGAAGGTCTGGCTGTGGCTGGAGGAGACTCAGATCTCCATCCCTTCTGTAAGAGCAGCACGAAGCCAAGTGGTGATGTTGTTAGGTGCTGAAGGAGCCTGTCCAGCAGCCCAGAGCAGCAGACCCAGAGACTTTACAGGTCTTCTGCTGAACGTCTTTCCCCTTGAGTCCCCTTTCAGGGCTGCGTGATCCTTAAAGCCCTGGCCACCGAGAGTTTTCCAGGGTGGGCAGCCAGCCCCTGTGGCCCACTTGATGCCCAGGCAACAGGGAACCAGGACACAAGCTCCTCTTGGTTTTCTGTTGCAAGCCACCTTCCAAGGCAGGTGTTACGGGTGTGCGTCCTCCTCTCCACAGAATCATCTAGGTTGGAAAGGACCTTGAAGATCATCTAGTCCAAGCGTTAAATGTGTAACCTCATGGGAGCAGTTGCTCTCTGATAGGGATATTAATCCATGTTCCACCACTTCCCACAGATGCTGCTTGAGGACTCACAGCACGGAGATCAAATGGCTGAGAAAATCCAGCAGTACCGGCAGGTCAAGCTGGTGCCGGCAGTGGTGGAGCAGGACTGGTGCGTAGTCGTTTCCAACCTGCTGGCCATGCCAGAGCACGACAGTCGGGAGAAGGTCCTCAAGATGGTCGGGGTGCTGATGGCCTTCTGCAGGGAGCGCTACCGGGGGGACCAGGCCCTCAGCACCACCCTCAGCCTCCTGCGCAGCGAGTACGAGGAGCTGGCGGCAGAGGAGCAGAGGGAGGGTGACAAGGACGGCTATTTCAAGGAACTCCTTGGCTCTGTAAATACCATCATTCAGGAATTAAGATGAAAATAGCTGTAGATTCAGTTCAATGCCAGATAATCGAGGGCAACAGCGTGAGTTTTGATGGCACAGTTGTAAATGCACTTTTGAATAAACTGCTGGACTGAATGAGATCCCACCACTGGGTGAGTGTGCCAACAGCTTCGTTATTAAAACACGCGGGTTTGGGGGCACGTCTTCTTTTGCATGGGGTACTGCTGGAAGAACAGAGGTGTATACCTTAGGGGGGATGAGGTGGAGTCTCAGTTTACGCTGCCTCCAACCATGGTACTTTATGAGTGTTCTCAGTCTGTCTGCAGGATGATTTGGGGTGGGAAGGACTGAGGGATGTGGGACTGTCCTTGTTAAGCAGCTCTGCTGCACAAAGGGAAGCGTTTGCTCCCGCGGCTCTGATCTGCCTTTGTTCTTGCCTGGCGATGACCCACGGTGTCTGTGATCTTTTATTTGCTTCTGTATAATGTGTCTCTGCACTCAGGCAGCACCGTTGGCCTTTGGATTGTTTTGTGCTTGTACGGGAGGACTGAGTGTTGTTTCCTTGTAAGGGTGGAGGGGCTCTCTGGAGGTCTCTAACCCAGCCTTGGCTCGGGGCAGGACTAGCCCTGGGTTGTGGGGCTGTGACCACCCCCCAGCTCCACCACCCCTCTGGGTAGGTCCTGTGACTCCACCATGGCAGCTCCTGCGGCCCCTCTCTGCTCGGGGACCAGCCGTGGCCAGTGCTCTGGGCTCAGAACACCCGCTGTGGCACGGCCATGGCACCGCCCCTGCCATCGCAGGGCTACCCAGCTGGGGAGCCACTCTTTGCCCTACAGCAAACCACTGAGGCTTTCTGCTTGCGTTGTTCTTGCCTTCGGAGATGGCTTCCAAGACAATCTCTCGGCCAAGGCTTTTCCACCCATGCTGTGCAGCACGCTCTCCTTGCCGGGCTGGGCTGGGCATCTCCCTTCACAGGTCCTCCAGTTGCAGCCTCTCTGCTCTTCCCTTGAGGCTCAGGTGCCCTCCCCCCGCCATGAACCTCCTTTGGTGTCTTCCTCACACTGCGTGGGCCATTGGGGAGGATGTTCTGCCTTCTCCTCCTCGGGCTGATTCTCCCACCCCACATTGTCCTTCCTCAGGCAGCGCGATGAGAGGCGAAGGCAGGGCGAGCGTTGGGACACCCCAGTGTCAGGCTGCCAAGCTTTGGGCTGCGGAGCGACGCGGGGGCTGCTGGCACCCCGCACCACGCAGGCCCCGCTCCCGGCGCTGGAGCAGGCGATTATTTATAATTCCTGTACTCACTTGCAGAATTGCTTTCTGGCAATAACAGGTATTTCAATCACCGCTACTCCTGCCGCCGGCTTAATGGGACCCAGGGGCTGCAGCACCAACGTTACCAACACAAGTGGAGAAAAATAAATTAAGGAAAAAAGCCCGGCTGGTCCCCCACCATCCCCCCGGCCCTGAGCCGGGGCCAGCGCAGCCTCGCGGGGCTTTGCC
The DNA here is from genome assembly GCF_047716275.1 of Strix uralensis. NCBI lineage: Eukaryota > Metazoa > Chordata > Aves > Strigiformes > Strigidae > Strix > Strix uralensis. Next base: position 4,529,817 of record NC_133985.1, read on the forward strand.
ACCGCCAGTGATGTGCCCACACAGCCAACGACACTGGGGCTTTGCGAGGGGCTGTGTGATTTATCCCCCCGCTGCTCATCCGGGCAAGCAGCTCCCCGCAGCCAGCGCAGCCTGGCAGGCGATCGATTGGGCTATTTCAAGGCTATTAGCCCTTCTTGATGCTAAAATACTTCTGGCTACCGCTTACAGCATGTCAGTTGTTGTCACTGTTAAGTAGCAGAGCTAATTATAAACATTGATTTTTTTTTTTTGGTCCTTCTCTTTTTGGGTTTCGATTCAGGCTGTTTTGTTAGGATTAAAAATGATTTTTCTTTTCTTTTTTTTTTTTTTTCCTGAAGTGCATTTCCCAGCCAGTCCTGCCAGGGTTTTGCTTTGTAGGTTAGAAAAAAACACCCATATCTCTGATGTCAGTGGCCAGGGTGAGCTTGGGAAGAGGCTTGTCTGTGCAAAGTGAACCCCCAGGGAGATGCCGTGGGGAAGGGGGTCTCCAGCCGGGGAGCAGAGCTGACACACGAGGTATCAGAGCACGGATTTCTTCAGCCCTGCCTGGCCTCATTGCTGTTTCACAGCTGGATTTAATTGAGGTAGGGAAGGTTTAACACCTGTGTAAGGGCTGAGCAGGGAGAAAACCAGCAGCAGCAGCGACTGGGCTGGACCAACCCTCTCCCTGTTCAACCCCCGAAGTCAAAGCTCCACTCCCTAATCCTAAAAGTCTTAAAAAAAGGCAAAGTTTCTGACAGCATTGCATTTGCTAGGGGCCACCACACGTGGCACCCCCAGCTGCTCCCCACAGGCCGCAGGGGCTGGCACGGGGAGGGGGAAGTGCTGGCGGCTGGTGTTTGCTGCTCTTATCCCCCGCCGCGGGTGGGTCCTGCGCTGCGGCAGAGCACGGTGCCCGCAAACCGGGAGGGTCACACATAATGTTAAAGGAGAGAAGAGAAAAAAATTTAAAAAAAAATCCTGGCCTTGCTTATCACAAGCCGTTTGGCAGCTCACTGAAGACACTTGCAGTGCAAAGGTTTTTTGAGGCCCTTTGACCCTGCTGCTCTTCAGTGACCTTTGCATCCAGCAGCTGTGGCCAAACCCCCCGGGCAGCGCTGGAACCGTGCTGCCCCTCGACCCCGGGGCAAAGGCATTTTTGTAGAGCCAGTTGCCTTTGGGGGGGTGTGTTGCAGCCGTGAGCCCCTGCCCCCAGGAGGTCAGTCACTGGTGCCAAAGGCCATTTGGGCGCTTGCCCGGAGGCTTTGCTCTTGGTGGGGGCCAGGCTGTCAGGTGCGGGCACCCCCACGGCCCCAGCTGCTGGTTGTGTCAGGAGTGAGAGCCCTCCCTGCCCCCGTGGCTCCAGCCCTCGCCTCCTCCCGGCCATGGCGGGGTGGCTCCCTGTGGCTGGGGGGGTCCCGGCTGTGGGGTGCTGCCCAGGGCCGTGCTGTGCTGCTGCAGACCCCTGCTCCCAGTGCAGCTCCCTTTGGTGGTTGAACACAACATTAACACAAATTATCTGGAAATACTGAGCATCGTGTGTGTTAAATAAAATGCAGTGACCCAGGCAGCTCAGCTCTGGCAGGCTCCCCTCTCAGCAGAGCAGGCAGCCGGACACTCTCCCTCTCAGGTCCAACCCGCTGAGCCCCGTCCCCCCTTTACCAAAGTCAAGGCAGAGGAAGCCCTTCCTCCCCCCAGTGCCTGGACACCACGGGGATGGGCATGAGGCCAGGCAGGAGCAGCAGAGCTGGCGGTGACAGGCACTATGGGTGGCCCCACATGTCCCTGGAGGGTGGCGGAGAAGCGCAGGCGAGCACTGGGCTGATTCCCCCGTCCATAAATGCCAGCCCAGGCTGGTGTCCCCGCTAATGACAGGCTTGTTCCCAAATGGCGTTGCTGGTCCGCAGCCTGGAGTAATGGCAGGGCTTCTGCCCCGCTGTCTGCCTCTCCCTCGGCGGCTGCGGGCAGGACGGGGACAAGCCGTGCTCCCTGCGCCGCCGGCAGCTCGGGGCGTCGTGGGCACGTCCTGCTGTGGTGACTCAGGTCCTGCTGACCCCGATTCCTGCAGCGTGGCACGGCCCCTGCACCCACCACCATTCCCGCCACAGCAGCTCCCCCGCGCTGGGCACATGGTCCAGGCCTGGGGCAAGCAGGGACGGGAGGGCCCCGGGGCTGGGGGGGGGCAAATGGAGACCCCAGGCAGGGCTCAGCAGACCAGGCACCTCTGCGGGTCTGGGGGAGAGGAAGTGGGATAAAATCCTTGATTGTGGAGATAACGGGGGTCATCCCGCCCCTGTCCTCCCCCATCCCAGGTGGGCATTAAGCCGCAGCCTCTCTGGGCTGGCATCACACACGCGGCCAGGCCCGGAAGGGCGTTATTTCCCTTTGCACCCACAAAAGCCTCAGGAGGGTCCTGCTGGCTCAGCCTGAGCTCCCCCACCCCCAGATCCTGGCACGTGGTGGGCAGGGAGGGGGCTCGGCGCAGAGACCACAGGCTCTGCTTCCCCGGGATGCTCGCCAGCCTCCAAAATCCCAGCACAGGGAAGCCCTGAGCCTTCAGCGTGGGAGCAGCTGATGTACCTTAATGGATTTTTCCTTTTCGAACCCCTTTGTTGGGGGTTTTGAACCCACACGCCCCTCACCACCCACTCTGCCCTCCCAGGTAATTGCATATTTGAGGTTTGGCTGCCTCAGCTTGTGTTGAACCTGGCGCTTGCTGCTGCCCATCCTGCTATTAGACAATACAGCTCAGGGTGCTTCGCTCCCCTCTCCACACCCATCCCGTCCTCCCACCGGCGTCCCCCAGCCAGCCAGGAGAGCCCCCAGCCCCCAGCCCGGGGCCGGGCTCTGAGCCGGGCAGCAGCAAAGCTGGGGGGGGCGCTGAATGGAAAAGGCATTCGTTAAAGAGCATTAAACCTCGGCGCGAACCCTTCACACGCAATTAAAGCAGCATAAATTCAACGTGACTTGATTCACCGCTGAATTGAATTAAGAGCACTTGAAATTTGGAATAAGACTCTCTCCTGAGGATTTAATGTGGTTTCACTAATACACTTCAGGAGATAATGCGGGTTCATCTTCCTGAGCGTCCCTGCCCAGCCAGGTCCCCACTCCTGGGGCAGGCGGGAGGGCTGCTGGCCTGGGGCCCGGCCTCACTGGGCGCTGCCATCCCACAGCAGTGCAACAAAACCCCCAAATCCTTCCTGTTCAACAAATATTTTGGTGTATTTCGGGGGGTGACTGGGGAGCAGCCATGCCTGGCTCCCACCCACACACGCTGGCGGGCAGGGAGCTCCCACAGCCCTTCCCTGCCCGAGCTGCTGTGGGTCCCCTCCATCCCCAGCCCCGGGAGCCCCGTGATTTCTGCTCCGGTTAACGGGACAGCGGTGCCGAGCCGCAGGGGACGTGGGGGATGCAGCTGAGCAGCTTTCCCACCTTGTGCCCCCAAGGCTTTTACACCCTGACACGGCCATGCTCGCTCCCTCCCGGTGGAGCGTTCCCCTCCAGCAGCCGCAGCGGAGACCAACTGCACGAGCCTTTCCCCAGCGCTTAATTACATCAAGCAGTAATTACTGTAATTCTTTTCAATTGGCTCTCTAATAAAGTTACAGCTTCACTGGCGCCCGGACCCCCCTCGCTGTGCGGCGCAGCACCGCTGCCCTGAAGTGTGGCTGCCGGTTTCACACGTGAGGCTTTACCTGACACACCAAGATCAGCATATTTACAGTTTTTTTTGAACTACGGAGCCACTCGCTTGCGGGGCCTTGGGTCCGGCGCTGAACAAGCCGGGGGCCCCCCCCTTGCTGCTTCACTGGGGGCAACACGAGTAGAGCTGGTGCTGCTCCTGCGCCGGCTCCTTCCGAGGGGGCTTTGGGGTGGCTGTGAGGTGAGGAACTGCCGCTCTCTCCGCCAGGCCCACGAGATCAGACTTTCCTCTGCACCATCCACCCCTGATGGAATAGGCTGCCCAGGGAGGGGGTGGAGTCCCCATCCCTGGAGGTGTTTAAGGGTTGTTTGGATGAGATGCTGGGGGATGTGGTGTAGGGGAGAACTTTGTAGAGTCGGGCTGATGGTTGGACTTGATGATCCCGAGGGGCTTTTCCAACCTGAATGATTCTGTGGTTCTGTGGATGCAATTAAAACCTCCTTCCAGCCGGCCACTCGCCCGATGGGGCCAGGCAGGAAGCGGAGCGGGCCGGGCCCAGGCAGCAGCGGAAGCGTGAGGATCGGTAACCACGTCCCAGCCGCTCGCTCCGCAGCACCGGGACTGGAAACCGGATTTCCCAGGACACTAAATCCTCCCTCTGCTCCACGGAGACAGGGCTTCGCTTTCCTCCCAGCCACCGTTAGTGCACTCCTGAACAGAGCAATTAAATAAGTCACACCATTAGCCATTTACCTTCTCGCCCCTCTCCCCTGCAGGCCCCAGGGCAGCTCTGGGAGGAGGAGGAGCGGCAGCTCCTGGCTCTGGGGGAGGTGGGTGCGTTGGGGCTGTTGGGCGCCCACCCCAGCGCTGCCTCTTGAAGCCAAGAGGCCCGGAGCTTCCCCCCGGCTCCTGCCTCCCCACGGGGCTTCAAACCAGCTTTCAGCAGGTGGAACCGTTATTTTAATTTGTTGACAACTTGATGCTCAAAGTTTGTAGCATAAAATACACTAACATTTATTTAAAAGCTAAATACATATAAATTTGCCTGTAAGTCTTAATTTATGGGTTTATTTTTAACAGACTTACATTTTGAGGGGAGTAACGTGTATTTTGAAGGGAGCCACTGAACAGCCCATGGAACACAGCCTTTAAGACAATTATATTAATACCAGGAAAGAAAAAAAAATCGTATTGTATAGAAGCAGTTTAATAATATAAAACCCAAGATCTACAGATTATCTATTTCATTAACCCTTGAATGTCAGAGGAAGGAGCGCAGCTTACCCTCCAAGCAGGCGTCTGTTTAGATGTTAAAGGCATATGAAAACTAGTACATAATTCAGCTGTTTATTATCTGTGCTCAAGAGGCTAAAATGCTTGAAAACATAATAAATTTGGCAAAAATATCCCAAGAACTATTTAGCTTAATTCTGATCAGCATTTTGGTAACATGACAGCAATAACCTTGATATAGTAAATTATAAGCTGATCAAGATAAATAAAATTATAACATAACGTTGCCAAGGAATGGCTCTAAAATTTAGATGCAGTTTAAAACATTAACTACAGAACAGGCTGCTTTCCATTTTAATGGATGCTTTACAGAAACAGCAAACACGGCTTTGACCTGCGCAAGCGCGTCTTCTCGAATACTGGACTTTATTGGTAAGCATAAACCACACGGAAATTCATAAAATTTAAATAAGACAGGGAAATTATACCTTGTAGCTATAGTTATCACAAATAATGTATAGTCTAAATTGCAGCCTGAGCAAACATTATTTGCTGGGTGCCTTTGGAAGCCCAAGGCGGGATGCAGAGCAATTATGAGAAATGAGTACAAAGCCGATTTGCATCTGAATGCCGGGGAGGGGGAGCAGGGGCGGGCGGGGAGCCCGCTCCATTCACAGCACCACAATACACCAGCTGGTAAAAGCAACTTTATTAGTGTCCCGCAGCAAAATACATTAGTAATTTGTAACCAGGCATTAAAATTCCCGTCCGGTGTCATACAGAAGTAATCAGCCGCCTCCATGATTGCATGTTTTACCGGATTTGCGCTGGGTGCTCCCCCAGCACGACGCGTGCGGAGCCCCCGCCGGAAAGGCCGGCGGCAGTGACCCCCCAACACCCCCCGGGCCGGCCCGGAGCCCCCCATCAGGCAGGAGCTGCAGGGCAGCCCAGGAGAGCAGCGTCCCGTCAGCAACGCGCCCAGCGTGGCCCCCACCTCCCGCGCAGCCCCGCTCCGGCCGGGTCACACCTTTTTTCCGGGCATTTCCCAGTCGTGGTCACGCTCGCGGCAGCGCAGCCAGCGCCTGCTGTATTCTCATACTCCTCTGGGCGTACAGAGCTTGTTCCCTCTCCACCCCGACAGCAGGAATACACTAATACATACAATAATTAATTTTTGAGTGAAAAGATCTAATTCTCCTCTCGATCACAATGAAAAACTGCAGTCTCTGAGTAGCACGATTCAACTATTAGTGTTAACCGTTAGTGTTACTGTAAAATCCTCTTTGGTTATAGAATATTTTATTTAAAGCAAGATTATACAAAACAATTTTCAGCTAGAAATACACCCCTGAAATCTAAAAGCAATCTAAATTAACACACTTCCGCAGGCTGAAGCTATACTGATAGGACTTATAAATTTGAGTATTTCCCCACGTAATCTAAACAAAGTTATCAAAATTATATTAAGTAAATACATTTTGAGGAATAGTAAACTTTTGAAAAATCCTTAGAATATTAAAAGTAGAGTTCTGGAAGTAGCAGTAGTGGGCTAGAGAAGAAAATAACCAAGACAGAGACCTCTCTTTAAATACTCTCCATCGCCTTGAATTCGCTGAGAGCCTGCACCGGGTTGACGTGTTTCTTCTGGGACGCTCTCTTGATTTTAGTTTGGGTTTCATCTTGCTTCTCCCTCTTGACCAGGGGTTTCTTCTCCGGAGCCTTCATCTTCCAAGAGACGGCGGGAAGATTGAGCGAAGCCATGCCCTGGGACTTCTGGTACTTAGTCGATGCCACGTAGGAAGCCTTCACAGTTTGCACCACCGCGTTCATCAGGTTCTTGGCTGCTTGGATGAGGGACATGGCACTGTCCACCTGCCCAACAGGAACACGCAAGCGTTACACGCTGCAAAAACCTATGAATACAGTATTCCAGAAAACATGATAGTCCTGGGGTATAAAAGCACTCAAAAGCTGATTTTTCTGGGTCTTCTTTTGAAATTTGGAGTTCCAAATTCGAGGCAGTGTTTTACTCCGGACACTAAGTGGTAAAAAAGTGATTTGTGCCACCAAAAATAAAAGCGCAATGTTTGCCCTTAATCTGTGCCTTTTCTCTATTAATGGCAGTCGAAGATTTGTATTCTGCTGTTTGCTTTTGTGACTAAGCTTTAAGAGTAGCTTATTATCTAATGAAATTAATAAAGCTGTAGTAGTATCTTACTCGCCGATAATAAATATTTAAATCACCCTGGAATATTAAGTTGTACTGGAAAGGAGCGCACGCAGCTGCTCCTTCAGCCAGGTCTGGAGCCCTTTCCCAGGTGGTTCCTGATTTACAAAAGCATTAAAATGAGGAGAAAAAAAATGCATTTACCTAAGCTTTAGCGTATGGCAGAGATGAAAAGCCAAAAGCAGGGCAGGGTAGAAGAGAGAGGGGAGGACCACTGAGGTGACCTCAGCTGGGATCCCCCCCTTCTCAGGGTGCCAGTGCCCTGCTCGAGGTGGGACCTCTGGCTTGTGAACACCAACCGGTCTGGGGCAGGGAGGGGTTGCAGCACCTCTGCTCAGCTTACACAAGAGCTCAGCTGCCTCTACACACTTAAAATTCCTGTGTTGTAGGCATTTAAGGAAGGTTTTGGGGGAAGTTGTCAAGCTTGTCTAGCAGCAGACCAAGCTGAGCAGGGGGGTGGCTGCTTTTCTTACGGCGCTGGTACCTTCCTTGCCCTCACGCTGTGCTCTGAGTACCACAACGGCAGATCGGGTCTGCGCCCTCCAGCAAACCAGCGTCATCTGCTTTCCTCCCCCAGTCTTCAGGCTGGAAAACACCTTCATTGCATTTGACTATTTCCATGAACCTTCACAGCAGGAAGAATCATGTTAAATGCAATGAAAGCAAGGAGGAACTTTTCTAAATGAATTGTCAGAGTGCTTAGGGTGCAAGCTCTTACTGCCTGGTTATAGCGCTGCTTTCATAAAACTTCTGCAGTATGTGGATGGGCCAGGATATTAAGGCTGAGAAGAATTTTATGTTTAGACAGGTGAAGTCCCTGGGCTGGCAGAGGTCCTCATCTGATAATCTGATATAAGTTTAACTCTACTACTGGCAATATTTAGCCCCACTGGACAGCCCCAGTGGAGAACAGATAAAACCAGGAGATTAGAGTACAGATGCCAGCCTGTTCATATAACTAATTTATGGCAGAAGGGTATGTAAATTGTGGAGACACTGAATAACTGCAGTAAAAGCCTGGAGTACGTATTATCGCATAATGACACATCTACTTCTTTGACAGCACGATGCCTTCAGCCTTCCAGCTAACAGGACATCAGGCACGCAACCGAGACGCGCAGCCACGCGTTTCATGGCATCTCGTCACTCGGCTCCGCTGAGCGCAGGCGACCGGCAGCGGAGGAGCCCATCTCCCCGGCGGAGGTGCCACGCTTCGCGAGGGCCGTCTGTCACCAGCACTGCCCCAGCCCCCCCTCCGCTGCTGCTGTCCCAAAGCACTCCTGCAATGCTTGCTTGATTGCGGGGGAAAAAGATGTGCTAATAAGTTTAAGCACTTGAAATATCTAAATGGCAGAAGGTGGTAAGTTTTTTTTCCTTTTGCTTTTAAGGATTCAGGTAACAATACTGGACTGTCAGACATTCCTGTCCCTTCTTCAAACCTCCCACCTCAGTTACAACATGGATGGGCAAAAGCACCAGTGATCCAACATACCCATCCAGGGAAAAGAAGAATATTGCAGAATAAATTAAGAGGCTAGCACCACTTCCCTCCCCCCAGATATCCGTCATACAGATTCCTCTTAGGAGGAAGCATTTCATGAACTACAGTGAAAAAATTATTTGCTAAGTAATGGCTAGAATAAGGCAGCAGGCTGGCCTACGGCAGCTTTCAGCTGTCATAAAACAGAGCAGCCACTAAAAATCCCTGCTCTCTCCAGGGCACAGCTATTTTGAAATATTAACATCTCTGGAGCATTGCAGGACCCCAGCATGTTCCAAGGCTGTGCAGAGACATGGGGTAGGTTTAGCTATGTTGATTAAAGCGATTTAACCTCACTAAGAGTGAAAAAGAGTCTGGAAAAACAGTAGATTACACAAAGGTAAAGTGAATCTGTCTACACACACTGTTGAGTAATGAAAAGTGAAGTCTGTAATTTCCCCCCTTTCAAACAGTAAGCGTTTCCTCCAGGAACAACAAGGCAGTGCAGGCAGTATTATAAACCTTGCATACATTAAAACTGACTGAATGCTCCAAAATCTCTTGTCTCTTTTCTATAATGTTTAGCATAAAAGCTTAGCTTGGAATAACTGTTACCCCTGGAAGAACTGGACATGCCATAGCTCATACATACCCCAGACACAACCAGCTCCCCTCCGAGGTTTTGCACTTCAGCCTTCACTTTGCTACAGATATTCAGCTGGTGGCAATACAGGGCGATGCGCTGCAGGTAGGCGAGGAGGTCCTGCTTGCACGCAGAATCAGGGCACTGGGGAAAAAAAAGGTGAAGTTTTACTTTGCAATCACAAAACCAGAAATCATTTAGGGAGAAACCAGACAACTCCGTTCTGAATAGTGAATGTGCTCCAGAGATCATTCCCCTTTATGCTGAGCTTTGGTTTTCAAAAGACAACTGGGCATCACTAAATACATATAAACAACCAGAAGCAATAACCACAGAACACAGGGGCAGCTGCTGGACAAAATCACCGGGGCTCCTTTCAGCTGCCTTGAGCTCCCTGCAAGGAGGAGGAAGAGGAGGAGGGCAGCTACCTAACCTTTCCAGAGCAGGTTTGTTAGCTATAAAAAAAACTTCCTGTACACTGTACAGGACACGGCAGCAATGATTTGACACCCAAGACCTCAAGTTGCAACTAGCAGATGTTACCAAATCCCGCCTCAATTCTCAATCTTAAGTATTTTAAACTAGGAAATGATAAACCTGACAGTTACTCCATTATATCCAGCAAAGTAGATATTTTCTTGACTTCTGCTCCCATTTCTTAGCAGTGTGGAAACTAGATTCCTCACCACGCATGAAATAAAATTTTTAAAGTGCTTGCTGAAGCACTCATCCATAAGATAAAAGTAACTTTTTCAGCTTTGCAATTGAAAGACTACGTAGGTCCTGGAGACTGCAGCGCAGTTCAGAAAGCTGTTTTCTTGGATAGAAAGGAAGGGCCATCCCTTGCTTTGCAGAGCCAAGCAGCGAGATTATTAACGAGCCAGTCTCATGCTGGATTTCAAAACAAGAGGTGCCCTGCTGAGGGGCAGCCACAGTCCAAAATGGGATCTGCAAGCATAAGACAAAAAGGCTATGGGAAACCTTTTACTACCCACGCCAATCCTGCCGTGTCTTTACAAACGGCAGTGAGCGTGGTGGCCAGCACCGCTTCTCCAAAGAATAACAGGCCATCTCAGCTCTACTGGCACGCTCTGGCTGTGTGAAGGCTAGTGAATAAGGCAGCTGGCACGCACTGAACCCCACAAACCCTTTGCCCACCAGACTCTCGTGCTGGTGCTGAATAAGCCCAAGGGCACGCGTGGCACGCTCCGGCCCTGCGCATGCAGCACCAGCGGGGCACCTTCAGCTGCCCGCAGCCCAGCGTGGGGCACTGAGCACCTCGCGAGCGGGTAAATACGCGGGCACGCGCCGACCTCCAGACGTCGCTGGCAGAGCTGCAAGCAGTGCCCAAGACAACAGATTTTAAACCAGTCTGGGTATATTCACCATGGCAGAAGGTATTGCAAACGGGATGCAGGGGACGTTATGGTCCTGGTGCCTGCAGGTGAGGACACCGTGCTGACCAAAGCAGGAAGTGTAGGGCTGGGTGTTACAGGCACACACAGAACGCCTACAGCTTCAATGCCCACGTGCTTTACGTTGCATTGTGTCAAACACACCATTGCTTAAACCCTGATCTAAACCCCAGAGCAAGTGTGACTAGTTGTACTGCACCGCGAGCTCCCATGTTATTCCCTCCTCTGAAATGGCCACTTTGCACATCATCTTCTCATCTTCCCACCACGCATTAAGGGGTCTCCTGGACAGAACCAGTATCAGACTCACAATGATTCTTAACATTTTCTGCTCTAAGACAGGCAACATTGTACCCAGCATTATTTCACCTCTAGCACCCCACCAGCAGATCAGGAATTCAACTGGCATTAACCAGGGACAGGAGTAAAGGCAGGCCCTGCAGCGATCGCCAGCCTTCCTGGACAGCTGCACCCCATCCAGAAACCTGCAGATCTCCAGCAGACAGGGCCTTGGCACACAATTCCTGGTCACCACATGCAGGCTTTCCAGCACCCCATACACACACACACTCACATACAGAACCCGAACGCTCTTCCCTGGCCCCACAGCTTAGGGTGATGGCAAGCAGGGCAACCATGCTCCACTGCTCCCCTCCAGGCAGCCTGGCAGCTGCAGGTCTGCCCGACCAGCTGCTCGTCCCAGAGGAGGCAGCACAAGCACCAAAACCTCCACAGAAACCGCGAGCAGCCGCAGTGATTTACCGGTGTTAGACGTGACAAGGAGAGGAGTCTTGCTCTACGCAGCACTTTCCCCTCTTCACACAGCACCTGCTTGATCTCCCCACTGACCAGACCCTGAGATTCAGAGACCTGCACAGCCTGCGAGAGCTCTTCTCCACACACCCCTGTTCACAGCAGAATTCCATTTCATCTAGTTCTCTGATCCTGTATAACGGACCATCAAATGAAGATTCATAATGCACATGGCATGATTGGAAAAAAAATCTTAACTGTGGCACCGATTTACTACTTGATGCTTCACTCAGGCTCAGGTTTATTGCTTAGGCCCACACAGCCTCTCTTCTCCTTTCAGAGCAAGGTAAAAATCTGCTCTGGGGTGTCAGCAGTAGGGTCTGAGCCCTAATTCTCATTACAGACCTTCTCTCCTTAGCTACAAGGTGAAAGCAGGAACTGAAGTTTCCCTGTATATAAAAGACACCAGAACAGATCACAAGCAGTGGTGTGTGGACAAGGGGTCACATTTGCATGGAGCATTTGCTTCCCACAACAATAACCGATCTGCCGTAATGAACTCTGAACGGAAGGTGAGTGTAGCTAATAAATACATTTGTTTTTTCCAGGACCAGAACAAGTGGGTTTCTAAGCCGATGTGGTATTTCAGCGCAGCAGAGATAAACCAGCTGTCCGGTCTGTGGCAGGCAGAGTGCCGCTGTTGGGCAGGCTGCTGAGCTGGGATCTAAGGCAGCGCACGCACATACACACAATACACTACAACGGGATTTTTGGCAAGCTGGGACAAGCACATCAGGCTGTGTAACACACACTGTGGAGATCTGGATGGCTTTAGGGGCATCTGACCCAGTGTGACCACAAAGCAACAGAAATCACCTTCTTAGCCCCAAGGAAGGTAATGAAGCACCCGAAATATCTGCAACTCTTACGCAGGCACATTGCTTCCATCAGTGAAGTGAAAACGAAGCAGCAAAGCTTGCAGGTTAATTTTTTAAGCTAATCAATATTAGTCAGCAGTACAAGATGTTTCAGAGAAAGTCCACAAATAGCATCGGCCAAAGAGCTAATGAAAAGCTGAAATTACCATTTTGGAAAATGCTCTCCATCTCCCAAACAGCTCATCTAACAAAGCGAACGAGCAGCACAGCGGCAGATTGAATTGAATGTTGACAAACGCACAATACGGCACGTCCGAAGGACCGCTAAAAAATTCAAGGTACTTTATGGGTTGTGAGTTTATGGAAACCGTTTAAGGAAAGACACTCTCAAGGAAAGAGGCTGCTGCATGTTTACCAATGGCTGAAGAAGGCAGCAAAACATTAGAGGGGGAAGCAGTGGAATAGGAAATATTATTCAGTTGTATATATCAATATGACATGAGCTGAAAATCCACATCCTATACTCTGTGTGCTATTTCTATGAGCAGAATAGAGAATTCAGTTCAAAGACAGATGATGTTTAAATAGAGATGTAACACAAGATAAAAAAGAACATCAACAAAAGGCGCTGTGGATGCCTGTATGAGTCCTGCCCTTTCCTATGCAGGAACACTCAGATAACAACCAAAAAACCCAGAAGGCAACAATTTCAACACTGATTAGGAAAGATTACATTATTGTATCAACCTACAACAGCCACAGACACAAAAAACCCCGCCTGCAAAGCTAGCTTGGGAGCATCCCCACATCACGGTTACAGCAGACAGCTGCACTGTAGACAGAAACAAATGTATGTTGGGGGACACCCCCACCTCCTCAAACCCCCCAAAATGAGATGCTGCCACAGACTGAGTAGTGGTTGTTGGCAAAAGCTAAGCTGGCTGCTCCAAATCAAATCCAGGATCCATCCTGGACAGAGCAAACACAGACGCACATTTGCTTCCTACCACACCCCAGCTGAACCTGCAGGGAAGCAGAATCACCTTTTTCTCTGTTTTTGCAAAGAAAAGGAGCGGGGAAAGACAGAAGAGCTCTCCTGCGGTGTGTGCTGATTAAGACAGGCACACGACCCCCATCCCCAAGTGTCTGGTAGGTGTAAGCAAGCAACCACAGAGACTTTTCTTCCTCTCACTGTATCTCCCGTTTAGGGTATGAACACTGCTGTGACAAAAATTCACAATAAAATGTCCCTGCCAGCCCCATGTAACAGCTGGGCTCAGCGCTGTTTGGTTAGAGAAGCTGAAAGCAGGCATTTAGGGAAGCAGTTGCCGTGGCAGGACGGGCACATGGCAGTGTGTGTCCCAGGACAGCCATCAGCCCGTGCCTGGAGCACATCCCCGGACCAGCCTCAACAGCAAGAGGCTGCTGGAGCGTTTTACCGGGAAGCGGAGCAATCCCTGCGCTTGCCTCCAGCTCCTTTCAATTTAATGAACAGATACTGATGTAACCTCAACCTCCCACCACTATCAAAGAAAAAAAGCAACCGAATTTTTCTTTTGCTTTGTAACTATTTCAATGTTGAAAAAAAATAATACAGAGAATCATTGTCTTGCTGCAAATCATTTTCATTTGTGTTGTACTCATAACCACTTCATATTCCCCCATTCAAAACAAGCAGACTGCTGCTTTGAGTGAAAGATGGAACACCTTTGGGAAAATCTGCCGGCTGATGGCTAGACACTTTTCAACAGACGTGAAATACCTTGGATAATAGCTTTTATGGTTTCAAAGGAAATGTGCTGTAAAACTGCCTGACGGCAGGAGTTAGGAGTTCCTGACACACTAACACGAGGGGTCATGATTCACCCGTGTCACATGGCAAACAGGACATAAAACCCCATCCATTTGTTAAAAGCCCGTATTAGGCATAGGAAGGCATTAGTGCTCCGCTGAAATGGCTGCATTGTACATCCTCTGTAACTGTCAGATAGTTGTACATTAACAAGTTTCTAAAGAGTATGTAAGCATATCTAATGAAATATGCAAGCTGAAAGTATTAGTAGAGTATGGAGTCAGAAAAAAAAAAGCTATATTCTTGTCAAAATGACTAACTGTACAGTCCTGCTCATATTTATCTTCAAACATGCACTTAATCTTTTGCATTTTTAAGGACCTTAATTCTACTAAAAGGAGCCATTTAGTTTTCTTCTATATTTTGAAATGGCTCAGTGCAGAAAACCGTATGGCAACTTTGCATAAAACACGCGGATTAAAAAAAAAAAACAAACCCAAAAAAACCCAAAAAGGCATTGTAAACCTTCAGCCCAAGATCCCCTGAGATCTATAACACAAACTGCTCCTTGCTTCATTTACCTACAGCAGCAGCACACTGGTTGTCAAAATGCTATAAGCAAGGAGACCCATTTTAAAGAACAGTTTTTCAACTTTATCTCCCCATTGAACATTTCTCACTGCATCATTAATAAATTAGGGTGAAGACAACATCCTTTGGATGCAACATTTAAAGAGGGATCTGCATTACAAAGATCTACTTCCGAAGTGACACGGTTTTATTTAAAACCTTGCATTAGGAATCTACATTCAGAGAAGGATTGAAAAGCAAATGACAGCTGTGCAAAATAAAGTTGAGTCCATGATCTCAGACTTAACCTACCTGTGTTTCAGGGTCTCTCTTGAAGGCAGAATATTATTACTAATGCTGATGTTTCTCTGCAATTTGGGTGTGGACTGAGACCAAAGGTGCTTTTGTTTGGCCCAACCCAGTTTCTGAAGTGGCTCAGGACAGGCAGATGAATTGCATAAAAACCCTGAGCTGGCCACCCTCGTTCAATTCCATAAGAATTCTTTTCAAATACTTCTGTACATATAGCACAGCAACATGCACAACAGCCTGGGACAGCGTAGCAAAGACTTGGGTCGCTTTGTGCCCTGCTCAAAGTCTCTACCAACTCTGACTAGACAACGAAAAGAAAAACCCTAGAGAGTTCTGACAATCCCACCCTTCAGTCTATGGGGCATTTGAAAACTGTTAATATTAAAAAGCTGCCTCAAAAATAACATTAAAGGTTGTGTAATAGGCCACGTTGTGCAATAATTATGGTGTTGCCTACACAGTCTTGTCATTGCTTTGGAAAGTATAGGGCATATTCTGAGCATGACAGAAGTGACATGAATTCAGTGTCAGTCCTGTTCAGTTAGAGAAACTGGCCTAGATACTAAGTGACATGAAGCAGCGTTGGCATATTGCTACCTTAAAATGGTAGGTGCTTGATTTAAGCCAAGGAGCTGCTAGTGTTACTGCTGGGCATATTTAGCTGCTTACACTGCTTAGGGTGGCAGGAGAGCAGCTAGAAAAGAAAAGGC